>NC_086184.1:20346940-20654544 GCF_023053635.1 Elgaria multicarinata webbii | reverse complement strand
TAGATTCATGTCTCTCTTCTCCTTTTCCTGGTTGGGAAGTCTATCAATGGCTACTAGTCCTAATGGTTATGTGCCACCTCCAGTATCAGAGGTAGTAAGTCTCTATACACCTTTTTCTGGGGAACATGGGTGGGAGGCTGCTGTTGCACCATGTCCTGCTTGTGGATCCCTGGCCGATGGCTGGTTGGCCACTGTGTGAACAGAGTGCTGGATTAGATGGACCCTCGGTCTGATCCAGCATCAGGGCTCTTCTTATGTTCTCTCCCTTCCCTCCTACAAACACACACCCATTGTGGACCTTTCTGTGATGGCTGGGAAAGGGGTGGAGAATATTCCTGCTCAGATTCCGCCACCCAAAGTCTGAAAAGTTATAAGATTGCTCTATTTATTATTATTATTATTATTATTATTATTATTATTATTATTATTATTATAATACATTAGTCCAATTACTAAAAATAATTGCAGAACCCTATGATTTTTGACAAGTCCCAGTTTCTGTTGAACCACCTTTGAATGGATGAGGGCTTATTTCGATTTTTCATGGAGTGTTTAATTGGCGTCTTGCTGCACCCAGCAGGACATCTTTTAAAACTTTTAATCACTTTGTACCTATGTATACTAATGGTGGAGGTGGTGGGAGTTAATTACATAAATAAAATTAAACCTCTCTTTCTTTCCACCACTGAAGCAAACTGTCACTGAGAGGCCCTCGCCATTTTTATACAGAGAATGAAAATTCTCCGCCTAGACATATTCTCCTGACTCCATAAGAGAGCAAACACACTTCCATCCCTAGCGTTCTTTTCAGTGTTACCGTCTTCTCATCCTGAATTATTATTCATGCCCACCTTGTTTTTCTAACTCCTTTTAATCTTTCTCTCACTCAGTTTTGTTCCATTGACCTTGCTTTCGGAGGGCTCTCACTCTCCTCGCCCTTCCTCTAACCACTTCCCTTCCTGCCTAGATCCATCTCATTTATTGTGATCACAGAAAACTTTATTCCCCCCCCCGCCTCCCGCTGCTGCAGCAGCTCACAAATGAATAGGGTTGCTTGCAGGAAGTGCTCTGATTATACACGGCAGGGTCTGCATAGAATGCTAAGGTATCATGCAAATCAGCTCCCTTCGACCAATCTTTTTTTCTTCTGATAACTCTGAAGAGCACTCTTCTTTTGGCAGAGAGATTTTACTTGCATTCACACTGGACAACTGTCACCTGAAAGGAAAAGTAACACTTACTTCCACTTGGCAGCTTGGAGAGAGTGCCCTGGTGGAGATGCAAAATTGTCTAATTAACATATGTGATGCTGCAGATCTTAAAAGGACACTGGACTATAAACACACATTGTGTTTTCCTGTAATTGACAGAGCTGTTCCAAAGCATTATTTTCCTTTCAGTGAACAAGTAAAAGATAGAACTAAAAATAGTGATGGGGCAGAATCTAAAGAAACCAAGAGAGAAATTCAATGCCAGGTTTCTGACATCTGAACTCCTTTGATCCAATTAGGATGGGACCCAGGACCCTCTAAAGTCTGGACACAATCCAAATTGGATCCACTTTGCTCCACACCTTTTGCAGCATCATGATTCTTATGGTTCCTAGCGTATCTGCAAAACATGTGCGTTGAACCATCCTGGAAAGGATTAGATTTGTGGTGGATCACCAATTGATGTTGAGCTGTCCTGAGTGCCTCCTATTCAGACATAAAGATGGGATACAGGTATTTTAAACAAATAAACCAATTTGGGTGGCATTAACTTCTACTGCAATAATAGAACAATTTGAAGCAGAATTCCATAGTCTGGGTGCCATGATGGAAAGGGTCCTTTCCCTCATCTGCACCAACCAAACTTCTGTCATGGCAAGTGTGGAGAGATAATAAGGGCTTCAGGAGCTGAGACACATTCTTGAGCAGGTCATATATTAAAGACACACCATTCAGCAGGGCTGAAGAAATGTTTTTAGCCTCAGCTAGAAAGTATGCTCCTGGTGGCTCCACATAGGGTCTTGCTAGGCGTGCCGGGATAAGCCGGCAGGGAGGCGGGGCGATGGCGCGCTAACTTTAGAGCACCCCGCCCCGCCTCCTAGATGGCCAACGCGCAGGGACTACGGAAGCCCTGCAGCGTCGGCCATTTTTTTTGTTTTGTTAAAGGAGCCACGTGCACCCCGTAGACTCCGGAGAAGGTAAGAGCCTTTTTTAAAAAAATAAGCCCCCCACCCTTTTTTAAATTAAGCCCCCTGCCCCCTGCCCCCTCTTTCCCCGCCCTCCTTCCCCGTCTCCTGTGCCACTCTGTGCTCTCCCTCCCTCCCCGTCTCCTGTGCCACCCTGCGCTCTCCCTCCCTCCCTGTCTCCTGTGCCACCCTGCGCTCTCCCTCCCTCCCCGTCTCCTGTGCCACCCTGCGCTCTCCCTCCCTCCACGTCTCCTGTGCCACTCTGCGCTCTCCCTCCCTCCCCGTCTCCTATGCCACCCTGCGCTCTCCCTCCCTCCCCGTCTCCTGTGCCACTCTGCACTCTTCCTCCTTCCCTGTCTCCTGTGCCACTCTGCACTCTCCCTCCCTCCCTGTCTCCTGTGCCACCCTGAGCTCTCCCTCCATCCCCGTCTCCTGCGCCACTCTGCGCTCTCCCTCCCTCCCCGTCTCCTGTGCCACCCTGCGCTCTCCCTCCATCCCCGTCTCCTGCGCCACTCTGCGCTCTCCCTCCCTCCCCGTCTCCTGTGCCACCCTGCGCTCTCCCTCCCTCCCTGTCTCCTGTGCCACTCTGCGCTCTCCCTCCCTCCCCATCTCCTGTGCCACTCTGCGCCATGCCCCTCTCCTGCTGGTCCGGCTTTCCCCCCCCATGTCCCCCCCCCGGGATCCCCCCCTTGCCCGATGGGCACAGCGCAGTCCGTGGCTTTTCCCGGCTACTCGCAAGTAAGCGAGTAGCCGCAAAAGCCACGGAAGTCGCTAGACGTTCTGCAGCCCCAGCCTGAGGCCAGGGCTGCGGAAAAGGCATGCCATAAGTGACTTCGCTTATGGCGCGTTAAGGGAGGCTTTAGTGCGGCCTGGGGCCGGATTCCCCTGTGCGTCATGTGGACGCACAGCAGGGAAACTGGGCCTCAAAGCGCGCTAACTCCTCGTCTAGCAAGGCCCATAGTCTCTTGGCCCAATTGAAGTCCACCAGGAGAAGAGCATTTCATGTGATGGCCCATTCTATTTGGAACTCCCTGCTCCTGGAGGTCAGGCTGGCACCAACACTAGGCTGCTTCCTGCACCTCCTGAAAACAGCTCTATTCCAGGAAGCCTACCTCAATTGACCAGTGGGTCCTTTGTTTTAAATTAAACAAGTTTAATTATCTGTTTTTAATCTTCATTCTTATTACTATTTCATTCTATGTGCACTGCTCTGGAATCTATTTTAGATATGGAGCAGTATATAAGGAAAGAAAGAAAGATAGACTGACTCATTCCTCAGCACTTTCAAATAGCATCCCACATACAAAGACTAGTAAGCTGGTCTCCTGCCTGCAAAATGCACTTCTCAGTTCCATGCAATAACTCTCCTGCCAGCAAAATGCAAACCTCAATATATCTGCAAGAGGTCTTATGGGGTGACTAAGGTTTAATTGCTGTTAAATCCCCCCTATCTTGGATCAGTCATTGGAGATAACATCAAAAGAAGCTTGAGCTGGATGTGGCACCTTTGGGTAGTGAGCTCAAGGTCCCCCATTCCTGCCACAGACAATGGTCCCCAGACAACAATTTCAGCCATGCCACAGGATGCTCATAGGAGTCAAAGTTCTATTAGATCACCAGAAACCACTCAATTTCTCCTTTCTTTGGCAGAAAGTCTGGAAAAGCTCAATAAGCCAAGATCTGGTTCATATATTCTCTGCATGACGAATCTGGGAATTGTCCCATTGGGTCGGTATTCTGAGAAATTTGGAGCACTAGAAGTCAGCAGGCTTCTAGTGCTATCTTTTTGAGATTCTCTATTAATTATTTTTTTGTTTAGGTTGCCTATAGATCAAGTTTTCAAAACCGTAGACATGAAAGGGGTTCCCCAACCATTCCCTACATATCCTTTGACATGTATATTCTGCTATTGAGTTGCTCTAGCAATCTAACCACAAGAGCTACTGACTCCATCCTACCAGGTAAAATGAACATATGGTAAAAATGCAAATGAGGATTAAGATGCTTGCTTACAAAGGAGAAATGCTACAACATGTCTCCAGGATGGTTGGCTACTGGAGAGGAAACTGACTGAATGAGGTCATGTACTGTGCGCACACAAACAAACCCCTTCTCTGACAGCTCTCAAATTCTGCTAGGGACAGGACCGCGGCATCAAAGGTAGCAAGAGTGATTAATATGATTTATTGCATGAGAGGTGGTAGCATCTAAGCAATAAAGCTGAAAGAATCCAGTGCAGAAGACACGGCTCCCAACTCAGAAGCACCATAAAAGAAACATCTCATTTTATTGAGAGCTACATGTATATGAAGCGTCCAATGGGATAGTCAAATCCTATGGCCCCAATCCAAATATCATCCTTCCCCCAGCACCAAGTCAAATTTGCTATCTCAAAATCAGGAGACTCCTCGCTCTCCTTTACTCCTCACATCGAGGCAGTAGCTAAATCCTGTCATTTCTTCCTGTATAATATTGCCAGGATTCGACCATTTTTGTCTGTCTCTTCTGCCAAGACTCTCATTCACGCATTGGTTATCTCTCGGTTGGACTACTGCAACCTTCTTCTCTCTGGCCTTCCTTCGTCTCACATCAGTCCGCTGGTCTCTGTCCACCACTCTGCCGCTAAGATCATCTTCTTGGCCCGCCGCTCTGACCAGGTCACTCCACTTCTGAAATCTCTTCATTGGCTTCCAATTCACTCCAGAATCCAATATAAACTTCTCCTGCTGACCTTCAAAGCTCTTCACGGTCTAGCTCCTGCCTATCTCTCCTCTCTCATCTCACACTATCGCCCCGCTCGTGCTCTCCGCTCCTCTGATGCCATGCTTCTCGCCTGCCCAAGGACCTCCACTTCCCTTACTCGGCTCCGTCCTTTTTCTTCTGCTGCCCCTTACGCCTGGAACGCTCTTCCAGAACACTTGAGAACTACAAACTCAATCACTGCTTTTAAAACTCAGCTAAAAACTTTTCTTTTCCCTATAGCCTTCAAATATTGAGTTTGTTCTGACTCTATACTGTTAGCTTCACCCTACCCAGTGCCTGTTTACACTTCCCTGTGCCTGTTTGCATTCTCCTTCCCTCTTTATTGTTTACTACAACTTATTAGATTGTAAGCCTATGCGGCAGGGTCTTGCTATTTACTGTGTTATCTGTACAGCACCATGTACACTGATGGTGCTATATAAATAAATAAATAATAATAATAATAATAATAATAATAATAATAATAATAATAATAATTGAGATAGCAACAAGGAAATAGCAACAAGGAGATTTTGAGACAGCAACAAGGAACAAGGCGATAACACAGCAACAAGGAAAGTCAGGCACTCAGCTGTTACATTGCCCCAGTTTGTGTGATCACAGTTGGGGAAATAATCCACCCAAAACCCATGGGTTTTTAAAAGATTCTAGGTGGCTTGTTATCTATGGCTGGGTTTCTACAACACAACAAGCCACATTGCTGTCCTGTGTTGGGTGTAGCAGTTTCCATAATAGCACAGACCACAAGGCAAAGTAATGAACTAAGTCAATGTTTCAGCAGGCAGAGTTTAGTTCAAGAGAGTTCAGGCAAAAGCAGAAGTAATGAAGTATGCAAAGGGCTAAGGAAAAGGCGATCAGTCAGATATATGGAGTCAGGGAAAGCAGGAATGGTCAGGCAGCAGTCAAGTACATTTAGGCAGTCATAGGGTGACCATATGGAAAAGAGGACAGGGCTCCTGTATCTTTAACAGTTGCATAGAAAAGGGAATTTCAGCAGGTGTCATTTGTACATATGGAGAACCTGGTGAAATTCTCTCTTCATCACAACAGTTAAAGCTGCAGGAGCTATACTAGAGTGACCAGATTTAAAAGAAGGCAGGGCACCTGCAGCTTTAACTGTTGTGATGAAGAGGAAATTTTGCCAGGTTCTCCATATATACAAATGACACCTGCAGAAATCCCCTTTTCAATACAACTGTTAAGGAAGCAGGAGCCCTGTCCTCCTTTTCATATGGTCCCCCTAGGCAGACAGATACAGAATCCAGTGGCAGAATCAAACAGGAGTATAAGGTCTGTAGCATGGAGGTTCAATCACAAGGCAGGGTGAGGAAACCTGAGATAAGGCAATAAGAATTGGTGAGACATTGTTTCCAGCAACTAGCAAGCTCGGACTGAAGGCTTTCAATTGCAAGGGCTACGGAACCCCACCCAGGCTCAGCTGCTGTCCATTTGAGCTGTCTGGCCAGAGCCTTACTCAAGAGGAGTCACTTTCTCTTGAGGATACCCTCTTTGCAAGCAAGCACTCCTTCCCTACTGGTGTGTCGCTTGAGGCAACAATGTTCTAGGGGGCAGGGGGTTGCTCAGTCATTGCTCCAGAGTCAGAGTTCCTTTGACAGGGAAAGACCTGCATCCATCTTCCCAAAGGGCCCAGGTTTCTCCTAGTCTGGTGCCAGAGACCCAGTTTCTGGAAGTTCTAGTTCATCCTTTGGAGAGGTTTCCTCTAGTGAGGACACAACAGTTGCAAGAATAATTAGCCCAATGTGACCAGACAACGAAGGATTAACAAGTCACCATGGCCAGTCTGCAATTGTGTGAACCTGGTCATTTACTGACAATGCCCTCTACCCCAGTCATGCACAGAAAAAGCAGCATCAGGGACACCAACATGACCCCAGAATGCACAAGAAGGTTTCCACTGCATAGTGGTTGAAGTAATGTGCCCATAGCACCCATAGGAACAGGACCCAGATTGTTCTCCGTTTCCTCCCAAACACCAGACAATCATGCACTTTAACGAATAGTAGAGACATCATAACTGACCTTTGTAATGGGGCCTATTCAGACAACACTTCAGGCTCTCTGGTTAGCAAAACTGTGGTTCTAACCCCAAGAGATGCTAACCACAAGACATGCTCTTGCACACAACACTTTAAGCCAAAATTTGAGCCGCTAACCCTGCTGCAGACAGTCCAACCGTGGTTAGTGAGTGAGCAAGGTTTAGCAAAATGCATTGCACACCAGGCCGAATGAACAGGCCCAAGAGATGCTAACCCCAAGACATGCTCTTGCACACAACACTTTAAGCCAAAATTATCTGGTTCAAAATAAAACTGCATCCAGCCGCTAATCCTTGGATGTATTATGAACTGAGCATTATTTCTCTTAGAAGTTCTTCTCTGGCTTGGAATACAAAACAAAGTTCTGGACACGTGTGGTCAGTATTCAGTCTGGCCAGGCTGTTTTCTTGTCATATGAGTAAGCAGTCTTTGCAATGTCAGCCCCTTGTTTTTGGTGGAATTCTTGTGGATGGCTGTGAATGAAATACCAAGTCATACTGTTTATAAAGAGAATGTCTGCATTCCTATGAAAGCCCACCTGGGAGAAGGCATGACTGAATTTACTTCTTAGTAAAGGTGTATGCTATAGTGGGATTTACTTCTTGGTAAACATGTACACTATAGCACTGTAGGGGGGTGATATTGAAGAGAGAATGTCTGTGCATCTATGGACAAAGCAGCTGAATTTTCAATGTATATAGTTTCACAGTGGCTAGATCTACACTACTCCATTATAGCAGTATTGAAGTATACTGATAACTGTCGGGGCACAATTCACATTCCATATATTCTAGATCTACACATGCAGAATATAACACAATGAAAGTGGTTTGAAAATGGCATACAGAATGTGTGATGGGCCCCAGCAGTTGTCTGTGTACCATTATAAAATGGCTTGGGACAGCAATACCTGATGGAATGCCTCTCCCAACATGAACCTACCTGTACACTGCACTCAGCATCTAAGGTCCTCCTCTGAGTGCCTACTCTGAGGTAAGCTCAGAGGGTGGCAACAAGAGAGAGGGCCTTTTCGGTGGTGGCCCCCCGACTGTGGAATGATCTCCCCGATGAGGCTCACCTGGCGCCAAAACTGTTATCTTTCAGGTGCCGGGTCAAGACTTTTCTCTTCTCCCAGGCATTTAATAGCATTTAACAATGCTAAGTTTGTTTTTAACGGACCCCAGAACTGTTGTTTTTAAATGGATAATGTTTTTATATTGTTGTCTATATGTTTCTGATGGTTTTTAAAATTTTGTATACTTTTTTGATGTTTACTGTTTTTAACTGTTGTAAACCGCCCAGAGAGTTTTGGCTGTGGGGCGGTATATAAATGAAACGAAATAAATAAATAAATCTTGCCAGTGAGAGCACAACTAAGAGCAAGGAGCTAACATTAAAAAAAAAAAAAAAACTTCTGTATTATACCTACAAAGTAGCTCTGTCCGCCTGATTGCTGACTATGCCTTTGTAGAATCTCATTTTACATCCTGATGCGGATAAGTACCTCTGGGAGTAATGATACTTTTTCTGTTCTTTTTTCTTTTCATAATCCATCCAATCATTACAAGCTGGACAACTTTATATACTGAATTTCTGAACTTCAGCAATATCACTATTTTCCCCCCGTTCCAGCCACCTCATTCACGGGCACTGTATCCAGGATTGCCTGTTTTGCCTGTTTCATTTATTGGTGCAAAAGCATTTTTGGGGACCTGTCAGGAATGCTTTCACAGAATATGGTGCCTTTTGTGAAGCAGCCCTTAAGGCATGCTGAAATGGACAGCACTATCCCTTATATTTCACATGCATGGTCAAGGCTGCCCCACGAATAACAAAATACAGTGCATTAACTACTTCCCCATTGTCAAGGTAAACTATAATCCTAGTACTTAATACAGTCATTAAAGAAACAGGCAAGATCCCACAGAGCAAGTGGTAAAAATAAATAAATAGCTGGAACGTTCCAGAAAGCATTGAACAGCTTGTGTGTGTGTCTGTAGAGTGGCAGGTGTTCACTCCCAACAGGAAAACTATGAGGAAGAAGGCAAAGGCAGTATGCCTTCACCCACTAAGCAGTGAGGCAGAGGTTTTGGTGTCAGGAATCATTGGGAAAGTGTCCCAGTAGAAGGTCCACTGACAACTTCTGGCACTCTTTGGTCCAGCTGCTTCCCTTCATAGCTGACACTGCCAATTCACATATCCCTCTAAGCAAGCAAGGAGCAAAAAAAGAATGAGAAGGAACAGTATCCTTTGCTCACCATGCATTATCTCTCTGGGTAGCTATGCAGATTGGGCCCAAAGGGAGAGGATGAGTAAGTAGGCTTTGGAAACAATACATGAGTCCACTTGGGGAGGGGTTCCTTTTTCCAACATCTAGGATCTTGATGGTCCTAGATATGCATTTTGTGAATGCCTGAATGTATTTCTCTATAAGGCAAGAGGATGCTGATAAAACAAACACTTAGGCCTTAGATAGACCTACCTGCTAGTCTGCGATGGAGGGGTGAAGATCTCATGATGGTTTTATCGTGAGATCCCCCCTCTGTTTACATGTGGCATGCAGCGACCTCAGATGGAGAGGCATCGTGCCCGCCATTTTTATATTTTCTTAACGAAGCAGAAGCGCACGAATGCTCATGCACAAAAGGTCAGGGTACTAGAAAATTCTAGAGCAGAATGTCCGGCCATATTACTGTGAGCTGAAGCTGAACCAAAAATGGGTCCTACAACAAGACAATGATCCTAAACATACAAGTGGATCGACAAAAGAATGGCTGCAGAAGAAGAAATTCCATGTTTTAGAATGCCCTAATGAAAATCCAAAGCTAAGCCCAATCAAAATGTTGCAGCAGGACCTGAAGCAAGGTGTTCATGCAGGGAAGCCCTCAAATGTCACAGAGTTTAAGCAATTCTGTAAGGAGGAATGGTCCAAAATTCCTCAAAATGGATGTGAGAGAATGAGCAACAGGTGTTAGCCAGACCTAAGGTTTATCCTGGGATTGTCCCAGGGTCATCTCTGCCTGCTCCTGAGATATCCTGTGTGTCATTTACATGAACAGGGATTACCCCGGGACAATCCTGGGATAAACCTTAGGTCTAGCTAAGGCCAGAATTACAGGAAATGATTCCTTGAAGTCATTGCTGCTCAAGGGGGTGCCAGCAGGTACTGAATCTAAAGGTTCACCTACTTTTTCACACATGGATATAGAATGTTGAATCACTTGTGGATAAAAAATAATGTTGAAAAAACATGTTTGTGTGTCATTTGTTTAATGAGGTTATCTATAGTTCTTTATCTAGGATTATGGGGTTAGATTAAGATCTAATAACATTTTAGGTTGAAAATTTGTAACCCTATGTGGTTCACAAACTTTTCCTCACCACTGTATACTCTCATACACATATGTCCACATACTACAAACAAATATTGTAAAGTTTTGAGTATCCAGAATAACACCGATGGCCCATTTTCCAAAGTAGAGTCATAGAATCATAGAACAGTAGAGTTGGAAGCAGCTTATAAGGCCATCAGTTTCAACCCCTGCTCAATGCAGGAATCCACCTTAAAGCATATCTGACAGATGGCTGTCCAGCTATCTGTTGAATGTCTGTAGTGTGGGAGAGCCCACAACCTCCCTAGGTCATTGGTTCCATTGTCGTACTGCTCTAACAGTCTGGACGTTTTTCCTGAGGTCCAGGCGGAATCTGGCTTCCTGTAACTTGAGCCCATTATTCTGTGTCCTGCACTCTGATATATATATTCCTAGACATATTTATATATATAAAGCTGACATCAACGGTAATAAAATGGGAGCTATTCTTTCCACCCTTCTTTTGTCATTCAGTGCAGAAGTGCATTTGGCTCAGCATACGCATTTCACACCATATCTCTAGGAAAGAGCCCTCACAAAGGCTTCTGTGATGCCCTCAGACAGACATTTAGTCTCCAAACCACAAATTGCTACACACCCTCACCCTCTGAGTTGCCTCATGAATAATGGATATGATTAATGCAAAAGTAAAGCTAACATTAACAATACATAATCTTGAAGGCTGGCAATGCAATACTTTATTTCCCAATGGAATAACTGGAATGATCCATAAGTGGACTTAAATAGGAACTTATCAAAGATTATCTGAACACAGATATGCTTTGTACCCCTTGCCTAAAATTCCCAGGAGGGAGAAAGCCCTCTACCCATCAAAGGTAGAATTAATAATATTTTACAGTAAATGGTGTGTTTGATTGGATGATCACCTGTATGATGCCATGAATGAAATGGAAAGGGACAGAAAATCTTGGTTGAATTATACTCCTTCTCATCTGAATTTATTTATTTATTACATTTCTATACCGCCCAATAGTCGAAGCTCTCTGGGCAGTACACAAAAATTAAAACCACAATAAAACAACCAACAGGTTAAAAGCACAATTACAAAATACAGTATAAAAAGCACAACCAGGATAAAACCACGCAGCAAGATTGATATAAGATTAAAATACAGAGTTAAAACAGTAAAATTTAAATTTAAGTTAAAATTCAGTGTTAAAATACTGAGAGAATAAAAAGGTCTTCAGCTGGCGACGAAAGGAGTACAGTGTAGGTGCCAGGCGGACCTCTCTGGGGAGCCCATTCCACAACCGGGGTGCCACAGCGGAGAAAGCCCTCCTTCTAGTAGCCACCTGCCTCACTTCCTTTGGCAGGGGCTCACGGAGAAGGGCTCCTGTAGATGATCTTAAGGTCCGGGCAGGTACATATGGGAGGAGGCATTCCTTCAAATAACCTGGCCCCAAACCGTTTAGGGCTTTAAATGTCAATACCAGCACTTTGAATTGGGCCCGGACCTGGACTGGCAGCCAATGAAGCTGGAAAAGGACTGGCGTAATGTGGTCTCGCCGGCCAGTCCCTGTTAGTAAATGGGCTGCCCTATTTTGTACCAGCTGAAGCTTCCAGACCATTTTCAAAGGCAGCCCCACGTATAACGCATTGCAGTAATCCAAGTGAGATGTTATCAGAGCATGGATAACTGTAGCTAGGCTATCTCTGTCCAGATAAGGGCATAGTTGGCATATCAACCTAAGCTGATAAAGGGTGAAGGTTCATTCAAACATCCATGAATATCACTGGGTTTCTCATTACGTGATGATGTGGAAATGAATGTATGAACTATTTCCACAGAGGGGGGAAATATTGTGTTTGAATGAATTACTTGTGAACACAGAGGTTCCATCTTTGGTGATTAATCCATGATGGCAAAGGCACACATGTAGGTCATCATATATTGCAAGAGCAATAAGTGATGAACATGTGTACATAAACTATAGTAAAGCTGTTGGCCACATTCGTTCACATACCGCAACAGCCCATCATGGGTTATTTAACCGAAGGTGAGGCTATGGCATGTGTGGGGTGCATGCAGTTGTCATTTTGCATAAACCACTGCCATTTGCAGGTTGTCATGACATGCAAACCTGATGAGCATGTTTGCATGACAAGGGACTGGCTATGCCCACCAGTTTCAAACAACACAGGGAATGGATATGCAAAGTGGCGTCTGCAGCACCGTGCCACAACATGGTTTAAATAACCCATGATGAGCCGTACTATGTCATGTGAACCAGGACACTGGTAGAATGTCCTTCTCTTGATGATCTTGGCTGACTGACTTTCAGGATTCTAGATTGTCTATAGATTATGGATTATAATTACTGACTATGGGTGGGCAAGAATTTCATTTATTTCATTTATATGAGTATGTATATGGATGTACAAACCCACACAACTTTAAGTTTTTTCTGCCCCATTTATGACTAAATTTGTGAATTCACTAATTTAGTCATAAATGGAGGTTGTATTTAATGTGATCATGAGAGGTAGTGAAATTAACAATTTCACTCATACCTATCTTTTTCACCCTGTGCATCAGAAGTGTACAGGAGATAAGAGAGGATTCTGTCAGTAGACCCCTGGGTGATTTGCAGAACTTCAGCATGGGTTTGCAACTCCCAAAGTTTAAACAACGATGAGAATGAAAGGTCCCCCACCCCACCTCCAAACCTAGGCTTCTGAAATCAACAAAGTGAGGGGAAAAGTGGAATAGATTTCCATCTGAAATGATCTGTGGAAAGGAAAGTCCGGTACTGAGCATGTGCTCAGAGGCATCCTTACTCTGCATTGTTGTGTTCACCAACCCAAATCACCAGGTGCTGGTTGATAGATCTTGTGGTTCTACTGGAAAATGAAGTAGATCCCACAAGCATAAAGTCTGCTCACCCCTTCTGTACATCACCAGTGCACACATTTTGATAAAACACTACCCCTCCCTCCCTTGCACACACACACACACACACACACACACACACACACACACACACACACACCAAAACCAAAACTTTGATGTGATTGTACATAAGATGTGTTGTATTTTACCAATGTATAGTACAGGAGCATAGAACAGATGTATGCAAAGAGGGTTCCTACACTCAAGAATGGACTCTGCCCAACTGGGGGTACATGTACATCTGGGCACACAAAGAACTTTTACTCCTCTTTGTGAGGAGAAAGATGTCCTGCAGTTCCATTGGAGGATTAACATAGTCCATGCAGCCCTGAATGCACAGAGAGGTTCATGTAAACCTCCCTAGAAAAACACGTGCTTATTGGTAAAGCTGTGTGTTGCTAGTGTTGGAAGGGGGTGGAATCAGAGGCAAAGGAACATAAGGAACTGAAGAATGCAGCAAACTGTGCATGTTCCAATTATGGAATTAATTCTAGATAGTCTCCTGGTTAAAATGGAATTAAACTAGAAGGATGAAGAAGAATGCAGACAAGATGAAGGGTGTTCAGAGGAGGGCAATGAGGATGATCAGGGGTCTGGAAACAAAGACCTATGAGGAGAGACCAAAAGAACTGGGCATTTAGCCTGGAGAGGAGAAGACTAAGGGAAGGCATGATAGCACTCTTCAAATACTTGAAAGGTTGTTACACAGAGGAGGGCCAGGATCTCTTCTCGGTCAGCCCAGAATGCAGGACACAGAATAATGGGCTCAAGTTATAAGAAGCCAAACTCTGGCTGAACATCAGAAAAAGCTTCCTGACTATTAGAGCAGTACAACAATGGAACCAATGACTTAGGGAGGTCATGGGCTCTCCCACACTAGAGACATTCAAGAGGCAGCTGGAAAATTCATCTGTCAGGAATGCTTTAAGGTGGATTCCTACATTGAGCATGGGCTCGGACTTGATGGCCTTATAAGCACCCTTTCAACTTTACTATTCTGTTTCAGGAGCAGTGGCATTCAAGAGACAATGAACCCCACACCAAACAATAGCAGAATGGAAATGGAAGAATATTTCCATCAATTTTGACACTGGATGGCTGAGTTTCCTCTGGCAAGGAAAATGCAAGAGTGTGTTTCAGCTGAAGACACAGAGATCCCCCCCCCCCCCACACACACACTCCAGATACCTTTGCATGATACGCTGTGCAAAGACCCTATGCAACATAATGTCGGGTATTTTTCTAGGAGCAAAATAATATGAGACTACAGAGAATGCTACAAGGGTAAAGAATGAGTGGCATATATAGTAAGGGAGAAAATGGGTGTCATGAAGGTTAGCACTTAGCTAATAGCAAAGATGTTACACCAGGCGAATCAAGAGAAGGAATCTTTTACCTCTCCTCCGTGATTCTTTCTTCTTCTTCTTTTTTTACACCGGCAGACACATTTTTTTATCTAGCATTTGTCACCTCAGAGAACTGCAGGTGCTCAGATGGATTTTAGCAAATGCCTCCAACTGTGTGACATCTGGAAGCTGTCATCAGACTAACAAGAAGTAGCCTTTTGCCATTGGGCCTGCTTCAGCAGATGCTTCGCCAAGTAATTTGTTTCTATATATTCTCTTCTTACTTCCATTTCCTTGGCAATGTGCAGCATTTCGCTTAATGTTTAAGGAACACCTAGCTTCCCCCTTTTTCTTTAAGGATTGCAATTGGCCAGACATATACAACACAGGAACTGTTTTGCTGGATTGGACCAAAGATTCATTCAGCACAGCAGACAGCTCCCAACTGTGACTAAATGGATGCCACTGGAAAGTTCATGTCTGGAACATGGAAGGTGGTAACTTCCTCACTAGTCAGTCCCCAGCATCCAGGACACAAAGGCTGTGTTCGAACAACACAACAACCAATGGTGTTTTAGTAGTTGACCATTAGTTGAATAGTCATCCATTGGTTATTGTGTTGTCTGTCAGACAAAAACCATCCGACGGTCGACTATTTCCCCAAAATAACCAACAGAGAAAAACAACATTCTGCAAAATTGTCTAGTTAGTCTGTTGGGCTCTGTGGACTATTTCACCCCATTGAGTTGACTATTTTGGCTGCCTACAGAGTCCGCTGGCGAGAGCAACCAAAGCAGTGGCTGCTGTTCTAGTCCAGCCAGCATAACATGCAATGGCTGATGCGATACCAATGGGAGTGCTGGGGTGGAGAGAGGGTGGGGGAATGTGTCAATCAAACACACCATTGACTAGTCAACTCAACGTGGGGGATAATCCACTCCATGGTTGATTATAATCACATCATGTGGGGAGTACCCCCTTGATAATCAACCCTGGAGTTGACTTTTAACCCACCATTGACTATTGTGTTGTCTGAACACCGCCAAAAAAATATTGTCTCTGAACATGAAGATCATATTTATCTGTTGTATGAAGATATCATTCTTTTTGCAGCTCTTTAGGATTGTGCTGAAAGTTCCCATTGGAACCTTTTCAGTATATTTCTCAGGACAGGGTGGTCGTAAAAAAAGAAGCACCAATTATTCATTTATTGCATTTATATCCAGCTCAAAGCAGCATAATTGTTCTTCCCCCACCCCTCATTTTATCCTCACAACATCAACCCTTTGAGGTAAGTTATGTTGAGAGCTTTATGGCTGACTAAGGGCTCATCTACACCAGGTAGGATATTCCACTATGAAAGTAGTATATAAAAGGCAGGAGCCACACTACTGCTTTATAGTGATATTGAAGTGCAGTGCAGGATATACACTACTGCCTTATAGTGGTAATGAAGTGCACTGACAACTGTTGGGGCCCATGACACATCTTCAACAAGCAGGATATAACACTATGAAAGTGGTATGAAAGCAGTATTTGGTAGGTGTCAATGGGCCCCAACAGGTGTCAGTTCACTTCAAAACCACTATAAAGCAGTAGTGGGGCTCCTGCATTTTATATACTCCTTTCATACCACGTTCATAGTGGAATATCTGCTTGGTGTAGATGATCCCTATGAGAACCCAGATTTACCATCATAGTCTGACTCTTCTGATGAGAGACAAGTTAGAATCCCCAGTTTAGATGTCACAATAACAAACTATGTTCATGATTTGTTTAGTCACTCCTGCTTGTAGGCAAAAGCCAAACAGGAGAGACTGATCTTGATAAGTCAGGGTTTCTCAGAACCCTGGTTTATTGTGATGCCCAAACGAACATAGTAATACTTATTTTTGAGCTAACATGCATAGAACCAGGCTGGAATTCAATTCATATGCAAAATTCTCAATCTTCTTTCTTTCTTTCTTTCTTTCTTTCTTTCTTTCAAACTTTTGGAAAACAGTTTTAAGTTTTGAATCAACCATCTGACATGCTCACCACTTTTGCTCAAGGATTCTGTTGCGTGTGTGTCATCAGTATTCTTTTGTTCATCCTGTACCTATCAATTTTGTTCATCAAAGCTGTCTACGTTTTTTAAAAAAAATGTGGCAGAAGGTTGCCATCTCATGCAGGCCGCTTATGGAAATCAAGAACATGATTTAGGTTTAGCATAAATATACATAAAAATGGACTTGAAATTATACACTGCAGCTCCTGATCAGTTTTGGTTTTTTAAGTCCCATTGTACAATGTAAAGCATTCTCTTGCAGAGGGACAGGGACATTCAGGTGAGGAAATATAATCACAAAATGGAAATGCATTTTTCAGCTGAGTATATTAACGTTATTTTCACCACAGCAGGCGATCAGTAAATAAGGCTTATTGCTATGAATACTCAATTTTTTTGAAAAACAAAACCAAAAAAAGTAAACTTTGGACTTCAGGAGCAAAATACAAATATATATTGGCTATGATCCAGGAGGAAGAGTAACACACGAGGAATAACCCTTGCACACACTTTCACACATGTAGAGGAACGGGGTTGGATTCACATGTCTCTTGCTTGAAGGTTAAATTCAGTGGATTGGCGTTTGCAGAGGAAACAAACAAATTAAAGCATGCATGGCACAATGTATCCTGAAAAGCCTTCCAGAAGTATGCTGGATCCAGATGTGTGGCTTTGTGTGTGGTTTTAAATATTGTGGCAGCTGCAAATATTGTGTTTCAGCATGCTTATATAGGTGGACTTCTCTTGGCTTGCCTCAGTTTCAACTAGCTTTGAAATATTTTCTTAAGAGCACTAAAGATTATATATAATATTATATAGAGTCTTCAAATTTTCAGAAAGCTAGAAGATGAGCTGACATCCTCCATGAAACCATAGAGTGTCTGCACCACCACTGCCCCTTTTCCCTACTCCCAAACCTGGTCAAGCCAGTGGTAGAGTAAGATCATTCTCTCCCTCCTTTTCTATTGGATAAAATGGAGAGTAGGAGGGATGTAAATGCAATCAATCAACAATAAAGTATTGTGGCATCTAGAATGCTGCAACAGCAGCATATCAGATGCAATGGGCCATGAGAAACTTTGTTCTCCGTCAGACACAGGCATCCCAGGGCATGTCTAGATGGGGCAATAACCCAGGGATCGTCCCGGGATCATCCCTGTGTGTTCACATGATGCCCAGGGGATCCTGGGAGCAGGGAGGGAAGATCTTGCATTTCCGAAGGATATTGCCCTACACTTTCCCCCTGGTTTTTCCCAATGTCCTGGGATGATCCTGAGACAGCAGGAGGTGTGGGCGTCCGTCCCGGTTTTGCCCTGGCTCCTCATGAGTAAATGTGAGGAGCCAGGAACTGGGCACGGGGCACAGAGCTCTTCAGGGGCTCTGTGCCCATCAGGGGTGGGAGTGGGAGTGGGATGATGATGATGATGATGATGATGATGATGATGATGATGATGACTTTAAAAACCTGACCTTTTTGGTGGAGTGCTCCTACACTCATTTTCAAATAAAAACAAAAAACAGAACGGCGGTTGTGATGTCCTCTTCCTTCCGGGACATCGCATGCCATGTGTGGACTGAGGGAAAGCATCTCATGATCACCATATCGCAAGATCCTCCCCCTCCCCTAACTAGGTCTAGACATGCCCTTAGACAACCACATTTCATAGGGGCCCTTGTGACTGTGAAGCTGCTGTGGCTAAGTCCAGTGGGACTTACTCCCTTGTAAGTAGGTAGAGGATTGCAGTCTTGGAGTAGAATGCAACTTATTTAAGTCCTACTTAAATAAAATGAATGGGTTTAAGTTAGTCATGACTGGCTAAAGCCCCATTTATTTCTATGAGTCTATCTAAGTAAGACATTAGTTGGATCCTGGGGAGGGTGCTATACCCTGGAAATAATTACTTGAGCAAATATGTACTAATACAAGCTTAACATGTAATCCCCATGAGATAAAAAATAAAAATAAAAAACTAGGACAGTGAATGAATTACTAGAAAATGGAGACGGGTAAATAGGGATGGAACATATGGAATCTCTGGACAGCTTGAGTAACATATTATATTCTTTATGTGTGGAGATATTCCCAGAGGGATATTTCAAGTATAAAGCAGTTTTTGTTTGCTTGCTTTGTTTTACTTGAGGAAGGCTTTCAGAAAGACCATTAAATGACTGCATTCGGAAGAAATGAAGCCTCTTGCAGCCCTCCAGGCTGCAATGTGGCTTCAGATTAGATCCTCCTACCCCAAGGAGACCCTGCTCAAGCTGCTTGTGCCAATAGTATGCAACTGGTGTGCGAAAAGCCTTCTATCCATCTGTGCTACTTGGCCCTCAGCCCTTCTTTGTTGTTGCTCTTTGGAATGATAAATATGCAGAATCATGACAATGGATCTGCCACAATAACATCTCCCATTGATTCAGGAGCTGTAGCCAATAATACTCAGAAATGAGTCTAATGCAGAGGCAGGAGCCGAGTGGCAGCTTTCATTCTTAATGTATCAATGGAAGCAATGGAAAAGTCTCTTTGAAAGCAAGAGCCAGTGTGGTGTAGTGGCTAGAGTGTTGGACTGGGAGTCAGGAGATCCAGGTTCTAGTCCCCGCTCAGCCATGGAAGCTCACTGGGTGACTTTGGGCCAGTCAAGGACTCTCAGCCCAACCTACTTCACAGGGTTGTTGTTGTGAGGATAAAATAGAGAGAAGGACGAGGATTGTGTACACTGATTTGGGTTCCTTGGAGGAAAAAAAGGTGAGATATAAAAGTAATTTTATTATTATTATTATTATTATTATTATTATTATTATTATTATTATTATTAAAGAAGAAGAAGGTTCAAAACCTTTCACCTTCATTTCACCATAATTCCTTACTACAACCCTGTAAGCTAGACCAGTGTAACTATTTGCGCACATGGAAAACAGCAACACACCAACAAATGTGCCCATCAGCTCAACTCATGCTTGTTGACGTTTTCCTAATTCCATCTCAAACCACTTTCCAACTCGAGTCCAAATCAGATCGTGAGCTTTTTGGTGTTGGGGTGGGGTAGCGTTTGGATGAAAACCCATTCAAATTTTAGTGCCAGTGGAGGTTGTTCACTCTGATTTCGGTGGGACTGGGATCCATTCATAGCCAGAACTCTAAAAGAGCCATCCATGTGCTGAACCTGTATTTGGGATTGGGTTCTGTACCTTCGAGCTTCTTTGGAGTACTGGCTGGTTCTGGGTAAAACCCAGAATGGATTCACAGCCTCACCAAAATTGAAGCCAACAGCCTGCACTGTCTAGAAATGATTGTGGGCAGCAGTTTATTTATTTATTTATTACATTTTTATACCAACCAATAGCCGAAGCTCTCTGGGCAGTTCACAAAAATTAAAACCACAATAAAACAACCAACAGGTTAAAAACACAAATACAAAATACAGTATAAAAAGCACAACCAGGATAAAACCACACAGCAAAATTGATAGAAGATTAAAATACAGAGTTAGAACAGTCAAATTTAAATTCAAGTTAAAATTAAGTGTTAAAACACAATTCCAACACCAGAGCACTGAGCAGTGCTAGGCAGCTGGATCTACCTGCCATCTTAATTTCCCAACAATACTCCCTTCACCATGTAGCATTTCTACAGAGCATTTTTGGAATGTCAGTTGGACACAGCCACCCAGCACTGGTTGGAGTGGCAACCAATAGGCCCTGCCAGGATATGAAGACCTCAGCAACTCCCCAAGGATGACATTGGCAGGAGTGATATGAGCCATGCTTCCTCACCTCTGCTACACTTACCCAGGGCCTTCTTGGACGAGGCCTTAGCGCGCCTTCTGACCCGGTTTCCCTGCTGTGCGTCCAGGGAAACCGGGTCAGAAGGCGGGCTAAGGCCTCCTCCAACGCGCCATAAGCGAATGCGCTTATGGCGCGCTTTTCCCCCAGCTCCGGCCTCAGGCTGGGGCTGGGGGAAGTGTGGAGACTTCCGCAGCTTTTCGCGGCTCCTCACTTACTTGCGAGGAGCCGCGAAAAGCCGTGGACCTGGCACAGCGCTCATAGGAGCGCTGTGCCCATCGGTGGGGGGGGGGTGGAAAGAGAGGGGAGAGGCAAGGATGGCAGGATGGGTGGCAAGGGGTGAGGGCGGGTGAGATCGCGCCGCCCGAGCAAGCAGGCGAGCGGCGCTTGCCCGGGCAATGCCACCCCATGCCAGGCATTGCCCGGGCAAGCGCCACTCGCCTGCTTGCTCGGGCGGCGCGCGGCGCGATCTCACCCACCCTCACCCTGTGCCACCCACCCTGCCATCCTTTCCCCCCCCCCCGTAAAAATAACCAAAAAAAACCCTTACCTTCTCCGACGTCTTCGGGCCGTACCCGGCCCCTTTCAGCAAAAAAAAAAAAAAAATGGCGGACGCCGCAGGAACTCGACGTCCCTGCGCGTCGTGCGTTTGGAAGTGTGGGGGAGGCGCGCTAACGTTAGCGCGCCTCGGCCCCGCCGGCAGGTCTAGTAAGGCCCCCAGTCTGCATGATCAATGTAGCTTAAACAAGTCAGTGTGTATTATTTAAGCCACAGTGGATGCCTATGTGTGTTGGGCACTACTTGCCTAATTACCTGCCCAGGCACAGCTTGTAGCATCATCCAAACTGAGGTGGCATTGTTAGTTTAAGGTGGAAACTAACTCTCAAATAACCCATGGACTGTTGTTTAAACCACAAAGATTGTGCAAATTGGCTGATGTCTATAAGGAGCCTGTATCACAGGTATTTATTTATTAATATATTTTGTTTGTGCCCCATATTTCTAACAAAAATGGTGCTCAAGGTGAGTAGGCATGGTTGGGCACCTACCGAGGGTCCAGACCCTAGCAGTAGCCACTGACAACAGCCTCCTGGAGTTGCTCCTCCTCTTCATTGTGTCAACCTGCTTGTTCACCTGCCTCTCGCACTGGCCCATTCAGTGGTGGTGGTGAGGAGGAGCAGGAGATGCCATGGCTTACTTGCCCCCTGGTTCTCTTCCTGTCAAGAAAGCAAATGGTAGCTATGATGAGAAAGAGGATAAGGAGGAATAGCTGTTGGTGACAATGGTGATGAGTGAAGGAGCCCATGAGGGTGCCTTGCCCAATGGCCCTCAGAAAACCCAGAACTGACACTGTCTATTTGGTGCAGAAATTTACTCACTACCTGGCCCTGCCCTGAGTATGTCCTTTCCTGTTAATGTATTATATTGTTGGCATAATTTTACTTCATGGTCTTCTCTTCTTGCAGAAGTCTATTATGAAAGCTGAGAAAGATTTGAAAAGTCACTCCTTGAAGAAACACTAGTTCTGAATAAGAGTGTTCTTTGCACAAACCTGGAACTTATGAAGATTCTGTAGGCTTCTCAGAGGTAGAAGCTGATATATTAGGAAAGCTTTTGCTATGGTGCTACACTACCCAGGGTTGCTGAAGTACTCTCGTGAACGTAAGAAGAGACCTGCTGGATCAAACCAAAGGCCTATCCAGTCCAGCTAACTTAATCCCATGTCCTTCCAAAATGGGACAACTTAATAACTCAGAAATGGTACTTTCCTTAGTTTACGTAGCATGAAAATGAGATAGCCTTGCCCCCTAGTGGAGGTAAGTTTGTAACAAGAATATGAAAGCCTACAGATGCAAAGCATTGTAGTCCTGTTTAAGTATCTTTAAAAGGGGGGGAATAAGAAACATGAAAGTATGTGTTGTATTCTGTAAAGAGGCATATTCTCCATCACAATCTAATTTGTACTTCCTGAACTAATATGTAAAGTGGAACACAATTATGCTTTGATAGACATACTTCTCTGAATGTTGTGATGCAATTCTCTAACCAAAAACTGCATGCAAAAAAGAAAGGAAGAAGAAAAAGCATATATTAGGATAAAGTGCCTTGAAAACTGCATATGTTAGAGAAAATTGCATAAAATGTGTATGGATTTTCATGCTATTTTTTTTCTTTTTCTTTTTTCTTTTTTTTTAAAAGCAAACTGGTGTGGAAACGAGAGGCAATGAATTTGTGTTTCAAAATATTATAGAGTGCAGAACAGATTTGTCCACCCAATTTTGGCCAGATTCAGTAGGGCTCTTCTGATGTTCTTAGGCCTAATAATAGCCATCCTTACCTTTTAAAGGAAAGGTGTGCTATAATCTTAAATAAATGAGTAAATAGTAGAATCAGTATAGGTGAAGACATTCTCTCTCTCTCTCTCTCTCTCTCTCTCTCTCTCCAAGATTGGCATGCCATGGTGTAGTGGAATCCAATACATCATCATCATCATCATCATCATTATTATTATTATTATTATTATTATTATTATTATTATTACAATCTGCCACCCTCCTCAGAATTCCGCATTCCCTCAGAGCTTTGCTGAAATCCTGACAGTAGCTGGTGCAGGGTGGGGGATGATTTTTCCCAACAGCTACATTTTGTTCCCTGTTGTTATGCAACCTATTCTGGGGGTCATGGTCTTGAATGGACAATGAAGACCCATTGCAGGACCGAGGTCAGTAAATAAAGAGACGGCACACAGAACTTTGGGTTTAAACAGGGCCACATTTATTAAAGATATGCAAAAGGGGGCCCTATAGAGCATCCAGCCTGGCCTGTTTACAGGCGTTTCTGTGTAGGGCGAGCCATTCATGGCCCATGGGTTGGTGCTGTGCAATTCACCCTCCCACAGGCCACCCCTTTGGGGGTAGGGAGACCTTCCCATGTCACCCCCAACCCAGGTCGCAAGGCTCAAGGTGGGTGAGATAGATTGGCCTCATAGGTAATCCTTATCTCCCAGCTAGGCCACAAAGCTTGTCGCTGAGAGGCGCAACGCTGAGAGGCCTCAGGAATTACCAGTAACCGCAACAGTGCCTGAGAATTCTCACCATTCTAAAATCCTTATGGATGCCCGTTCCTACCTGCCCAAAACCAAATGTGACCAAATTAACAAGAGATTGCCAAATCTACCTATTTATGCTCCCAGGCTGTCTTACAGTGTGGAGTAGGCAAAAACAAAACAACAACTCATGCACAATTTTAGAACATGAGTAAAAAATTCCTACTCAGCCCCAAATGTTGACCAGAGAACTCACACTGCCTACAGGGAGGGAGGGAGCTGCGCAAACAATAAGGATCTGGGAGGGGTAAGAGCCAATTTTATAGGCAAACATTTAACCCCTCCCAGCCCGGTGGCACCACCTGATTTTACCCAATCCCAACAGGGCACGACTCACTCCTTACCCTGCCCGCAAATGCCTCCCTATGCTCAGGCCTTGCCGGGCATGGCAGAATGGCCCTAAGTTTTACAAAAGACCTCCTCCTGGCGGAGATGAAAACCACTATTACTGGTTTGTTGATATAGATTAAATAAGTTGCCTACTATTTTGGACTCTCCTTGAGGGTGCGGCTGTGGGAACCATTGTCAGTATCAGAGGCCTGTAGACACTAGTTGCTGGGGAACATAGTCATGAGGGTCTTGTTGCACTCATGAACTGTCCCCCCCCGACTGATAACTCGTTGGCCACTAGGTGAACAGAACGTTGGACTAGACGGGCTCTTGGTCTGATCCAGCATGGCTCTTCTTATGTTCTTATGTCATGATGAGAGCCTTTACTTCAACATTTACCACTATACCACTGATAGCATGACTGAACTATCCATAACAAGCTTCTTCAGGAAAAACATTTCTAGCAGGTTCATTCATGGACTGGATTCTTAGTCAAAACTGAAAGAGAGTCCAGAAAATAGTGTTTGAATTGTATTTATACTAGCTTAGAGATACAGTTTTGTAAGACACATGTGGGCAAGCAGAATCCATCTGACGGATTACAAGGCTTAGGAACTCCCCCCCCCTCCATTGAGGAGCACATTTCCTCCCTCTCCCATAATACTAGAATATCCCAATAAGCTGTTTGTTGGGAGATTGGGAACAGATAAAAGGAAGGGCTTCTTCACACAGTACCCAGTTAAACTATGGAATCTGCTACCACAAGTTGATAGGAGGTTAGATTAATTCCTGGAGGAGAAGGCGATCAATGGCTACTAGCCCTGCTAGCTATATACTATCTTCCAATCTCAAAGACATTATGCCTCTGTACACCAGTTGCAGTGGAACATGGGAAAGAGGGTGCTGTTTCATTTGTTTCCTGTTTGTGAGCTCCTGGTAGACAGCTGGCTGGTTATCATGTGAACAGAATGTTGGACTAATTGAACCCATGGTTCAAGAAGCTTGGATACATGCATAATAAGCATGGATCCATGCGTAAGATCCATGCATAAGAAGCATGGATCTTCTTATGTTCATGGTAATCTGTCAGGGGTCACACATGCTGGCCATGAGTGGGGCTGAAGACAATGGTGAGTGGACCAGAACCAACTGTAGGTAAGGATACCTGTTTTCTCTCTCTCTCTTTCTGCACCCCTTCTCTCTCCCTCCTTCTCTCCCTCTCCCTCCTTTCCTAGCAATCTGCAAGGCAATAGTGTATCTCTCTTGCCAGAGGTCTACTGATCACTTCCGGACAGCTTTTGAAATTAAGGCAAGGTCCGCATGAAGTCAGGCTGAAGTCTATAGGAAGCCCCAACCCTCCCCTCCTCTCCCCCAGAACAAAAGGAAGGTCTACTTTTACTTTTTTTAACATTTAAAAAATGGAATTTCATTCTTATACTTTTTAATGAGTTTAGTCGAGCAATCCTTGCTGCCTTTTTTTGTAATTGAACTTCCTACCTTTTTTTTTTAACATTGTTAATTTAGTTTTGAAGGAATAACACACTTTTGGTCTGAATCACTATAATTATGTATGAGGCACTCTTTCTTTCTTTTTTTTTTTTTTTTTCTTCATTGCTAACTATCATCCCAATATGCTGTTGAAGAAACCAGGGTGGTAATTTAATGTACAAAGATGGAAATTTCTAGCAAATCAGATATTGTTTAAGTGACTGAAAAAGTGTAGCACTTAAAATGAAGTAAAATAAAATGAGCACTAAATTGTATTCTCTAAACTGGTGGACTATACTCTCGTGTAGCTGAAGAGATCTGTTAAACTATTTTCTTCTTTGCATGGTGGGGCAAACGATCTAACTTCACACATACATTGATGAAATCTGAGCTAGGGATGACTGACCAAGGAAGAGATCTTGGCCTTATGGTGGACACTTCAGTGAAAATGTCAACCCAGGCCTTAGCTAGACCAGGCTATATCCCGGGGCGAACCCTAGGATCATCCCTGTGCATCCACATGATGCACAGGGGATTCCGGGATCAAGGAGGGATCATCTCTCCCTTGCCCCGGGATAGAGCCCTCCCCTTTGGGCCTGCTTTTTCCACAGTCTCAGGCTGAGCCCGAGACCATAGAGAGTGTGGCCCATTTCTGCGGGTTTACCCAGCTCTGTGCAATTACTTGCGTGGAGCCGGGAGCTGCGCATGGGATGTAGCGCTCCTCAGGAGCACTGCGGCCATCGGGAGTAGGGTGGGGGAGCAGGGAAAGTAGTTAACATTTTTTAAAAAAACACCTTACCTTTGCGCACAAGAGTTTGTGCGCTCCGTTCCCTTTAAAAAATAAAAATGGCGGGCGTGACGCCTCTCTTCCTGAGGTTGTTGCGCCTTACGTGTAAACGAGGGTGAGCTCTCACGTTAATTGCAATGCGAGGTTTCCCCTCCTCTCCCCCAGAACAAAAGGTAGGTCTAGCTAAGGCCCCAGTGTGCAGCTGCTGGGAAAAAAGCAGCTATAATGGTCAAAGGGCTGGAGCAACTCCCCTATGTTGAAATGTTACCTCTGTGACGCTTTAGCTTAGAGAAAAGGTGAGTGTGGGGAGAGATGGTATAAGTGTAAAAATGTTGCATGGCATGAAGAAAATGGATAGGGAGACATTTTTCTCTTTCTCTCATAATGCTAGAACCCACTGGAGTCATCCCATGAAGCTGAAGATTCAGGACAGAAAAAGGATGGGTTTCTTCTCGCAGTGCAAACTTAAACTACGGAATTCACTACCACATGATGTAGTATAAATTGCCCAGAAAGCTCTGAATGTTGGGCAGTATAGAAATATAACAAATAAATAAGTGACGGCCATCAATTTGGATGGCTTTAAAAGAGGATCGGACGAACTCATGGAGGTAAGGCTACCAATGGCTGTTAGTCCTGATGGCTAAATGCTACCTCCAGTATCAGAGACAGTATACCTATGAGCGGTATGCCTGTGAATTCATTATGGGCTTCTTTAAACAATGACCATATGGTTTTGAATTGAAAACTCCCCCTCTCAGTAATGCTATTAAATTCAATGAAACAGTGCCATCTAGTGGCAGAATGATTATAGCACTATGCCAGCTTTACATGCTGGAGACATCCTGTGATTATGTTGTGAAGGTTTGAGGCTTACAGAGGAAAGGTAATAAAGGCAGTCCATTAGAGACAAGGGGTATCCCTGAGAGGGGTAGTTTCATTTCTTTAGTTAATGTTAATTTCCTCAAAGTAGGATCTTGTCTTCATTTTGGGGAAAGAAGTTATAAAAGAGTGAGAGAGCCAGTCAGGGGCTAGACCAGGGCCAGAGGAAGACCAGGGCCGGAGACCGGACCTGAGCCAGAGAAAGACAAAAAGTAGGGTGACCATATGAAAAGGAGGACGGGGCTCCTGTATCCTTAACAGTTGAATGGGAAAGGGAAATTCAGCAGGTGCCGTTTGTATGCATGCAGCCCCTGGTGAAATTCCTTCTTCATCACCACAATTAAAGCTGCAGGAACCCTCCCCTCTTTTATATGTGGTCAAGAGGGCAGGGTTCCTGCAGCTTTAACTGTGGTGATGAAGAAGGAATTTTACTAGGTGCTGCATGCATACAAATGACACCTACTGAAATTCCCTTTTCAATACAACTGTTAAAGATACAGGAGCCCTGTCCTCCTTTTCATAGGGTCACCCTACAAAACCATAAGGAAGGAGCAGAAAGAAGCAGGTTAGGGTAAAAAGAATTTGTGCTTTTTGCAACCCTAATTTTCTTTAATTGCCTATTGTACTACCCTGATCTATTGACTAAATATCTTTATTTGTAATTTTGTTGTTTTAATTCATTAGTAAACTGCTGTATAAAGCCACAAGTGTCTGAAGCGTCACTCACCTCATGTCTACAACCTAAATCCCATGTTACTGGGAAGGGGATGGTAAAAACTAGGGAGGTGGGACTATAAAGAGGTATAGATCCTTAAGGAGTTGCCGTGGGAATCCAGGTCACTGGATGAACCCTGACAACTACATTACCTCATTTTTTAAAAAGTGAGATTACTGGGGGAAAGTGTGGGAGAAGTTCTGGAGACTGACAGTGTAAAGAACCACAAACTTCCAGAGAGAACCAGTGTGGTGTAGTGGGTAGAGTGTTGTACTGGGAGTCAGGAGATCTGGGTTCTACTTGCAACGTGGCCATAAAAACCCACTGGGTGACTTTGGACCAGTCACAGACTCTCAGCCCAACCCACGTCACAGGGTTGTTGTGAGGATAAAATGGAGAGGAGGAGTATGTATACCACCTTGGGTTTCCTTGGAGGAAAAAAGGTGGGATATAAATGCAACAACAAACTTCTGTAAGTGGCCAATTACGAGCATGCAATAAATCACTCATGTAAATCTATGTCTGCTCACTGCGAATGGGAAAATTCGAGGATCCTGCCCTCCTTCCTTATCTATTATCTATAAGCACGACTTAGAAAAGACAACCATTCAAATGGAGGACAACTTCAAGTAGACAACTGTCACTTGATAGCCCTTCAAACCAAAAACTGTCCTCTGCAAAGTAGGGCACATTGTCACCTTACACTGTACAACACAACAAGGAAACATTTTTTTATTTTTTTTAATGAACAAGGCTCATGCTTACGGTCTGCCTTCGTATGAAATTAGTTTCTTCCCAAACGCCTGTTATTCCTGTTGTTAAATTACTTCAAGTCATGCTCGAAGGCATGCATACTATGCTGCAATCAAGGAGGAACAACACTTTGCATAATATTAAATGCCAAATTCTCTCTGATATGTTAGAGCTCAAACTGCAGCCAGAAATATGTGCCGCTTTCATTGCTCTTTTGCGGTTCCAATTGCCAAGTGAACACAGGCTAAGAAGGCAGAGTTGCCAAGTGTCAAGCATGCCATTAATACCCTTATTATTCTCTGAGAGCTGAAGTATATAATGCCATTTTCTCCAATGGCACTATTGATACAAGGAATTAGCATTACAATTTGTATCATTATTGCTGTGCCCAGTAGGGAATCCACCAAATCAAATATTAATACAAAACAGGATACTCAAGGAATCTAAAGTTCTGAAGCTTCTTTTGCATAACAAGGGAAGAAAGGATGTTACATTGATGTGATAAAACCAGGTGATTAATGTCAAGGAAGAGGAACACAGAACAATTATGTCATCACCTTGTACAGAAATGTTTGATCAATACAATTATGAAATCTTTTTAGTCTCCCTCCCTCCTATCTTCC
Source organism: Elgaria multicarinata webbii (assembly GCF_023053635.1). Taxonomy (NCBI): domain Eukaryota; kingdom Metazoa; phylum Chordata; class Lepidosauria; order Squamata; family Anguidae; genus Elgaria; species Elgaria multicarinata. The sequence goes on along the minus strand of NC_086184.1, from coordinate 20,625,409 downwards.
ATTCCTCAATTGTTCCTTGGTTCCCTTTAGATCTATTGTTGATATCCAAATATTTTAAACATATATTTCTGCTTAAGCCCTTCCAGTCTTGTTTTCTCACCAAAGTCCTGCCACAGAAGATCTCCCTCCTACTTTAGATAGTTCCAGCGATATTCCTTTGTTCAGATTAGCAGAAGCAAGGCCTGTTGCTAGTAATCGGATTTGCAATTAGGGAAGTACAGATTTTGTTAAGCCTGCTCTGTCTATGTTTCTTGGATTGTCAGTCATCATTCCATCATCCACTCACAGAATTTCTTTTTTCCTTTCAATTTCCTGAATTTGTGTTCACGTTGGAAAGTGTGCATTTCTGAAAACATGTGCTTCTGAAAATGAGCTCATGTATATATATTTTTCATAGTTGTTTATGACTAAACTTGCATGCAATTTGTGTCCAATGAGGAATATTAGGTCAGATTAATAGAAATCAGAAGTTAGGCACCCCTCTCCCATTCCATAAAAGTTGATCGGACTGAAGATTAATTTATCTTCAATATTATAGGGCAGCATTTCCCACTGTACCTGAAGATAGGGATGGCACAGGCATCTGGCTGTGGCTTGAGGTCTGGCCACTTCTGTCTGGCTCTCTCCCCCACCCCTGATGCCAGCCACCATTTTGACACGCAATGGCAGCTTAGAATGGGAATGGGGATCCCTGTACTTGCCTGATTCAGCATGTCCCAAATTGGACAAGCACAGGGATCTCCACTCCCTCGCCAGCTGGCCCTTTTTCATAATGAGCTAGTTGCAGAAATGGCAGTCATAAACAGGCCATTTATGCCTGTAATGTTGCACTAATGACTCCTTTACGGCCAACATTTACACCATTTTTGAAAAATAATAATATGCTGAACCATAACAAGAGTTTGGCCATCCTACCGGAAGACAGCAGTATAATTTAGGGACCACAGAGCAAACCACACGACACACAAGTCTATCTTCCAACACCTTGCTGCCACCTCCCAGCATCTGCTGCCTGAGGTGACTGCTTCACTCTGCTTAATGGTAGGGCTGGCCCTCAGAGACCTTAAACTAGATACCTTCCAGGTCTAGGGGCATGGCTAGATGAAGGGGTGGAGGGGGATGATCTCATGACATGATGATTGCGAGACCGTTCCCCTCGTCAACACATGAGGACGTCGTGCCCGCCATTTTTTAAAAAAAGAATCAGGATGTGAAGCGTACCAGTGCTCCAGCGCAAAGGTAGTTTAAAAACAACATCAGCCCCACCCCTGCTCCCACTCTACCTCCAATGGGGATGGAGTGCTTGCAGAGCTCCATGCCATGGGACTACACCGGGATGGCTGCACCACACATCCCGCGGTCTCGGGATCATCCCGGGACTGTGGGAAAAGGCAAGAAAAATGTGTAGGGCAATATCATCCCTCCCTGCTCCTGGGATCCCTTGTATGTCATGTTGATGCACAGGGACGATCCTGGGATGATCCCTGGGATATCGCCCTGTCAAGCCATGCCCTAGGTTTGACTGCTCAGACAAATTAAGGAAGAATGGCCTATTCAGAAGACCTAGGCAAGAGCTGCTTTCATTAGTTGCTAATCTCTTTTAACACCTCAGTGCCCTTCAACTAAATTACCTCAATAAAAGCTCTAAGCACTAAGAGGAGGAGGAAGTGATCTAGTGTGAAACTCAATTTCTTTGCTCCCCTCCCCTCCCCAATATTGCAAAACCAGTAATTGCAAATGGCTTGGCTACCATTAGCATTACCGAAGTTTATCTGGAGAGCAAAGGCAGGCAAATAAAATCAACTTTGCAGAATTAAAAGAACTCCGCCGCTCTTGTCTTTGAGGCATCCCGCTACTAATTACTAAAAATTGCTTTCTGGTTGAGGGTGTCTGGCTGTAAATCAGGGAAAGATGCTGCAAGTTAAGCAGTAGTAAGTGAAGCACCAGCTGCCTTGAGAAGAATGGAATCCAAGGTTGGTAAACAGCAATGTTGGAGCAAAAGAAGGTACCAAACCACACATAATCCCTCCCCCATCCCCGTGCATGTGCAGACAGTTCTGCAATAAAGTGTTCATATTTATGTACTATGCTGAAGCAATTAGGGAAGGAAAACAAATTTCATGATATGCTTCTGAGTCATCCCCACAAGCTACCGTTCCAAGTTTCCCTTTGGTGTTTTCTCCCTACTTAAAAGGATAGTTGGCTTTTTACATAGTGCATCATTGGGAAAGTGTCAAGTAGTTTGACCTTTCTATGAGCTGTAATGATTCTGAATTGAATGGATTTACAGACTTTGACTTATTTATTTTTCTACGACTGTCAGCGGCCCCTGGAAAAAAAAATCCCTGCTGCAAGCTTGCTGATGAACGTTGCTCAGGTCTAGTTAATGCCCATGGCATGGTCATTAGAAATGAGGATTTTTTTCAATAACTTATCCTGTCTTTTTTTCCTGTTAGTGAGAAAATGTTTGTTGTTTTGGAAGATGGAGCATATTAGCAAGGAATACAAAGGGTTTTAAAAACAGATAGGTGTTCTTTCGAGGCCTTCATGTGCCACGTGTAAACAGAGGGGGAGATCTCATGATAACAATATTGCAAGATTCTCACCCCTCCATAGTGTTAGACCCATAGGTATAGCTGAGGCCTTGGCTGTCAATACTGCCAAAATAGTTTGCAACAAGTGCCCCTGAAAGCCAAAAGTGAAGGCTTGGTTGTGCGATGCTTCAGCAACGTAAATATGTACTGTTTTAAGACAAGCTGAGCACTGGGCCTGAGTAAACGTAAGCCGGGGTGGACATCTTGTGGCTCTCCAGATGATTTGGTCTACAACTCCCATTAGATCTAGAGAGTATAGCCAATGGTGAGAAATGATGGAAGTGGTTGGCCGAAACATCTGGAGAACCACAACGTGTGCAAGATGTAGGCTATTTCCAGTACTGCCATCAGTATCTGAACTGGAGCTCGTCTACACTTGTCTAGATGAAACGTAACAAGTTGGCAGAGATGACGTCAGCAGTCACGTGATGCTGTTGTTGTTACGTTTCTTCTGACTTTTAAAACCGTTCCACTTTCTGTTAAAATCGTTTTAAAACTAACAATGTGCCCCAACCTTTCGTTGTATTCAATGCCGTCTTTCAAAGTCATGTCTCGTGACCATGGTCTTTGCTTCCTGATTAGGACAAGTGAGGGCTTTTCTAGGGGAGGGAGAGCTGGCACAACGCGATGAGGGGGAGGGAGGGTGGTGAAAGAGGGGACAGAGGATTATTTTTTTTAAAAAACTGCTTATCTTTTGGGGCGCACGTGGCCCCTTTAAGACGCTGCAGGGCTTCCCTCATCCCTACGCGTCGCCCCGCCTCCCTGCCGGCTTATCCCAGCAGGTTTAGCTCAAAGTCACCGCAAGAAGGAGGTTTACTTCAGAGCCGGTATGAGCATAATGAAGAACATTCTAAAGAAGAGTGTGCCGGGGTAAAACGATAGAAGAAAAGGTATTTCGATTGACTGGGCTAAAGTTGCATTTTGTAACATAGCAAGGGAGGACGCAACAATGCACTTAAACAACGGTGTAATGAATAGTGTAGATCCTGCCCTGGTCTATAGCAGTGATTCTTGAAGTTTTACCTCCTATCTTATTAACTTGAGAGGGTTAGCTTTCACTTAAAATCTCTCTTCTATACCATTATTAAGACGCCTGTCCCATATTTATATGCGACACCTAGTTTATAGCAGGAATGTTAACCTAGGCCATTGCTAGACAGGGCTTTATATACTGTAAAAATAGTATAGAAAAATAGTGCTTTTTATACTGTATTTTGTAATTGTGCTTTTAACCTGTTGGTTGTTTTATTGTGGTTTTAATTTTTGTGAACCGCCCAGAGAGCTTCGGTAATTCCTCATGCAGAGCCGTGAGCCGTGCACGGGGTGCAGCGCCCATCAGGGGTAGGGTGGGGGGAGTGGGGAAATTATTATTATTATTTTTTAAAAAACCTAACCCTAACCATATTTTTTTTAAAAAAATGGCTGGCACGATGTCTCTCCTCCTGAGGTCGTCGCGCCTCACGTGTAAACACAGGAGGGATCTCACGATAATCACATCGTGGGATCTTCCCTCCTCCATCGTGAAATAAAAGGTAGGTCTAGCTAAGGCTCTAGAGCAGCCTTTCTCAACCTGAGGCGCTCCAGATGGGGCATTCTGGGAGATGCAGTCCAACACATCTGGAGTGCCCCAGGTTGAGAAAGGCTGCCCTAGAGCAAACCATGCCTAAAAGAGGTTTCTCTGATTCCCACACAAATCTCAGCTATAAAAGTGTCTTTGTTTTATTTAATTTATGTTAATTATGTACATCCCAATTTAAAAACCACATTTTTTTTTAACAAAGTATGTCAGAGTATGTTGATAATGACTTGTGCAAGGGAAGTTAAGTTCTGAAAGAAATTCTTGTATCAACAAGCTATTAGACCAGTCATGTGAAAATGGTTATTTGCAATGTGGTCATAATTATTAAACAAGCCTGTTTCTTGGGCTACACTTGTCAGGCTTTCCTTTTTGGTTTGAAGAGATGCACTTGGCTAACGACGATAATGGGCTTTAATGTTTTCTTAATATGCAGTGTTGTTGTTTTCCTTCTTCCCCGGTGCTATTGTGCTTCATTATCGCCATCCTCTAAGCCTTGTAACACATCATGGTCATCAATGTTCTCCCAAACACGTTGAAACCTAATATGAGCTTAATTGTACATGCACCTAGTCTTTAAAGGAAATAGGCAGTTGCCAAAGCTCTCATTATAACAGATGCCCTCTGTAATTGGAGGGATATTGTCCAAAAATTAGCTGGAAATCAGTTCAATTAAAGTTCGTAAATTACTGTTGAAGTTACAATCCTGCCACAATGTAATTGACACTGAATGATTATATTTGCCATATTACGATCACAACAATAAACAGTCTACCGCACTTCAGAAAAATCTGTTTTTAACACAGGAGATACGACCTGGGAATTTCGAACAGAACATTTGCTTTCACTTGAGTAGGCCTTTGCAGCTGTTAGTGGCGGTAGTCTGGGGGCTAGCAGCTGATCAAGCCGGGATGGGCACTCTGAGACCAGCTCAATCTGTGCCTGTTGAGATTGAGGATCCAGGCTACAGTCGGAAACTTTCTAGGACCACATTAAGTACTATTGGTCTCACCTGTCACTTGAACCCTGTTGAGTTTGTAGCTCCAATACCACTTTCCAGTGATGCTGTTACTGAATTACAAGGGGAAAAGGCTAGCCATCAGCTCCAGCCTCCAGGAAACTGCCATGGAGATAAGAGTAAGGCACCTGTGGCTTAAAGTGAACTCAAATGCTCATTATTTGATGGCTTTACTACTGTGCCATCACCACCTCAGCTAGGCTTTGCGTTCATATATGTAAGGAGCTGCTGGATCTCTGTGAAGCAGTTGCCCTATATAGTGAACTACTGAAAGGCAGGTAACAGACTTCTTCATGAAGTAACTTTAGGTCCTCAATTGACTCCACTCAACCCTGATGGTCATCAGATACCTCTGGGCAGGAAGTCTCAATGAAGTAACTGTAGGCCCTAGAGTGATTCCATCCACCCCTGATAGCCAATGGATACATCTGGGTAGGGAAGGCTTTCAGGTCCAGTTACACATTGGCTGAGTTCGGATGACACACTAATCAACTGGGGAATGGGGGTGGGAATAGGAGCAGACTAGGAAACAACCATTGATTAGTATGTCATCTGAACTCAGCCATTGTGCAATCTGAAAGCAACACAGTTTTCTGGTTATTCCAGCATTTTTGGTAATTCGTTGGTCCTGGCTCCTGGTTTGCTTCTTGGTCCTACTTTTCCAGCTCTGCTTGGGAAAGCAAGAGAGTAAATCTAGGACTTTTTGCATGCAAAGCATGTGTGTTCTGCCATCGAGATATGGTCCATTCCCAAATGAGTTCAGTGGGGACTTACTTCTTAATAAGTGTGCTGAGGATTTCAGTCTTAGGCCATGTAGTTCAGCAAAGCATAGTCATAATGGAGTCTCACTGAAAGTAATTTTTATTTATTTATTTATTATTGCCTTTTTTCCTGCAAGGAACCCAAGGCGGTGTACATAATCCTCCTCCTCTCCACTTTATCCTCACAACAACAACCCTGTGAGGTGGGTTGGGCTGAGAGTCTGTGACTGGCCCAAAGTCATTCAGTTGGTTTCCATGGCTGAGTGGGGACTAGAACCCAGATCTCCTGACTCCCAGTCCGACACTTTAGCCACTATACAACACTGTCTCTTTTGAGTGGGGCTTGCTCCTATGTATGTCAAAAGTAAGTCCCAATGACTTCAAAACATCTTTCTCTTAGGGTAAGTTCCTCTCCTCTAAGCCAGAACACTTCAGTCTTGTCTTGATTAAGTTTATTTTTACCCTCCTCCAAATTTCATGAGTAAGGTTTGTTGGTTGGGTTCTAGCTGTAGGAAACAGGGTGGGGGTAGGCAGGCAAATCCATTGTTCTTATTGTTGCTTGGAAGGTCCATCTTTTAAAATCAAGGCAGTGGTTGTCTTCCCACACCCATTACCACTCTGAAAATGTTCAAATTGAGAAAGAAAAGTGTGGCCCTTCATCTTTCTACAAAATGCATTTCCTCAACTTCCACCTCCGTCTAGTTCAATTCTGAATATTCTTCAGGCTAATTTTTTGTTCCTATCTCATTACATTGTGATAAATTCTTGGCACAAGACAGTGGGAAATGCTGCCACTGCCATGCTTCACAAGGACATAAAGGTGAACATCTGTTGCACAGTAAACCTCTTATATTGTGTGTGTTTCATACTTCCCTGGGGTAGTGTTCTTATATTTAGGAAGAGCTAAGGCAGCCACAGAATTGGTATTGATGGATACCCTCTGCAGTGATCGAAGGCACTCTATAGCAAAAATAAAAGGAGTTGGAAACAAAGGCCAGATCCTTCACATGGTGAGTAGACCCATAAAACTTGCTGATCACCCATTTGCTAAAATTGAGCAAGTGTCACTTTCCTTTTGCAAGAGTAAAGCCCACTTCTTAGCCAATTCTTGAATTGTGTTGATCAGGAGCCTGGATCCTTTCCACCCTGAGGAAGAATGACCCATGTTATTTTTGGCTCGCCTTACCATCATGCAGTTATTGTCCATCTAAAGAGTATCTTTTATCAGCTTAGGCTGATATACCCTTATCTGGACGGAGATAGCCTAGCTACAGTTATCCATGCTCTCATAACCTCTCGCTTGGATTACTGCAATGCATTATACGTGAGGATGCCTTTGAAAACAGTCCAGAAACTTCAACTGGTATAAAACAGGGCAGCCCGGTTATTAAGAGGGACTGGCTGACGAGACCACATCACACCAGTCCTCTTGCAGCTTCATTGACTGCCAGTCCAGGTCCGGGCATGATTCAAAGTGCTGGTATTAACATTCAAAGCCCTAAACAGCTTGGGGCCAGGCTATCTGAAGGAATGCCTCTTCCCATACCTGCCCAGACCCTAAGGTCATCCTCAGGGGTCCTTGTCCATGAGCCCCAGCCAAAGGAAGTGAGGCAGGTGGCTACCAGGAGGAGCAGGGCCTTCTTTGCTGTGGCACTCCGGCTGTGGAATGAGCTCCCTAAGGAGGTTCGCCTGGCATCAACACTATATTCTTTCAGATGCCAGGTGAATACCATTTTATTCTCCCAGTATTTTATCAGTCTATAAATTAATTTTAACTTTGCTGTTTAAAATTTGTATTTTAATTTTGTATTTTTGCATTGCTGCTGTTTTTATCTTGGATGTGCTTTTATATTGTATTTTATATTATGGTTTTATACTGTTGTTTTATACTTTCAATTGTCTTAATTTTGTGAACAGCCCAGAGGGCTTCGTCTATTGGGCTGTATAGAAATGCAATAAATAAATAAATAAATAAATAAATCTTGAGGTGTGATTAAAGAGCTTTTTAAAATGTCTCTTGGGTTGTGTCATGCGCTCTGTATGACATGCCACTTCTGGTTCAGCTGTCTAAACATCTGACTGATTCGGCTGAGGTATGAAGCTTCCAAAGAGGTAAAGTCATCTGACAGTTTGCATGGAACTTATCAATACTGAGACGGAAAATGAATGGAAGCCTCATGTATTATTGCTTATATCCCACTTTTATTCGTCTTGCAAGGAAGCTAAGGTGGCTCACTGTTTTCCTCCTCTTTTTTAATTTATTCTCACAACAGCACTCTGAGGTAGGTTAAGCTGATCCCTGCTTGATGGCTGGTTGGCCACTGTGTGAACAGAGTGCTGGACTAGATGGACCCTTGGTCTGATCCAGCATGGCACTTCCTATGTTCTTATGAGCTTCATGACCAAGTCAGAATTTGATCCTGGATCTCCAGAGTTCCAGTCCACCACTCTAACTACTACACCACACTGTCTCTTTACATATCAACCACTCTTCCCTATATAAACATCTCTATATTTCACAATAGAGTTCTCCAATTTTTTAAAAAAATGCATGCAGAGATGTGCAGATTAGAGAAAATAACACCCAAATATTAGGAAAATTGCTTGCAAAAGTATTATTATTAGTAGCAGTATTATTTACATTTATATACCACCCCATAGCTCAAACTCTCTGGGCAGTTTACAAAAATTACAAAAAAAGAACATTAAAAAGAAATATACAACATTTAAAACCATAAAAAGCATAAAATACAAACAAAAACAGAAAATATCCATTTTAAATCAACAACTATTCTGGTGTCATTAAAAAAACTCAGTGTATGCTGTTAAATGCCTGGGAGAAGAGAAAATTCTTGACCTGGCACCAAAAAGATAATAACGTTGGTGCCAGGCAAGCCTCGTCAGGGAGATCATTACATAATTGAGGGGCCACCACTGAAAAGGCCCTCTCCCTGGTTGCCGTTCTCTGAGCTTCCCTCGGGGTAGCCACCCGGAAGAGGACTTTGATTTTGAGTGTCACATATAGGTAGATTCATGTCAGGAAAGGTGTTCCATCAGGTACTGTGGTCCCAAGCCGTGTAAGGTTTATAGGTTAAAACCAGCACCTTGAATTAGGCTTGGAAACATACAGGCAGCCAACGCAAATGGACAAAAGTCTGTCTTTTATGCTCAAACCTTCTGGTTCCAGTTATCAATCTGGCTGCTGCATTTTGTACAAGCTGCAGCTTCTGAACCATCTTCAAAGGCAGCCCCACATAGAGTGCATTGCAGTAATCTAATTTGGAGGTTACCAGAGCATAGACAACTGAAACTAGGTTATCCCTGTCCAGATAGGGGCGTAGCTGGGCCACCAGCCGAAGCTAGTAGAAGGCACTCCATGCCACTGAGGCCACCCGGGCCTCAAGTGACAGAGATGGTTCTAGGAGAACCCCCAAGCTATGAACCTGCTCCTTCAGGGGGAGTGTAACCCCATCCAGAATAGGTTAAACAGGTATACAAGGCAAAAATGTTTACAAAAATAGAAGGTTTTGGGGAAATGTGCACAAAATGCTTATGAATTTTCATGCAAACTTTTTTACAAAATCTCAACATCTGGGATGAACAAAAGTTAAGACTGGAGAAATTCTCGATGTTTGAGACAAATTGGAAAAATAAGAAACTGAGAACAAATTCATCCATCTCTAGTCAGGAAGCACTCAGGGAAAGCACAGTAGCAAATTATCTTTTAACCAGTAGTGTTGATGCAAGAAACAAGGTTGCAGTCTCATCTCACCTAATTTACAGGCTTTTCCTCTTACCATTGGCCTCCTTCTCCTTCTCTCTGTCTCGCTTTGTATCTCTGGGCAAACTGCAGAGTAGAAAATAAAGAATGCTAAAGTGAAAGAAAATAGTCAGGGAGCTATAGCAGCAGCACCGGTAAAATTGCTGAGTGATCAATGACAGTTTATATGCCCATTGTTCCCAAAAGTCTAAAATTCGATGAGTAGGAGGTCCCACCTTAGGAGGCATTAAATGCCCATATTTCAGGGGCATTAGTCAGGATATGAGAAAGGAGAAGGAGTGGAAATATTAATAATAATTGTTTGGCTATATGGATTTCTGATGTTTTGGGGAGATGTTTCTCTCTGCTCCTAGCTGAGGACCCCTCTGGGAAAGGAAAGTAATCTGCCCCCCACCACCTCTCTCTCTGTTGGCAGAGATTGGGACCATGGGGGGAGTCTAATGGTGCCAAACCTTCAGGAAATAAAGATCAACCTGGCAGAAGCATAATTGCAAGGGAAACTATATACTTTGTACCATTACAGTAAACGAGGAATAGCACTCACACACATGCTCGTGTGCATGCACACACACAAACACTCAAACACACACACAGAGGAAAGGCTGTGAAAATTTCAGTATACTAAGACCAACTGCATTTAAGGAAAAGAGAAAAGAAAGTGAGAGCAAACATAACCACAGCTCCATTGAAAGCACTATTCTGTGACACTAATCAATAAGACTTTTTGTTCCCTCTTGGGAAAATCGTGCACACACACAAAAAAAAGAACAGAAATACCTAGATATATAGAGCTACTGTACTGTTGTTCATTGTATTTTGGGTGAAGCAACTGAACAGCCCACCTCCGTGGAAAGGTTTTACCTGGATTTACAAAGCTAGTAAACTGTGATGCTACCTGAAGGCTTATGATGCATGTAATGATGACGATGAAGATGAAGGTGAAGAGACGAAGAAAGATTGTATGCAAGAGAACATGATGGTTCTGCTTCCTAGGAAACTTCTATCACTTCCATGACTAGCAAGAGTATCTAGCACACATTTGATGCTTGTTCTTCAGCTCCCATGGAGGAGGAGGAGGAGGAGGAAGAAGAAAAGAAAAGTGAAAAAGTTGATGCTAGGCAAGTTTGTGTGCACATGGAGACGTGAGCCAGCCTTGCAGCACAGTGGTACCAAAGAAAACTCCTAATGTATGCCTCTGGAGCATTCTTCAAACATGCATGTACCTCACTGAATGACTCAATAAGGAACGAGTGAACTCCCACCAGCTCAATTTGGACTTGGTTCCATATTTACGAGCTTTTTCTCTAGGACAACATGGACCTCTAAAAGCAGAGAAGTGTTTTCAATTTTATGTGATTTGCATAACTGCTCAGAAGCAGTTTCCCCTCATTGAGCAAGGCAGTTTTGAATTTATAGCATACCATGGGACATGTAATGGAATGAAACGGTTCATCCAGTTTGTGTTCCTTCTTAGATATCTTCTAAGATATGGCTTCTCCACACCATTATGATTCTTTTAATCCCAGAACTTTACTGGGGCCTCTGCTTCTGGATTCTTTGTGGGATTAAGATCAGCTACTTCATAAGGACTTTTTTTTTTCTTTTCTTCCTTTCAGGTTTTACCTTTATCTGCACGTTCTATATGTTTCATTATACAGCCACTAGATGGTACTGCTGTTATAGTAAAACTCCCTCTTTACATGGGCATGCTTTTATAATAATAATTATTAATTCAGTATCTTTGTTTCAAATAAACCCGCAGAGATGGTCAGAAAGCATGGAAGAGGCACTGGAGGTTGACAATATCATGCAAAGGACCAGCAAACTTCCATGAATAACAAATCTCAATTGCAGGATAAAAGCACCACGCGGAGAAGTCTATAACATGGTTGCTTTCCATTTAGATCAGGAGTGGGCAAGCACTAGCCCTCCAGGTGTTTTTGAATTGAAATTTACATCAGCCATATCCAGCATGACCACTGGTGAGGCATGATGGGAGTTGCAGTGAAACAACATCTGGTGGGGCATTAGTTGCCCATACCTGCTTTAGACATTGGATTATTTGGAATTTAGATGGTGTTCTTGTAGGTGGGTTCAAAGATTCAGCAAGATTTCATAGTCTAATTGCACATAAAGGTAACTACTAAAACTCTTTTAACATCCATTTCCCCCAACTAAAACTCTCATTACAATAATTTTGTTTTTTTTTGTTTTGTTTTTCAACACTGGTAGTGGAAACTATTTTTGGGGAGATGGTTCTGATGCCTTGATTTTTCACCCCATCCTACTCTACCCAACACAGAGTTAACTGGGTAAGTAAGGAGGCCCATAGGAGACACCAACGTTCTCTCCCACCTGTGAAGGATTGCTTTTGTGGAGGCAGTGAGGAAAAATATATATTGAATTTGGTGGTAGCAGTGAGGACATTTGGGCAGGACCTGCCAAAAGGGGATTAAGGGTGTAATCCTATATGTTTATACAGGAAAAAAAAGTCATACAATTCCCAGCATGCTCCAGCCAGCCATAGCTTTGACTATGGGACAGTATAGCAATGTAAATCATCATCATCATCATCATCATCATCATCATCATCATGCTTAGGATTGCACCAGATGTTAGTTAGTGCCCCTCCTCTCTTTGCCTGTAGCACATGCCTCCAATATGATGCTCCCATAAAGAATTAAAAGATTGTTTATCAAAAACATCCACGTGCTACTTAGTTTTCCACCCTTTTCCTTCACACTGTGATAATGAGTTCTCTAAATTGCTGTCTGTATCAAATATCTTGTGAAATTGTCCAGTTTTCCATATTCTTGTATTGTTGATGTTGTGGTGGTTGTTTTCCCCACCCTAATCAAAACGGGGGGGGGGGGGGGGAGAGAGAAAAGGACATTGCAGAGGGAACAAGAAATAAAACCATTCAGACAATGGGAAAACAAAACAAAACAAAGAACCCACTATATTGCTCAGAAGAGGGCAAAATTGAGAGGTTGACATTTTCAGTTGTGCATGCAGCAGCTCTCATTCTGAAATAAATATGGCAACTTTGTCAATAATGTCATTAACTCTAGGGGAATTGTTTCGCTGCATTCAAGTTCTGAAACTGACTGCAGGGAGTTACTAGAAAGCTTTGTCTGCATATTATACCAGCTATTTCAAAAAGATCCCCCTCTGTTCCTTAGCTTCTAGCTGCATGCTGGATCTTTTATTTGCTGTAGCTCATATTCTTGAAATCCCCCCTCCCCATTTAACCATCCTCCTGCAATACATAATATTAATGTGGTATGAAGTGGCTACACATCAGCCTTACCCAACCTGAATGTAAGAATAGCCAGGCTGGATCAGACCAAGGTTCTGTCTAGTCCAGGACTCTGTTCACACAGCGGCCAGCCAACTGTTGATTGGGAATCCACAAGCAGGATATGAGTGCACCAGCACCCTCCTGCCAATGTTCCCTAGCAACTGCTGCACATAGGCACACTGCTTCAGATACTGGATGTAGCATATAGCCATCAGGGCCAGCAGCCACCGAAAGTCTTCCCCTCCAGAAATTTATCCAACCCCCTTTTAAAGCCATCCAAATTGGTGGCCATAACCACATCTGGTGGAAGTGAGTTCCATAATTTACCTATGCACTGTGTGAAGAAGTCCTTCCTTTTATTAGTGCTGAATCTCCCAACAAACACCATCATAGGATGACCCAGGGTTCTAATATTATGGGAGAGGGTGAAAAATGCCTCCTTATCCACATGATCCACACCGTGCATAATTTTGTTCACCTCTATCATGTCTCCCCCATACCCTCCCAGATGTGATGGACTGCAACTCTCGTAATTTCCTGCCAGCTTTGGGTTGACCTGAATTTACAGGAACCCTGTTTAGATTAAAGCTTCTCCTGATGTTCACTTTGCTGTAGCTTTCCCACACATCCTCCATACTTCCCAGACAAAATAATGTTTAGAACCGCCCAGAGAACTTCGGCTATTGGGTGGTATAAAAATGAAATAAATAAATAAATAAATAAATAAATGAAGGAATTAATTTCCCTCTCATTCCTTCAATTCTGCATTGTTTGACTTTGCTACCTTTGATAGCAACATTATGGCTAGAGTCCTGTGAAGTCCAGAGATTTCCTTGAGGTCTTCTTACTCCCTACATCCCCACTGATTTGCATATCATACCCTGTGCCTTCTCTTCCCCTCCTTATTGTTTTACTATGATTTTATTAGATTGTAAGCCTATGCGGCAGAGTCTTGCTATTTACTGTTTTACTCTGTACAGCACCATGTACATTGATGGTGCTATATAAATAAATAAATAAATAAATAAATATAATAATAATAATAATAATAATAATAATAATAATAATAATAATCTGCAATCCTTTTCCACATGTTATTTGTTTTGCTTGTTTGTGAACCTTCCAGAGAGCTCCGACTATGGAGCAGTATATAATTGGTGATGAGGATGATAAAGCTACCACTGCCAGTAACTAAGCCTTAGGATAAATATTTTAACCTTTTAGAATGGTGGAAATGATGGAAAGAACCCCTCCTCCCAAACAATTCATAGGGAAAGAGGGAAGTAAGAAAGAAAGAGGCATTGACCATCTCAGGAACCCCGGATCACACACCAGGTTTGTTCTCTGGGCCTGAGGTTTGACACCTCAAATCTAGCAAGTTCTTCTTTGTCAGAATCAAGCATCCCCTTGTTATCTACACGTCTCATAGCTCCTTTCTTCCCTGTGACAGCTGCAGGGCCTGCTCCAGGTTTGAAGAGGACCTGGGCAAGGTGCACTCTGGTGGGTTCCTTCCTCACTCGTTGGCCTTGTTGGGCTTACCTGAGTAATGGGTTGAACATTGCCAGGGGGCAGTTTTAATTTCCCACATCATCTTAGAAAGATGATACATTGGGGGGAGGGAGATTTGTGTTAAGAAGGGTGAATGGTAGACATCAACAATGGGCCCTGCTTGGATACTGGGTCCTGGCAGTTGCCCAAGGATGCCATGTTCTGGTGTCAGCCTAGGGCCTGTGGTTCAGCCCTGAAGGTGTGCATATATGTGTGCACAAGAGGACCTCTCAAATGTATCTGACCATTTTTCAAATTGATGCATTAATAAGTGAAGTAATTAACATATTCCCCCACTGGTGAACATGTTTGTGCACGTTTTAGAAATGCACACATTTTTCCATGCATATTTTTTTCCAAATGTGTGCCCTTTCTTTCTTTCTTTCTCTCTCTCTCTCTCTCTGAACACATTGCAAGCCTGAAAATGTATAGATTTCTGACTGCATATTGCATCCATTTCTTCATTTAGTTCTAAGCAGTGCGGATTGAGTAAATTTATATAAAAAAAAACCACAACCCAACTGGGTGCATTTCTCACCCATACTTAGTTCCAAAAACATGCAGACCAGTATGGTGTTTCCAGGAATAGTGTGCCTACTTCTCATGTAATTAAGTGGTGCACCAGATGACATGCTTGAAAATATTATGCCCTGAATGCGGATTGCTCTCATGAGAAAGAGTTTCCAATGGGTTCCACATGGTGTCTAGACTGATCTTTAGACAATCATGCACATGAGAAGCCTGGTCATTTACGTGATCATCAAAGATGCTGTACAGCAGTCATAACTTCCAATTGTTTAGTCTTCTTCCTATTTTCTGCCTACACATTATTTCTTTTTTTCTATTAAAGACTATTCCAAGAACTGCCTTTAGAAGAACTATATATTAAATTCCAGAGGGTTTTAATAAAATCCCATAGGAACACTGCTATTTTATATCTAACATTTCCCCCCATAATTAAGATTCATGTGTAGCAAAAAAACTCAATCCCAGGTCTGTTCAATTAATTAGAACTGAAACCCTTTATGCAATATCAACTTTTCAAAGTAGTTTTGACTAGATAGATGCATAATATTTAAAACACTTTTTTTTAGAAGAGAAAAAAAAGAGAAAATAAATCCAGTGTAGTTTTTTTTGGGGTAATAAAATAAGTTTTCTGTAGACATCAAAGTGACACAGGATAGATTTTCAGACAGATTTATTTATTTATTTTTAACCCATGTTATTTTTATCCCACCATTCCTCCAGGGATCTTCTGGTAACAAACATAGCCACATTTTATCTTCACACTGGCAATATAATGTCAGTTGGAGTGATGGAGAGTGACTGATCAAATACCATCATTTGGAGAAGGCTGTTCTACATAAGAAGAGCCATGCTAGATTAGACCAATGTTCCATCTTGTCCAGTATTCTGTACGTACACAGTAACCAAAAAGCTGTCCTCCAGAAACCCACAAGCAGAACATGAGGACAACAGCACCCTCCCACCTATGTTTCCCATCAACTAGTGTACATAGGCATGCTGTCTTTGATAGTGCAGGTAGCACATAGCTATCAAGACTAGTAGCCATTGACAGCCTTCTCCAGGAATTTGCACAACTCCCTTTTAAAGCCATCCAGACTGGTGGCCATCACTACATCTTTTGATAGCAAATGCCATTCTTTAAATATGTGCTGGGTGAAGAAGCCCTTCCTTTTTATTTGTCCTGCATTTCCCACCAATGAGTTCCATCGGTTCTAGTATTCTGAGAGAGAGAGTGAGTGAGTGAGAGAGAGAGAGAGAGAGAGAGAGAGAGAGAGAGAGAGAGAGAGAGAGAGAGAAACATGTCTCCCTATTCACTTTCTCCACACCATGCATCATTTCATAAAACTCTATAATGTCTTCCCTTATTCTCTGTTTAAGTGATCTGAATTGCCCCCAAGACTGTAAACTTCCTGCAGCCCAAGATTTGCTCCTCTGTTGTTGTTGTGACTTGATTTCTTCCGTTTTCTTGCTTAGAATGTTGCTCCTGCTTAATATGCATTTATACAGTAATACTTGCATTTTTACTACATTTACTTCCCCTCAGGTCAGTGTCTCATGTTAAAAGTAGCTATAAGTGTAAATAAAAATGGAATATCCCTCTCCTTCAGTGCTTATGTTACTGACAATATAAAAATGAAGTATCTTTATTTTGTTTAATTTTATCTTCATTTTATACAGATGTGGGAAGTTTAATCCTACTAGGAATCTGAGGTCATAACTGATCCCAAAGGACCATACAAATACATTAAATGTTCCTCCCTAATCCATGCCCCTTCATAATGCTAACCCTTGCCATTGCTAATGTGCCTCCATAATCCATGCTAATTCATAATGCTAACCCGTGAATTCTGGACTGGCATGATGTGTGAACATGGCCATGGTCTGTTACCATAGAAAAACCCAACAAACCCATGTTTTTTTTTCCTGGGTTGTGAACTCTTGGTTTGTTTTTTAAACCATAGGCTGTTGTGATGTGTGAACCCAGAAACATGGACTGTTCTTGGGTTGTATCACCAGGTAAAAGAGGCAGTGGTCAAGAGTGGGACTCCCCAGCTGTTTACATGCCAAACAACAACAACAACATTGATGATAACAACCTGGACAATTGGAGGTGCCCAGCAGTACTTCCTAAATGCCTACTGGAAGCCATGTGAACTTGCCCTCTCCAATAGGCATTCAGGAAGAACTGAGCTCCTGCAAGTGCCAGGGATGTTTAATTTAAAAAATATATAGAAAGAAGGCCGTTCAACAACTGCCTACACTTAAAAAGTTATGTGGAAACATTTTCCCCCTTCCCAAGGAGAAAATTTTCCAAAATTCTCACCTGTCCCAGACTCTTTCACCAGAGTTTTTGAATTTCCTCCACCCCACACAAAATGCCAAAAAATGGAATAATAGAAATTTTCAGCACAACACTAAAATATATGAGTCAAATACATCCCATTAAAAACAAAAACATGACTAATTTTTGTCGCTTTGATCCCAATGTTGGATTACTAAGTGAGTATTATTATTATTTTACAAGTGTAGGCTGGTATAAAAATACATATCATTTTGTTGGTAGAGATTCACACATGAACTCACACACTTCAGAAGTTGCTTCGCAGGATCAAATACGAGTAAAAGCTACCAGTAATCTTGGAGACATGATTCATGAGTGGAAGAATTGATGTCTTATGAAGCAGTGATATCTATAAACACGTATATGTGGGTGTCTGTGTCTTTGTACAGCTGCCTCTCCAATGGCTAGCTATGGTGCTGATTAGAAATGCATGCATGCAATGAGTGTGCCAGTTTAAATATATTTCTCCATATGCTCATCTTTTTTGTAAGCTAATTCAAAGGGCTATAAGAATTTATTTAAAAAGAAGAAAGGTAGATGAGTACCTCCTTACTAGAAAAGCCAACTTTTCAGTCAAGCTTTTTCCCTGGGTGTTTGCCGCTGTAGAGGATCCCAGAAGTAGAAAAGTCTATTAATTTGCCATGTACTTGTTGATGAAAAAGCTATCAGGATTATGGGCTGAATATTTCTAGTCTAGGGAAAGGAAGGAATGCAATTAATCTCAGTGAACTAAAATATACCTTTTTTCATTAATCTTTTATTGTAAATGAGCAAAGTAATTGAACCAATACCACACTGTCAGACTGAATGCAATGCCAGTGGGATATGCATGAGAGAGCACATACTGATTGAGTATTAAATATCTAACGGCAATAATTTATGGTTCATTACCTCTTTTTGGAGTTTCTTAGTTGCAGAGTGCTTGAATTTTAAGCAGTCCGACTTTCATGAGAAGCTGCTTTAAGATGCTGAAGACAGCAAAAGGCACAAAACCCACAGACAATCTCCTTAATTTGGATGGTTTCATACTTAGTTGAACCGGGCTCTTTAGCCCCGCCAGAAAACATGTTAAAATTTTGCAACTTGGATTAATACAATTAAAGCAATGAATATTTCAGGGATCGTCATCTGCAATGTTCATTTCCATTATCAAGAAAAATCCCTGCCTTGTGGCTAGGAAAAGGGTGACAGCGCTGTCTAATGGGTAGCTCTTAGTGCAGCTTCTGAGTGTTAAAGGCATTGAGGCAGGATGAGCATCTACTGAATGTGGGTGCTTGTTCCTGCATTCAGTTCTCCCCCCTTTGTTCAAACAAATAGTGGAAGCTTCTCTGCTAGAATGAGAGATTAGCACACACAATTCGAGAAGTGTTATTATGTTTGTAGTATTATTAACTGTCTTGTCCCCCCCCTCCCAAAAATACATCTGATGTTTTGCCTGCAAGAAGAAGGGGGGAGACACATCATACTTTCTAAGCCATTAAGAGGAATAACCCCCCCCACGCACGCACACACACACAGACACACACACACGAGCCCCTTGCAGTCTAAATTCAATTCTACACCACCCAATAGCCAAAGCTCTCTGGGCAGTTGATAAAGAATTGCAACCTGAGAAGTATATTATGCATAATATAAAACCAGTTTGTCTACAAATACATAAACAGAGCACACACACACATACAAACAAAACTCCGAAATATATCCTATGACCTGAAGAAAACTCAATCATATGTTTCCAACAGCCTGAGAGTAGAGGAAGGTCTTAACCTGGCACTGAAAAGATATCAATATTGGTGCTGGTTGGGCCTCTCTGTGTACTTCATTCCGTAACTGGGGGCCTCCACTGAGAAGGGGTATTGAAAAAAGAGAAAGAGAGAGGAAGGGAAGTGGGAGAAAGAGAGAAAAGAAGTTGGTGTCCCCGTCCCCTGTCCCCATTTAGGGATCCAGCCCTGCCTACCAGTGGCCTATAGTTGCCAATGGACTATCCTTAAAGGAGAAAAACACTGTTATCCCATCCATGTTTTAAATAAAAGGGGAAGCTCTTGGATGCCCCCCCCCCCCCCGTCAGGAGAACAGGGCAGCCCCATTAACTGGTGAAAAGTGATGTGAGTAGAGTTACTCAACCAACAGAGTGTTTTGGTGTTTCTATCCTCACCCCAGTATTGAGGTATGGATGGACAATGGATGTTCAAGCCCACTAAGGTCTGAAGCCCACACTTGCAGAGAGCTTTGGAAATTAATTTGAGGGCCACATGACATCTTTGGGCTGCAGATTGAGCTAATATCTTGTTAGTCATTGCTTCTATGCATTACAAAAAGAAGGAAGGAAGGAAGGAAGGAAGGAAGGAAGGAAGGAAAGAAAGAAAGAAAGAAAGAAAGAAAGAAAGAAAGAAAGAAAGAAAGAAAGAAAGAAAGAAAGAAAGCATCTATACCCTAGCATACAAAATGAAAAGTAAGAAATGACCCTCATATCCCACTTTTATTGAAAGGCACGAAGTTGAACTTCAAATGATTAAAAAAAAAAATCTTCTACAACTGAGGTCAAATCAATTTGGAACAATTTGTTTTTTTCAAAGAAGACAAGCCATCATCATCATTATTATTTTTAAAGAGAGACTGAAATCTTCATTGTGGCAGGTTTACTCATGTAGAACAGATTAAAATATGCATACATAGTATCTAAATATGGAGTCAATTAATGCAATGATTTAACCTTATAAATAATGCTAACCTGCCAGAGTCCGCTGGGATGACTTTAAAGATGAAATGTTTCTTTTTCTGTAGCTCTTAGCTCAGCTAAACAGGAATCAATAGATGGTAAATACAAAGTCATATCTGTAGCCAAATGAACCATATCCAAACAAAACAGCAGATAAATACATTTTAATACCGAGCAGGTTTTTACAATAAAATATGAGTTCAGGGGACCACAACTTGGTAGCACAAGTAAATCAGATGTATAACTATGTAGTAAAATGCAGCAGAAACAACCTAGGATCTTGTGACTCCTTGAAGACTAATAAATTTATTGTGGCATTAGATTTTGCAGGCCAGAACCCTCTTTATGAGACACACAGAAAGCAGAGAAAGTCAGACAAACACAAAGATACACAAACACAGATGGAAGGGGGAGACATTATTACAATGTGTCAGGGTGAAGGCAGCAATCTGAGATGAGCCCAGGAGTCATTGGCACTGCTGGAAAGCAAGCCAGGGAGTGAGACCCTGGTGCAAAGCCAGAATCAAAGACCAAGTCAAAGCACACGCAGGAATATACTGCAACCTGGAATCCCTTTGTCGCCAAATCAAGTACTAATTCAAACAGGAAGTCCTACCATAGTCCTTTCTGTCTTTGGCCTTAGCTAGACCTACCTGCTATCCCGCAACGGAGGAGGGAAGATCTCGTGTTGTGTTTAACACGAGATCCCTCCTCCATTTACACAAGATGGCAATGACCACAGAAGAAGAGGCGTTGCACCCGCCATTTTTTATTTTTAAAGTGGCAGCAGCGCACGAACGCTCTTGCGCATAAGGTAGGTAATCTTTAAAAATTTAAATTGTTTTCCCTGCTCCCCCCACACTCCTGATGGGCACAGCGCTCCTGAGGAGCGTTGCACCCCATGCGCGGTTCCCGGCCCCGCACAAGGAATTGTGCAGAGCCAGGTCAACTTGCGGCACCTGGCCACACATTCTGCAGTCTCAGCCCAGGACCATGGGAAAAAAAAAACCAAAGTGGAGGGTGAGATCCCGGGGCAAGGGAGGGATCATCCCTCCCTGATCCTGGGATCCCCTGTGCATCATGTAGGCACACAGGGATGATCCCGGGATAAAGCCTCATCTAGCTATGGCCTTTGAGCATCCAGTGGCCAGCTAGGGTGGATAGGGCAAGTTCTTCACCATCAGGAAGATGCTCCAAGCTGTGGTGCTGTGGATAACTACATGGGACATTTTCACACAGAGCTGAAATTTCCTAGTTCTAGTCCTAGCAAGTCCCGACACCAAGTGTGGCCAATGGGCCCAGCAGTGCAAAAGATGGATGTGTTACATTACAGAGCAATGTAAAAAACGTGACAATGAGATTTCAATCAAGAATGGAAAAGATCCAACCTGAATGAGTGTGACCAAGTAGGAATGAATTTGCAAAGCAGGATGAATGCAGCTAAGAATGGAGGGTTTATCCTGCATTTCATTTGTTTAAATCCCAAGGGAATTCCATCCCATGTATGAGGAAATGTGTTATTTGGTAAATTCTCATGAACACCAAACTGAAACTGAAGTGCTTCGGTGTGGTTTTATTTTGTAGAGTACGCATCCCCACCCCCACCCCCGTAGCTTTTATTCATCTCCCTTATTTTGATTCTTCCTTTGGGTCCTTTCTCCTTTCCCAAATTGTTCCTGCTCCTTGGTCTTTCTGCACTACAATCTTAGGCTGACCATATGGAAAGAAGGACAGGGCTCCTGTATCTTTAACAGTTGTATTGAAAAGGGAATTTCAGCAGGTGTCATTTGTATATATGGGGAACCTGGTGAAATTTCCTCTTCATTGCCACAGTTAAAGCTGCAGGTGCCCTGCCCTCTTTTGAATCTGGTCATAGTAGTATAGCTCCTGCAGTTTTAACTGTTGTGATGAAGAGGGAATTTCACCAGGTTCTCCATATATACAAATGCCACCTGCTGAAATTCCCTTTTCTATGCAACTGTTAAAAATACAGGAGCCCTGTCTACCTTTTCATATGTTCACCTTATACAATCTTTCTTTTGTTGCCTCATTCTTGCTGATATTTATTTCCCAAGTCTGTGCTGTGTTTGGCTCTCTCCCCCTTCGTAGAACAGTGTGATATAAATAACCCCCTTCTCCTTTTAGGTGGGAAAAAAAGAAACTTAAGTTTCAAATATAGCTTGTTCCTTGTCTTTCAGTCCTTTTTTCTTTAGAGTGTTTTGGGTTATCTTTAATTAGTAGTACAGCAATTTTAGTTAATCCATTGTTTATTATATCATTATTATTTTTCCTGCTTTACTCTTCCAGTTGTATTTTTAGAGCTGTGCAGAAATGGCTGCTCAAAATTTGCCACCCTATTTGTGGGTAGAGAAATTGGGTGTGTGTATAATTTCATTGACTTTTTCCAGGTGAAGGAGAAATTCTCCCCAAAAAAATAAATCTCACAGATAGGCACCATCATTGTCAAGGGCTGTAGAACAGCTTCTTCTGCTTTTCCTTAGGGTTTTTGGCTTTTTTGCACTGCCATTGCAAGTGGCAGCAGCATCAACTATGTTGGCAGAATGGCCTCCATTTTGCATCCTCCACAATGCCCCATATGCCTAGCATCACTTTAGGGCATTGAGGGGAGGGAATGAAGCCACCACAAAAAATAACAGTGAAGAAGAAGTGGAGAATATTCTGAAAAGTGTCTTTTTATTTCTAGGAGGTAAGAAATGAAAAGAAAAAAACACCTCAGGAATTTCCCAAAAGTGTTCTTTCCCCATGAAAGAAGCTTCCATTTTCCTGCCTCATTCCCAGGACAGTTTATAATTTATGTTGAATGTGTGATAGTGGTGTTTTTGACCTTAACTACTCACTGTGAGTTGGCTGAGGGGACTGCCTACATTTTTCTTTCTATTACACATCTCACCATTGCTCTGCGCTCCTCAGTCTGCCTGAACTGAAAAGGCCCTATGGGCGGAATAAATTTACGATGTCTTCCCCTGGGTGGGAAGTGCAGGAAGCCAAAGAGGCTTCAAGCTGTCAGAGAGGTGACTGTACAATGAGCAACAGGACACTCACACACGTTCTGAAATTTCTACTCCTTTGAATTTCATTTGAAAAGCTTTTCCCCCCTATCAAATTGAATGAGTATGGTCAACATTTTTGGCAATGTATTTTTCTCCTTCCTGGTTAGGATTCCTCCCATTCTGATATTTTACTGGATGTAAAGTGGTATATAAATTGTGTAATTACACACACACACACACACACACACACACACACACACACACACACACACACACATATCAGTCTTTGCAGCTCCTCCCATCCTGCCAATAAGGACCTGTTCTCTCACAGTGCAATCCTCTGGACCCTAGTGAGCACTGGGGCAGAGGTGAGTTCAAATTACTTGACCCAATGTCCGAGCACCCTACTTCCTCCCTCTGGCATTTGGTGCAAAGAGCACCAGGCCAGCTGCCTCACCAATCTTGCAAGGATCTCTTGGGCCAGGATCTCTTCTCGATCATCTCCGATTGCAGGACATGGAATAATGGGCTCAAGTTACAGGAAGCCAGATTCCGTTTGGACATCAGGAAAAACTTCCTGACTGTTAGAGTGGTACAACAATGGAACCAATGACCTAGGGAGGTTGTGGGCTCTCCCATACTAGAAGGCCTTCAAGAGGCAGCTGGACCGCCATCTGTCATGGATGCTTTCATGTGGATTCCTGCATTGAGCAGGGGGTTGGATTCAATGACCTTATGGAGACCTTCCAACTCTAATATTCTATGATTCTATGATTCTATGAAAGGACTGAAAGGGGGCAGTTCTGTGGGCAGGGAGTGATGGGGAGTGGGGAAGCATGGATTTGAACTATCCTCATCCTTCCCTCACCCTCCACAGAGCCAATGTAGACAAGCAAAAATGCTTAGCGGGAGAAGCACAGGGGTGACAATCGCCTCCATGCTGCTCCAGCTCTGCATAGGATGACCATCAGCCTCCGGGTTCTGAGACTGACAAGCATCCATGTAGGGTTGTGTCCTTAGTCTAGCAGCCATGGTAGATATGGGAATATATTTTACATTTTATTCTTCACAAGGACAACACATCAAAAGCTTCTTGGGGCAGCAGACACAGATTATATGCTGCCTACCTGTCATCAGCATCAAATAAATAATCATCTTGATTCCAGTGTGCAGTTCTGTCATGGGGCCGTGATCCGTACATTTTGAGAAAGAAATTTGTTCTCATATTTTATTTTATTTTATTAAAAAAGTCTATATTTAACATCTGGAGATAAATACAGAAAATCACAGCCTCCTGAAAGCCTAAAATAACATCCAAAGAGCTACAAAGCAATGGTTGTAGTGTAGAATTTTCCTCACTAAAAGCTCGCCTTGCACTACACAACATCAGAAAAGGGATGTGGGAGTGTGTCGTTGATGGAATTTAATTCTGAATGATATTGAAAGGTCAGTGCCAATGCGTAGCTCATTTTTTGGAAAGATAACATATGTGAACTCGTTATTTCCTCCTTTTAACATATAATGACCTTGTCTATTGACTTAATGAGGAAATTATACATGCTGTACTCAGATTTAACAAACCCCTCAGAATTAAAGAGAGAAACCAAAAGGAAAGGAAGACACAGAAATGCTGTACTTGTAAGCCCATTATCTGGCAAAGAGTTGCCCAAAGACAGCTACAGTATGACCTTCAAAATCCAACTTGAGGCATATATTATGGCAGATAAACAAAACTGGTGACTTATCAGGCCAGCCACTATCAATTCTGCACAGTGCACCAACAGGGGGTAGCTAAACCTATTTTGTTCTTCATCTGGAACTGAAAAAATAGGGGAGGTTGTTTGTCAAATCCCAATCAAAGCAATAGACATGGTTGGTAAGCTGCATTCAATTTAGAATCGGAGGCCATGGCTAGACCAGGCCTACTTATATCCCGGGATTGTCCCAGGATCATCCCTGTGCATCCAAATGACACAAAGGGGATCCTGGGAGCAAGCAGGGGCGACCCCTCCATTTGCCTGGGATAATCCTTAGGTCTAGTTAAGGCCATAGATTCATAGAATAGCAGAGCTGAAAGGGGCCTATAGCCATTGAGTCAAACTCTTTGCTCAATGCAGGAACCCACATTAAAGCATACCTGACGGATGGTTGTCCAGCTGCCTCTTGAAGGCCTCTAGTGTGGGAGAGGCCACAGCCTCCCTAGGTCATTGTTTCCATTGCCGTACTACTGTAACAGTCAGGAAGTTTTTTCTTCTTCTTCCCCCTGATGTCCAGCCAGAATCTGGCTTCCTCTAACTTGAGCCCATTATTCCGTGTCCTGCACTCTGGGATGATCAAGAAGAGATCCTGGCCCTCCTCTGTGTGACAACCCTTCAAGTATTTGAAAAGTGCTATGATGTCTCACCTCATTCTTCTCCAGGCTAAACATGTCTAGTTCTTTAAGTATCTGGCTTTATTTCCAGACCCCTGATCATCCTCAGTGCCCTCCTCTGAACTCGTCCAGCTTGTCTGCACCTTTCTTGAAGTGTGGTACCCAGAACCAGTGCTGAATAGAGGGGAACCAGTACCTCTCACAATTTGGAAGCTATACTTCTATTAATCCATCCCAAAATAGTATTTGCTTTTTTTGCACCCACATCACACCATTGGCTCATATTCAGCTTGTGATCTACAACAATTCCAAGATACTTCTCGCTTGTAGTATTGCTGAGCCAAGTGTCCTCCATCTTGCAACTGTGCATTTGGTTTCTTTTTCCTAGGTGTAGAACTTGGCATTT
This sequence comes from Elgaria multicarinata webbii, assembly GCF_023053635.1. NCBI lineage: Eukaryota > Metazoa > Chordata > Lepidosauria > Squamata > Anguidae > Elgaria > Elgaria multicarinata. The sequence continues at coordinate 20,599,454 of NC_086184.1, read as the reverse complement.
ATCCCTATTAAATTTCATTCTGTTGTTTTCAGCCCAGTGCTCCAGCCTATCAAGATCACTTTGAAGTTTGCTTCTGTTTGCTTCCAGGGTATTAACTATCCCATCCAATTTTGTGTCATCTGCAAATCTGATAAGCATTCCCTGGTTCTCAGTCATTGAGATCCGTGTTATAACTATAAGGAGGGGCAATGCAGTGCAGTGGTTAGAATGTTGTACTGGAACATTTTATTTGGGTTCTAGTCTCCACCCAGTCATTGGACTCAATTGATGACTTTGGGCCAGTCATTGACTCTCAGGCCTTTGCTAGACCTGGTGGAAAATCCGGTGGAGAGGAGGGGAGACCTCGTGTTATGAATAATGTGAGATCTTGCCCTTATTCACACGCGAGTTGCGACGAGCTCTGGAGAAGAACCGTCACGGCCGCCATTTTTTTTAAAACTTTTAAAGCGGTGGCAGCAGTGCAGGAGCAAGGAATGGTAAGTAGGGTTTTTTGTTTTGTTTTTTTTAAAAAACTTCTTCCCCCCCATCCGTGATCTCCCTCCTGGCCCCGTTCTCCTCCCCCCAACCGTGATCTCCCCCCAAGCCCTGTTCTCCTTCCCCCGATCCGCGATCTCGTCCCTGGCCCCATTCTCCTTCTCCCCCCCACCAACCATGCCCGCCCAATCGCCTGCCTGCCCGATCACCATGTCTGATTGCCCCCCTGCCCAATTGCCCCCCTCCTGCCATGTCCAATGCCCCCTCTGCCCCCCCCCCCCCCCGGCCATGATCTACGATCCCTCCCAGCCATGATCTCCCCACCCTGGCTCCGCTCTTCCCCCCGTCTCTCCTGCCGGGTCCACTCTTCACCCCCAGCCCCGAGCTCTCCCCCCAGGATTCCTCCCCCCAGACTGATGGTGACAGCGCTCCTATGGAGTGCTGTGCCCAGTGCACGGCTTGTCCTGGCTACTTGCAAGTAAGCCGCGTAGCCAGGAAAAGCTGTGGAACGTGCTAGACCTTCCACAGCCCTGGGGTCAGCCCGGAGCTGTGGAAATACCGGGCCACAACCGGTGTCGGTTATCTTGGGCCAAGGGAAGGTTTAGCCCAGGCTGACCTCGGGATCCCCTGTGCATCATCTGGTATCAGAACGGGCTAAACCCTCATCTAACAACGCTCAGTCTACCTATCTCTCAAGTTAGTTGTGAGGATAAAATGGAGAATGTACAACATCCTAACCACTGCACTCCACTTTGTGTTCCTTGCAAGTGGGGAAAAATGTAAGGTATAAATGTCATCATCATCATCATCACCATCATCATCATCATCATCATCAAAGTACCTCCCACCCATCCACCCCAAAAAAGACCTTTAGCCCTGCTGAGCCTAATAATGATTACATTATGTGATTGTCACAGTATATGGACCGGACTAAATATATCAATTTTGTAATCATAGGCTTAACAGATCAGTTTAAGACTCTATGATGAGAGAGAGAGAGAGAGAGAGAGAGAGAGAGAGAGAGAGAGAGTCATATGATTATGGGAGTTTCAGCTGAAGACATATATGAGGCTAATTTTGAGGCCCCTGCTCTTGAGAAACATAAGAGGAATTCAAGGAAGTTAAAATAATTTTGATGGCATTGGAAATATTTCTAGGTATGGGGTGAGGCATGATACACACCTCTGATTTTCACCTAGAGAGAAAGGAGTAATTATAAGGGAAATTTAAGGACATAAAATGTGCCATGCTGGATTAGATCAATGGTCCATCTAGTCCAGCACTATGTTCACACAGTGGCCAACCAGCTGTTGACCAGGGACCAACAAAGCAGGACATGGTGCAACAGCACCGTCCCACCCACGTTCCCCAGCAACTGATACACACAGGCTTACTCCTTTGAATACTAAAACAATGCTTTATTGGGACTGCAGTAAAGTTTTGATTATTTATTTAGGTAGAAAACACAATTTCATTGAGGTAGCAATGTTTTCCACAGTTTCTTTCTGGGAATAGTCACATGTTTGGAATGTTATTTGATTTGGTACCATTATTTCACCTCACAGCTGTTGCTTTGATACCATTTTTGTCTTGACTATTTTGTTTTTCACCTTCCTGAATGAGTCACACAACTGATCCCAGCCAATCAGAACCCACATCATTTACATAGATGCCATGTCACCTATCAGGTTTGCCTATGTGATGCTACTAGCACTTCAGCAAATGAGGGCCATGCTACCTAGATTAGTTCCATTGATGATATCACCCAATCAGGGATTATCAAATGAATTAGATAATGTCACAGTGCTATGTACTACTAATAATTAGCCAATCAGATCTGGCTATATGGTAATGCCACTGAGGACAAGTGAAGTCAGTTGACAACACAATCAAGAGAGGACAATATGAAGGATCAGACATTGGTTTTGTTTGTTTTGTTTTTCTGTTTTGCAGAGTGCTGAAAAATATTCAAATCCTGAGGTATTCATTCTTTGATGTGCCTTTAAATGTTTGTGAAAACATTGGCTCAGTTCTTGTTTTGATAACAATAGCAATTTTTCTCATGAGAGTTTCATTTACTGCTAGTTGTAAAAATCCAAACGTACTACTTACAAGCAGGTGAAAAGCTCTTAGGAAGGCTAAAACTGTTTACCAAACTAGAATTTCCCCACCATCGTGAAATCAGGTTTTATTGTGACTGAAAACTATCTAGAGACTACTCATTGGATTGTAAAAAAGGACAGGTTTCTTTTTTCTTTTTCTGATACTACTGTCATTTCTCGAAAATCCCTATAAGTGTAATATGATAGTGCCGTTTACCAAAGACATGGCACACTGAAAAAAGAAGACGAAGAGAAAAAAAAAGAAGTAGTGAATTTAGGGAATTGCTGTTTCATCAGCCACTGCCTTGCGGGAAACAAGGTAGATGAAAGGACCACACCATGTTGTCTCATAAACATGTTTCAGAGAGAAAAGATCAAACACTGCAGTACAGCATTTATCTTCCTAAAGCAAATACTGATGGGAGCAGTGGCATTTCTCGTAAGCTTCACTTAATTTTACCTGGGCACCAGATATTTTCTATCACCTTAAACACTTGGGTACAATTCAGAAGAAGCTGCATGTTCTTAACAGTCTCCTTAATTTCAATGAGACACTGGTCAACTTTTGGCCCTCCATTGGAATCATAGCTCAGTTTAGTTCTTGTGGTGGCACTGTTCTATTTCTTTAAACACACACACACACACACACACACACACACACATCCCTCCATGATGAGGATGTACATGCCATGATGTGTGTGTTCATGATGACTCCTTTTCTGATCCAGCATGATTATAGAAATCACGGAACATACATCTACAACCCCATTTGAAGATGGGAGATCATGACATGACACCTCCACATGAGCACTTCAGCAGCAGCCTCCACATTCATAGGAACATAGTAATCTGCCTTACACCAGGCCTAACACCTATTTATCCATCTAACCATATATTATTTACACTGACTGGCAGTGACTCTCCAAGATCATTCCAGATCCTTTTCACGAGAGATGCCAGGAATCGAATCTGGGACTGCCATGAAGGTATGAGCCCTGCTCTCTGAAGGAAGTTGCATGGGAGCCATCAGAAGAAGAAGAAGAAAATCATGCAAGTCAAGATGTCTCACATATAATTCTACATGTGTGTCATTCACTGTTTACAGAAAGAGAGAACACATAACTCACTTCCTCCATCACAGAAAACAATAGGCAAGGAAGCATGAAGCTACAATTTGAGTATAAGTCCAACTGAAATAGGGTGACCATATGAAAAGGAGGACAGGGCTCCTGTATCTTTAACAGTTGTATTGAAAAGGGAATTTCAGCAGGTGTCATTTGTATATATGGAGAACCTGGTGAAATTCCCCCTTCATTACCACAGTTAAATCTGCAGGTGCCTACCCTCTTTTAAATCTGGTCACTCTAGTATAGCTCCTGCAGCTTTAACTGTGGTGATGAAGAGGGAATTTCACCAGGTTCTCCAAATATACCAATGACACCTGCTGAAATTTCCAACTGTTAAAAATACAGGAGCCCTGTCCTCCTTTTCATATGGTGACCCTAAACTGAAATAAATGGAACTTCTGAGTAAGCATGCAAATGATAAGGCTGTATGCCTTCTATATTTTTGCAGGGAATTATTATTGTTGTTATTGTTATTATCTCTCTTTTCTTGCTCGTGGAGGTTTTTTTTTTTAGATGAATATGGCAAGGTTTGCCAAGTCATGCTGTATTTTACTGATTCAGAAATGTCCTGACTATTGAACATGTTTTAAGTATGACTGCTCTCTCTATGTTGGTGCAGATGTATTTTGGTAGGCCTAGGCCAGATTTACACCAAGCAGGGTATAACACTTTAAAAATGGTTGTAAAACTGTATATGGAGCGTGTCGTGGGCCCCAACAGTTGTCACTACTCTTATAAATAGTTTTAAAGCAGTAGTGTAGATCCTGCCCTAGTTTCTGAAGATTTTATGTAAAAAAAAAAAAAAAAAAGACTGATGTGACTAATGAAATAATTGTAACTGTTTCCTCTTGCATTATTATTATTATTATTATTATTATTATTATTATTATTCCACATGAAGTTGTTTTGCAAAGGCTGCCTCATACGGCCCGATGTGTGACATCATATGATAAAGGCACCAACTTTGTATTCCTTTCGGCACCTCCTGAAAACGTCATTATTCCAGGAAGCCTTTCCTTAATGACCCGCCACAGTTCCCTGTACATTTTGCTTCTTTTAAAAAAATCTATTTTAAAGTGTTTTTTCTGTTTTTATTTTATTTTATCTTGCATACCACTCTGAAATTTTGAATGGGGAATGGTATATAAATATTGTTTCGACCGTGGTTAAGTATTTTGAGCTAAACATTATGGCTTAGAGTGGCTTAATGTGTCACATGAACCATTCTTAATCATGGTGGCTACATAACCATGGTTTAACCATGCTTACTAACCAGTTGCTGCAAAAAAAGTGAGCAGCCTAACCATGGCTTAATGTGTTGTCTAGACAGGCCCATTGGGTCTGCCTTGATATACCATAAATAGCTCAGTGTCATGCCAGTATTGTCTTGCTTCTCTCCACCCTGCCTATGTGCCCCATCCCTGGGCAGAGCAAGCCACTTCAGTGGAAATATCTATCAAAGCAAATTGATCCCTGTGGCAATATAAATTGCAGATCCTGTGTTGCCAAACCAGGCCCGGATCTTCAGTACTGCTTTAAAGCCATTTATAATGGTTTTGATAACTGTTGGGGCCCAGGACACACTCCATATACAGTTTTCCAACCGTTTCCAAAGTGTTACATCCTGCTTAGTATAGGTTGGGACCACAGCAGGGTGAAGGGTTAAATCCATCAAGTCTCTACCCTCTGCCCTCTCACACACTATGGTCCCAATCCATCTAGCATAAAAAAAGAAAGCCAAGTCAGAGCTGCTAGTTATGTCTCTGAAGTAACATTTTTGTCTCTCCTTATTTGTACTTGCATTTGTTGATGAACCAAGTTTTATGAAACCTCATAAGTCTCTAGGGCTCCTTCTCATGCAAAGAAAACCAAACTTGAATTGTGCAGCCCTATGAACTTCTCACTGCCTGGGGAAATGAGGGTTTTATAGTGATAGCATTTTCCTTGCATTTCCCCCCCCCCCCTTCCTGTGTTGAGCACGATGGGATACAGGATCAAATATAGCACACACCATATAAAGTCAGTGATGTAGGGGTCAGTAAGTCACACTGGACATGTTCATTTCAAGGATAAGACACAGGGGAAATTATTTGACAGCCCATCTGTAGAGTTGCACTAAGGTGTTCAATAGTGTTCCAAAGCAGGCTACATTACGCCTTTTAGGTTGGTTTACACAAGCTTGTAAAATCACAAACCTGTTGAACAGATGACAGGAGAGAAAGCACAAAACCTGCTAATATTTATTGGAAGAAATGAGAAAGTGCCCGTACCATAATGCTTTTATGGTGGCGTTTTCATTTTTGTGCCAACAGCCTGATGGAATGTCCAATAAAGCCTACAGGGAAAGATGCTCCTCTCAGCTAACGTATTAGAAATGTCTGCTTTCAAATTGGTCCTGTATGGAGAGAGAGAGAGAGAGAAAAAACACCGGATAACTTTATTTCTTTTTTCTTTTTAATTTTTGTTTAGTCACCATGATAATCAACTACCACTCTTATCTTACCTGGTGTTTTTAAAATGTTACTGTTACATATTTCTGTCGCCATAGCTTGACGGGGCTTTATCCTGGGGTGATCCCTGGGATCATCCCTGCGTGTCCACATGATGCACAGGGGATCCCTGGATCAGGGAGGCATGAGCCCTCCCTGGCCCCGGGATCTTGCCCTCCCCTTTAGGCCCGGTTTTTCCACGGTTTGTCTGGGCATTGTAGTTTGTCTGGAAGCTGCCATTTGTCCTGGCTCCTCACGGTTCCTTGCGAGGACCTAGGACCCATGCACGGGGTGCAGAGCTCCATAGGAGCACTGTGCCCACGTGGGGTGAGGTAGGGTGAGTGGGGAAAATATTTTTTTTAAAAAAAACACATACTTACCTTTTGCACATGAGCGCTCATGCACTGCTGCCTCTTTAAGAAAACAAATAAAATGGTGGGTGTGATGCCTCTCCATTTGAGGTCATCACACGCCATGTGTGAATTGAGCTGGTGTCATGATCTGGGGCGTGGATGGCAGGGTCCCTAGGCAGGAATGCTGGGGCCAGAATGGATGGAGACGGAATGGGCTTGGGTGGTTGGAAGACTGATGGAGCAAGCTGGGGGTGAAGCACAGGTCTCAGGTGGCAGAGTCCAACAGAGGGCCAGAAGCAGTTCCAGGAAACACGCACAAGGTCAGACACAGGTTCAGAATCCAAGCAGGGGCAAGAGGCAGAAGAGAAGTTCACTCCATAAGCAGGGAAGGTCCAGGCAGGGATCAAGGCAGGAAGCAGAGTCCAGGAGGAACAGAATCCAAACAAGGGCCAGAGGCAAACATCAGTGGTCAAAGGCAAAGCAAAGTTCAGGCACATACCAGGTAGTGAAGGAGGCAGAGGCGTGGTCGAGATGAGCAAGAGGTCCAGTGAGGTGAGGCAAGATCTGCAGTAGCAAGTGATCAGGAACCAGCTGCAGCTAGCAAAAGAGATCATGTTGCTGTGGCAAAGGCTGAGGGTGAAATGCAGCTCTCATATAGGCCTTTCCTGGAAGCTCCCAGCTGTTCCGTATGAGTCCACCTGGGAGTGCCTGCTGGTCTGGGCCTGAACCCTGCAAGGCTTTTACAGCTATGCTCACACCCTGCGAAACTCTGCGGCTGGTTGTATACAAAGGTGCCGCCAGATGGTGCTGCGGGACAGATCCTGACAGGGGGAGATCTTGCAATGAAAGTATCGTGAGATCTTCACCCCTCCATCCCGCTAGACCGCTAGGTCTAGCTAAGGCCACTGTTGATCTTTGCTGCTTTCCATGTTTGGTGCTCTGGTTCTTGCAAAATGATTACCCTCCTGATTGCTTGGAGTTGGGAAAGGAAAAGAACTATTTCAAGACAAAAAGCGAGAGAAGAAGAGAGGGGGGGAGAAGCCCCCAAAGTGTTTTGTTTTGCCCAATCTACATCTAGCAGGATCTAACACTTTGAAAATGGTTTGTAAACTGTATATGGAATGTCTTATAATAAATCATTATAAAGCAGGAGTTTAGATCCTGTCATTGTTTTCTTTTGGGTCTCCCACCCCATGTCTAATAGCTGCCCCTTCTCCCATGCCTAACTAAGGTAGATTCCTAAGACTGACAGGTTTGTAAGGCTGGTTTGGTGGAGCCAGCCAGAGGGGGTGGGAAAGTTATTTATTTATTTATTTATTTATTTTTATTTATTTATTACATTTTTATACCACCCAATAGCCAAAGCTCTCTGGGCGGTTCACAAAAATGTTTGTGAACAAGTTAGAAAGATCACCGCCTTGTGACAGGAGAAAGCGACACAAGGCATGGAAGGACAAGAAGAGTGGAGGACACCATTTTGCCTGTTTTCCCTTCCAGTCTCAGTACCGGGTGTTACTGGACCATAATATAAGGCTTCCCGATTCAGGTGATTTTCCATTGCTTACTTGTTGACTTGATACAGAGTTGTGTTGTTGAGCTCTGTCTTCTGTTTTTACTTATCTAAGCACTGAACTTGTCTTATTCCACCTATGTACTCCCAGCCTAAAATAATTTAGCTCATCTAAGGACGAAAGAGCTAGTGTGCATACCTGAAATGTAATGAGACTAATTCATAACTCCAGCTAAATGATCAACTTTTAGTCCCTTTGTTATTGAATGTCATTGTTGTATGGCACTGTCTCCTGGTCATACAGTTGGCCTAGTCCAACTTTTAAAAACATAACTAGATGATAACGCATTACTCCAAAATCAACAAAAGGTCTTGAGTCACCTTAAAAACTAATACGTTTATTCTGAAATAAGCTTTCAGACTAATACAGTTACCCTTCTGGAAATGATATTCCAACATACACATATGAAATATGTAGTTGGCATCTAAGCAGATGAACATATTTACTGTTGTTTTGTTTGCGTTGAAAAGAACACTGAATACAATTGTCTGACTTTGTTAGTTGCCTGATCTTGCATTCATCAAATAGACAGATGGAAAGTCAAAAGAATATACCGGTAAACTGACAAAAGGAAAATCACAGGATTTTAAGGTTATTTGTTACCAATATTTTTTATAATGCCAAATCTGAAGCACATTTAGAGGTTCCTTTTCAAGTAAAGCACCTTAGAAGCTTCTACTGAAGGTCAAGTCAAACATATTTTGGTAAGAACATCCCAAAGGGCATGTCTAGACATAGGGAGGGGAGGGGGAGGATCTCGTGATATGGTGATCACGAGATCCTCCCCCTCAGTCCACACGTGGTGCGTGACATCCCGGGAGGTAGAGATGTCGCACCTGCCATTTTTTTTATTGAAAAAGAGCACATGAGCACTCTTGCAATATAAGTAGGAATAATAATAATAATAATAATAATAATAATAATAATAATAATAATATCCTACTCCCACTCCTAATGGGCACAGAGCTTCCCATGCCCAGTTCCCGGCTCCTCACGTTTACTTGTGAGGAGCTGGGAAGAAACTGGGATGGCTACCACACATCCCGTGGTCTCGGGAAGATCTCGAGACCATGGGAAAAGTCAGGATTAAAGCCATCCCAGTTATGCCGGAGAAAGGGAGGGATCATCCCTCCCTTCTGCCAGGATCCCCTGTGCATCATGTGGATGCACAGGGATGATCCTGGGACAATCCCTGGGATAAGAAGTCATGTAGACATGCCCTAAGTCATCATTGACTATTTCCTGAAGCAAAATTTAGAAGTACATCCACAGGCAAAATATTTAAGAGATTTTTAGGGAAGTCAAAAAATATGGGATGGTGACTGAGGGAAGGGGGGAAATGATAGCAGTTACTAAAGTTATGCATAGTGCAACTGCGGTGGTTAGAGAAGTTGTAATGGCATTTTTCTATCTTTTTGCAACCAACAGGAAGTGAAGTCCTTTGGGTTAACCATTTTTCTGAAGTCATTATAGAAAGATGCTCAAGCACACCCACACCCACCCACCCACCCACCCACCCACACACACACACACACCAAAGAGAAATGAAAGTGGTTGTTGCAGGTAATAGTATGGGAGAAAGGTTGGAAGAAAGTTGAAGCCCAGCCCTGCCCAGTAAAATTAGCAAACTATCCAAGTTCCTTCCAGTAAACTGTCCTGCCTCTAGACAGAGAGACATGGGATAACTCTACACTACTACTTTATAGCAGTATTGAAGTGTGTTGATTATTGTTGGGGCGCTTGACACATTCCATATTTTACTTTCATGGTGCAGTTCCCTGCTTTTTTTATTCCACATTTTCTAAAGAACCATAACAAATGTTCTTGTGTGTCCTACGAGGTATAAATGCGCAAGAGGGGTATAGCGCGTTACCATGATGGGATATAATGATTTAACACAAAGTGTAGATCTGGCCATGGAATCCCCCAAATTTTTTTTAGTGAAAGTCAGACTAGAATCACTCCCTCCCACTTAGCACATTGACTGGAGCCATTAATAAAACATAACCTAGAATTAGAAGGTGGATCTGTCAATCACCCAATCACATTTCCTCCTCACACACTCCTGATAGATAGAAAATCAAAACCAAAGAGGAAATATGCTATTTTGTATTGATATTTATTTATTTATTTATTTATTTATTTATTTATTTTATTATTGCATTTATATCCCGCCTTTTATCTTCCAAGGAACCCGAGGCGGTGTACATAATCCTCCTCTTTCTGCTCTCCATTTTATCCTCACAACAACAACCCTGTAAGGTGGGCTGGCCCAAAGTCACCCAATAGGTTTCCATGGCTGAGTGGGGACTAGAACCCGGATCTCCCAGATCTCCGTCCAACACTTTAGCCACTACACCACACTGGACAGGGATTCTGTGTGGTGTGCATATGTATCTTAACATGACCTGTGATGATGCCTTGCTCTGGGCTAAGGTTTGGTTCTGTTGACTTTGTAGGAAACACTGTTTAGACTTGGGACCAAACTTTTCCCAGCTCTTCTAAATGAAGCCACTGACTTCAGGGTGCTGATCTGTTTCAGAACATAACTACCAGGTGTACATTTCAGCAGAGCTGCCCATGGCCATAGTTTGGGATTGACAGTATCACGGTCTTTTGTTTCTTCGTCAAATGGAAAATCTTCCTGTTCTACTAATAAACTATTGATATTGGAGTGCTGGTGATAAAATGAAATTAATGGAAAACAAAGATCTTGAGGGAAAGGAGCCAAGAAATGGCATTTTGTCAGAGCAGATGGAGTGACTAAAATAAAGAGATTTGAGAATATATTTCAATTTCACTGGGGGGAAAAAAGTTCTGTGCTCTTCAAGATTAACCTGTCAAAAATACCTCTGATTTATTCTTGTTTAAAATATATCTCTGTATCAAAATCATTCCAGATGTCCTTTTTATTTATAATAATTAAAATTAGTACAGGGATATAATTAGAAGAAAGCAGTAGGATAATCTATCTCAGGGGTGCAGAACCTCTAGTGGGGAAGTTCTGCATCTGGCCTGTGGAGCCTCCTTGTGTTCCTCCAAGGGGTGGGGCTGGTCCTTCAAGCCCCATCCTCTGGAGGAATCCTCCCCCCCCCTTGGTGAAATTCCCACTGTTAATCTCCAATCTCAGATGGGAGATAACGGTGGGATATCAGTTCCAGCTGAGTGGCTTTGCACAGCACATGCCCCCCATGGGAATGATGCATGCCACATTATGCCAAGGAACTCAACCAGTGCTAGAAGAGCTGCTGCTCTTGCCAGTACCAGCCAGGTGGCTTCAAACAAGTGTGCACCATCCAAAACCAAAGACACTGCTTCTCCTCCCAGCACCAGCCAAATCTCTTTCTCCATGTTTTCTCTCAACACAGAGAAATACAAAATGGGCAGGGCAACGAAGAGAGTAGGCCTGGACTCATCCAGCCCATATCCCTACGAAGTTTTGGTGCTGCAGCCCTGATCCACTTCCTTCTCCAAGGTGCCACAAAGACATGATACATAAAGTTCATGATGCCGAAAGGACATAGCACAAAAGGAAAATTAATTGGGAGGTAGAACGTGGGGGAAAGCAAACTCAGGCACTGGCTCTTCATTGTGAAGACCTTATTACAAATGGCTTGAATGGAAAAAGTGCCAGGAGGTGAGGCTCAAAATGTTGCTGGTCTCTCTCTCTCTGTCTCCAGACCCAATGGAGTGGCCATGCTTCCCACTTCTCTCTCTGGTTCACCCTGATGGTATGGCTGCTGGCAGATGACAGATGAAGAAAGGACGGAGTTTTATGGATGCACATGCATCCTGCTGCTCATCCTGAAAGGGACCAAACTTGTTCAAGTGTTCCAACTGCATGCTCCCAACAGTCTGAGGGCTTTGTGACCATTCAGTCAAACACAACACAAAGGCCCTTTCTTCTACACCATCTCAGGCAAATGGAGGGGTCGTCCCTGCCTGCTCCCTGGATCCCCTGTGTCATTTGGATGCACAGGGATGATCACAGAATGATCCTGGGGGAAAAGGCCAGTGGAGACACGGCCAAAAGCTCAAAGGCATTCATGAAGTGTCTGCCTCTGCCTCCCCTTTCTTTGTTATATTCAATGCAAATAAATCTATTCTGCACCTCCTGGATTAATTTGTGGATCAGAACTGAGTTATCCACTAGCTTTCACACTTCCCAAATGTTCTGGCACAGTTCTTCGCTCAAAATATTTATTGAAGTATATTTAGAAATGCATATTTTAAGAAAAAAACATGGATTTAAATGCAAATTCCATATGTGTGTTTTTACTGCATATTACTGCAGAAATGGGATGCAATGGATTGATCGATGAACACATGAGAAAGGGGCATAAACTTGAAATTATTCTGTCCCTAGCCATTAATGAAAAATGCATCCTCTTTGTTCAGAGGCCACTATGGCTTCATCTACACCAAGCAGGATATTGCACTATGGAAGTGATATATAAAAGGCAGGAGCCACACTATTGCTTTATAGCGGTATTGAAATGTGCTGACAACCGTTGGGGCCCATTGATACATACCATATACCACTTTCATTTATCCTGCTTGGTGTAGATGAGCCCTTTACCTCTGAATTCCAAGTTATTGGTTCATTCCTGCTGTGTTTGTGAACTTGAATCAGACTGGCCACTCTAGGATGCTGAGCCCTGGGTAAGATGGAAGTTTGGTATGATTCAGAAGGATATTTCATATGCACCTGTTTCTCTGCTATCAGTGTCAAGACGATTGACCATTTCAACTTACCCAAAGTATTCTGACTGTAGTTCTCCTAACACCGCAGTGATCAGTAACATTCCCAGGCAAAATGGAAGTATGCCAGGGCTATTAGAAATGGTTGTGTGCCCCCAGTAACTAAGTTATTTGTATCTTCATTGGTAGAAGTTCATTGGCAGGGGGAAGAAAAGCAAAAACTAGGAAATGCTCTGCAGGATACTAATCCACATCAGCAGGCAGCCAGACTGCCTGATCAAATGCATCTTTTCTCTTTCCAGTGTGTTATGATGTTCAAATAATTTCTGTTCTTTGCTAACTCTGGATAATATACTCCTCATTTGACACCCACTGTTCTTTTGGATTCATAAGCATAATATTGTGGGATAATACTCTCATATGGGGTTCTTGCTAAGAAGAACATAATCTTCTTTTGACACTGACCTCACATACTTGGTTTTAAATACTGCTGCAAGCACAGAATGGTTTATCTGAAATAATGGCAAGTCTTCACATTAATGATGCTTCCTCCCCAGGGTGAAAAATATGAAGAGCAGGGGTGAGGAAACTGTCGTTCAAGACAAATGTAAAATCCAGATTTTTCTGGTACTCCCCAGTTTCCAGCAGGTCCTTCTAACACATGCTTTTTTTCCTGGATATTCAATAATTTGTAATGGAATGTGCAAATGAATCTGTTTATAAGAAACTTTTATTTATAATGTTTGATATTTGTATATTAATATATAATATTTCTTCTAACACCCTTCAGCTAGGGCAATATACAACATGCAATTTAAGGATCCTAATGTGATATACAATGAAAACATAATAAACTACAGCAATAATAGGTATAGGAAAGTCATAAAATAGACAGAGCACCACCAACTAGGGCTGTGCATGAACCCCCCCCCAATCCACTTTGAAGCCTGAGCCGGACCTTCCGAATCAGGCCCGATCTGCCTCAGACCGATCCGGACCTCCCCCGATCTGCCTTGGAGCTGAACCTGAGGTGAGGTTCGGACATCCGAAACACAATTCGGATACATTTCTCCATAGCGTTCCATTGGGAGAAATAAACATCTATAACTTTTTCATTTTTGAAGATAACAACATGAAATTTTCTGAGCTTACAGACAGATTAATGGTTGTCATCTGTGGAAATTTTGAGACTGATCTGTTAAAAGTTTTGTTGCAAATAATTTTAAGAAATTGGATATTTCAAAGGAACAGTTCAAGCAGTCTCCCTTAGCAAAGAGAGAAGGTCTGTGTATCCAAGAGAAGATCAGACACTATTCATTGAAGTGCAAATCTCCCCTTCACAGTGTTCTCTTTCTTTTGTGTTGTAAAAGCTGGGCTAGCAGAGCCTGAGGGTGTTCCCATTCAGACTCCAATTAGCAGTGAAGGAGTGTAAGTTAGGGACAAGGTAGGTACAGCACAGAGAATGTGTCTAGTGGCTACACAAAGCAGAAGAATGTAATACTGGACAGCTTGCCTACTAGAGCTGCTGAGCACAGCACTCACATCTAGCGCTGCCTGAATGCATCTGTTGCTGCCTTTCATTGTAAAAGAAAGAAGTTTATATTTATATAATATATGTGTTTGTATGCTGCTTTGCCAAGACCAATTGTGTACTTTTGTACAACACAGACTGCTTTACAATAACACAGGCAGACTAGTACCAACACAACACACACACACACACACACACACACACACACAGATGTGTGTGTGTGTGTTTAACAAACAAGTCTGACTGAAGACACACACACACACAGAGATAAGATAATCTATCTATCTATCTATCTATCTAGATAGATAGATAGATATAGATATAGATACACACGCACGCACGCACACACACACACACACACACACACAGAGGACACCTGGCTGGAACAAGGTGGAGGGGGGAAGAAGGGAAGAAAACAAACACACATGGAATGGAACAAACAAACTAAAGTTTATAAAGAGCAGAATAAAATTAAATGCTAAACAGAGAGAGAGAGAACAGGGAAAGTTAAAGAAAGAAGACCTAACCAAAAAACCCACCAAACACCTCCTAAACAATACACAGAGCTCCGAAAAACCAGTCTTTCTCCTTTTAAGTTTCTACCCACAATGAGACAAGGATGAAAGATCTCTGCTGACCTCTCCCTCTTTACACCCTCCTCCATCATTGTGATTGGTGACTGATGGACAGTTGTGCAGGATTTGGGGATACAGTGCTAGAGGCTTCAGGATAATTGGTAGGTCAAGCTGTCAATCACCCCCCCCCAAAAAAAAACCCCTCTTCCCCCTCCCTTCTTCAAGTTTTTTTTTTAAATTAATAGCAACAGAGCCACTAAACATATATGTCTGAAAATTAGGACACATGAAATACATGAGGCCACTTCTAAGTTCCCCAAATTTCCAGTTTCTATGTTAAAAAATAGAAAAGTTATAGGCAATGAAACCCATAGGGAAAAAAGCGGTTTGACCTAAAATGGCGTCTGAATCCCTGAATTGATTCGGAAATGTCCAATCTGCTCCGGACCAATCCGGAGACCACCGAACCACCTCAGATCAGTGATTCGGAGTTCCAAATCACCCCAATCCGCTTCGGATTTGGGGTTCGGATCCAAGGCGGTGCACAGCCCTACCAAACAACCAGCTTAATTAATCTATTTAAAACATCTGGGATAAGAAATAGATCTGGACAAGGCACCAAAAAGAATATCATATTGGGACCATAATGTAACTTCTTCATGAATAGAATAATAGAATAGTAGAGTTGGAAGGGGCCTATAAGGCCATCTTTAAGGCCACCTTAAAGCATCCTTGACAGATGGTTGTCCCACTGCCTCTTGAATGCCTTTAGTGTGGGAGAGCCCACAACCTCCCTAGCTAATTAGTTCCATTGTTGCACTGCTCTAACAGTTGTTTCATCACTTGGTGTTGCTGTTATCAAATAGAGATATCCATCCATGGGAAATTCATGGGATTATTTTTTGACTCGACAGAGTTGTGTGGTGTGAACAACTCAATTTGTATTTGCAAAGCAAGCTGTGGCTTTTTCCTGAACTCCGGGAGCATATTTCGAACCAATTTGAGCAAATTGCGACCAAATAATTGCAGCAAAACGCAGCCAGAAATTTGTGCAAATATCTCAGAAATATGCACAAATTGCAGAAATAGTGGGGGAGGAAGCAAAATGCCCCCAAAATCTGCAAAGTGGCCCAATTCACTGTAGACTGTGGTGCCCTCAGTCTACAGTGGCACATTGGGGAGGGGGGACCTCAAACAGATTTCTCTGACATCTCTATCACCAGATGATGCAAACATATGTCTGAAAAGGGACTAAACCTAGAGATGAATGTTGGTGAAATATTTTGCCAGTACTCTATGACTGTTCCTGGCTACAACTGTTTATCTATAGAAACTAATTTGGAGTGAGCTGTGATTTAGTCCTAATTTGGGGAAAGATTTTTGGAAACTTCCAGATGCGCAGGAATATATTTATTGAGCCGAAACACCTTTTGAATATAAATCCTTCTTCAGAGGCACTATACAATATAGGAAAAAATAAAACTACATTATAAATAATTTAGATGTAATATAATGAAAATAAAATGAAAGAATATCAGTTGCATAAAAGACCTTGTTCCACCATCTACAGTTTGCCTTGATATTACCCGACAA
Organism: Elgaria multicarinata webbii; assembly: GCF_023053635.1. NCBI lineage: Eukaryota > Metazoa > Chordata > Lepidosauria > Squamata > Anguidae > Elgaria > Elgaria multicarinata. The sequence goes on along the minus strand of NC_086184.1, from coordinate 20,582,938 downwards.
GCATATCAAAACATCTACAAAAGAAATTTGTAGAAACTATGAAGAAAATCCAATATGTGTCTATGATGTCCTTAGTCATAAAGCACAGGTTTTCACCATAGCACTGTAATAAAGTTGATGTCTGTTGGTAAAAATTCAACTGGTTCCAATCCCAGCAACTCAACATAAGGTTGGAAAAGACTTTTGTATGAAACCCTGGAGAGCTGCTGCCAGTCTGTGTAGACAAAATTGAACTGGATAGACCAATGATCTGTCTTAGTATAACACAGTCTGCTGTGTTGCTAGAAACTCATGGATTTCTCAGAAGTTTATCAATAGGGATTTCTTCTTGATCATTCTAATATAAGAAGTAGTAATGGCCACCCATTTGCATGGGGTTTGGATAAATTCCTGGAGGAGTCCTGATGGTCATGTAGGACATCCGGTATTAAAGGCAATAAACCTATATACACAAGTTGCTGGGGAACATTGGAGGGAGGGTGCTGTTGCACCCATGTCCTACTTGTGGGTTCCTTCTCAACAGCTGTTTGGCCACTGTGTGAACAAAATGCTGGACTTGATCGATCCTTGCTCTGCTCCAGCACGGCTCTCCTTATGATTTTATTCTTTCATTTTTGCATTCATTCTTCTTTTTGTTACTGTTTTGTTTATTTTTTCATTTCTCATTCATTTTATTTCTACCTCAATTTGCTTCTAAGACCCAGCTTCCCTTTGGAGGCCTACAACTCTTGGTGTTTTACACCCAAATGGCATGACATGATGTCTTGTACTATTCTCCTAAGGCATCGGATTAGCCAGAATTTAGACATGGTGGACAAAGCATTCCCATTTTATAAATAGAATCAATGGGACATCCTCTAAGCTTCCCATTGATTTATGCTTCAGATAGAGGAAACAAAATAAAATTATTTTCACCCCTTCCCCCCCCCCCCCCATGTTTCTATGCTTTTTAATTTGTTTCCTAATGGGTCATGGCTAGACCAGGCCTATATCCCAGGATTGTCTCGGGATAAGCCCTGTGCATCCAAATGACAAACAGGGGATCCCGGGAGCAGGCAGGGATGACCCCTCCATTTGCCTGGGATAATCCTTAGGTCTAGCTAAGACCACGGAAGCAAATGAGAAACAATTGGCAGTGTATTTGTTTCTTTCTTTAAAAAATTGTTTTAGAATAAATGCACGTCTTCCTAAAATGAAGGTAAGTAATGGCAGAGAAGCTTCCTTGAAAGCCATTTTGCCCACTGGTGCTGATCCAGTCCTTCATAAAGCAGACTTTTATTTCAGACAGAGCAATGGTGAAGGCAATGAGGGGTGAACGACGGTTCCTAGGTTCTCTGACCTAGGAGCCACATCCACGCAGGAGTGAAATGTGCCTTTCACCATACCCATTGGCTCCATCCTGCAGATGTTATTAGAATACTGTAGGGAAAAACCCAAAGTGAAGCTATCACTAGATAACTGTAAATCATCTGAACACCATCTCCAGAAAGATTTGCCTGAAACCTTTAAAGTTTCCTTTTCATGCCAGGTGAATTATTTACTTCTCCCTGGCTTTTCAAACTTCTTCCTCCCCCCCCTTCTAAATCAGTTCTCCAATATTTTTGTTGTTAGTATTGTTGTTGAACAGGCCTTCTCTGCCATTTTTGTTTGTCTTCGTGATTTTAACAGATGCCTTTTATTCTTTCTAATCTTGTTGTTAGCTGCCCTGGAAACACTGTGCTGAAGTTGGCAGGATAATCGTTAACATTCTTAAATCTTACTCATAAGTGGAATTGCTGTACGAAGTCTTACTAACAAAATCATAACCGAGAGAGCTAACTTTGTCCAGGTTGCCCGAACAGTTCACATTTCAGCAAGAATTTGAACCCGAGTCCTCCATCTTGAACATTTTACACTAACAATTGCTTTGTTACAATTATGCAGTCCCTCAGAGAATTAGACAATTCTCACAATTATCATGGAAGCACAAACCTGTTGTGTCAAATACCTCTTCAACTGACACTAGATTTATCCTTCTGATGCTGGCTTCATCTATTTGTAGTTTGGGCTGAAATCATATACATATTTTTACCTGGAAGTAAGCCCTATTGAAATCAGTGGGACTTACTTCTAAATAGACATGTATAGGATTGCACTGTAATCTTTCAAAGAGAAATGTCTATTTTACATGGGCAATTAATCTAAGCTACAAACTGTAACGTGTTTATTCATGTTTAAAATTCACTTTCAATTTCAGTTATTCATGAATTCCTTTCCAGAGTTGTCTATTTAAAAAAAAAATCCACTTATCCTGCATTCCCTCATTTTCCCCAGAGAAACAGACCATGCTTATGAGAATCTTTAGATTCTTTCAAAGTCTCGAAAACTGAATTGATCCAAAAATACAGTTCAAACCTATATCTACCTTTTCTATTACATGTGAGAACTTTATCAATAGGTTGTTTTGTTCTTGGCATATACCAATTTCATCTCTCTTTTTTTTTCTCACTTCAGAAACTGACCATGTGTGAGAAGAAATAGTATATATTTGATTTGATCATTTCTGGACCACTGGAGATTTCTGAGATGGAAAAATGACTCTGCTGGTAGTGTTACAAAGTTAAAGTCAATGAGTAATAGCACTAATATGTGTGATGGCTGGTGAGGTGAAATGTCCATCTCTTCAGTGCACACAATGGAAACCAAATGTCGGCCACCCCACCCCCAACATATCCACTTTGTTCCTAATGCTACATCATCTTACAACACTTTACATTTCCTCTCGTGTGCTTTCTAACACGTAAAATGACTCCCAGGCAGGGTGAAAAACTGAAGATTCTGCAAGGATGCAATTGTACTGTTAAGTGTTGGATGTGCCTTTCTCAGGCCTTTGTAGGACAAATGGGTCAGAGGTAGGAGATGCGGTTATGGAGGCTGGAGCTCAGATTGGGCAAGTCAGTTCAATATGACTAGCTGTTCAGATGGAGAAACCGGCTTGGTTGGAAAAGGTTGTACAAAGCCTGGTGTGTCTCATTGGCAAGTGAAGTCAGCTGAGCATCTAAAGCTATGGGTTCAGTTGACAGTACCTGGGCCAATAATTACAGGGAATGTGTAGAAGGAGGAGCATTCAAAATGGATTCCCCCACCTGCATTCCGAAGTGGTGCATTTCGTTCAACCACATCATTCTGCTGCAGATGAAGACCAGGTTTCAGTCTAGGCTGATTTAAAATATCAGTAGGGGCTGAATAACATCACGCCTTTCAGTGTCAGCAGAATCAGCACTGAGACTTAATGTCATTGATAGTTTCAAAATACAAAACAACAACAACAACAGCAACAACAACAAGGTAGAAGAATGTCATTGGCTTTGCTTGTTGGCCAGGAAGAAAGAAAAATAGGAGACCAGCAGAATTCTTAAATTTATATACAGAACTTGTTGGTCTTATTATCAGTGTTTTCTGATAATCACATCCCAGGTATGTGCATTTTGGTGCTGTCTACTCATAATGGACAAAAATGTTTGCGGGGGGGGGGGTATTAAGAAAGAAATCTGAAATATAATATCGGCCCCTTGTATTACAATACTGCAGCTTAGACCATTGCCCTATAGAGCAAAGATCTGACTGGCTGAGGAACCAGGGTACTGGTGAAGCATGAGGAAAGGCACTCAAGGTTACTGGTACTTTACGGACTTCCAGTGAGCATGGTTTACTCAGGCTTGGCTGAACTGCACAAGCAATCCAAACAATGGCTTAAAATTATGTTATTTTTAGGGACACCAATGAAGAAGAATTGATCTGAGAACTGCATCTCAAATTATCTATAGTGTTGTAAAAGCACCTTAAGGTACATCTCTGACTGTCATGGAAAATGTACTGGTTGAGTGTGAGTTACCATATTTAACTTTACAGGGTGGCTGAGCAGGGTCAGTTCCCCACCTTTTCCAATGAAATTCCTTCCCCTCAAGAAATCAGTACAAAATCACCTCCATTTTTGCAAGTGGGGCAGGGAGGTTGCCCCAGATTTAACAGAAATATTACCAGCCATAAAACAGGTTAAAACAAGCACAAACCATGCTCACTATATTCTGGGTTAAGAGACAGCAGTGTGTGAATGAAAAATTGCTTCTGTGAACTCTCTTCTCTTTGGTCAACTTAAAAAAAAAAAAATACTGCCGAAATGCTGCCTCGCTAATAGATATCAGCAATGGATTGTAAATTAGATGATGAAATTCTAATGAAGATGAATCTCCTCTTCTCTTAAAGAGGCTTTTTGGATGCATTTCCTGCTTTCACCGTGGAAGCTGGATGCCAAGTTTGTGTCACAGAATTAGACGTCTGAGAAGCAGGCAGCAAGTTTGTTAATTATTGGGATTAATTTAATGAACTTATTCTCATTAGGCTTTATGAGCCATGTTGTATACAGGAATCTGTGAAAGCCCCCAAACACCAACAACAACCGCATAGTGAAGTCAGCTGGAAGTTAAAGGTATTGATGAGAAATCTTGTAATGGGGGGATGGGGGGACAAGAGGAGAAGAACAAGGCAAATGTGTTGCGTGGAACCACATTGTTAGGCCAAATTAAGAAGGGTGAATTGAATAGAACCAAGGGGATATTATCTCAGGCTCAACAAAGTTCAGGGCAAGACAGTGTGGTTATAAGCACAAAACAAGTAAGGTTGGATACATATCAGCAGTTCCGATGCTGCCAAAATTTCACATCAGGGAATTCAGGATATGAATTTCCCCAGCTGTTGTTTCTGAGCTAATTACAAGCTCAAACCATCCTGAGAAAGGTGCCTCATTATGAGGTGAGCCCCAGACCCCAACCCTTCCCACCACTTCAGCCACATTTTTCTCTTTCCCACTAAAACTTACCTGGTAGTTTTCGCAGTGATGGTAGGGTTCATTAAGCTCAGCACCCACATTATGTGCATCAAGTCTCCAGGGAAGCAGTTTCCTAGGGAACATGGTATCCAGAATACTGTGGTTCCAGTGTCCTATGGTTGCAGCATCTCTTCTCATTGTTATCAGCAAAATCAAGAAGGTTACAGCAGGAAAGCCAATAAGAGAGTTCATAACAGAGTAAGGGATGAAGAGGCTGTCAAGTGTCACGTCTCTGATGACATCACCAGGAGCATTATGAGACCTAGGCCTTAGCTAGACCAGGCTTTATCATGGGACGAACCCTGGGCTTATCCCTGTGCATCCACATGACACACAGGGGATCCCAGGATCAGGGAGGGATCATCCCTCCCTTGCCCCTGGATAGAGCACACCCTTTTTGGCCTGGTTTTTCCACAGTCTCGGGCTGAGCCGTGTGGCCCGTTGCCACGGTTTGCCTCAGCTCTGCGCGATTAGTTGCGAGGAGCCAGGAGCTGAGCCCATTGGGGAAGGGTGGGGGGAGTGGAGAAATGATTTTTTTTAAAAAAGCACCTACCTTTAGCACATGAGCATTCGTGCGCTCCTCTCCCTTTAAAAATAAAAAATGGCGGGAGCAAGGCATCTCTTCCTGAGGTCGTCGTGCCTCACGTGTAAACAGAGGAGGGATCTCACGTTAATCGCAATGCGAGATCTTCCCTCCTCCGTCGTGGACTATCAGGTAGGTCTAGCTAAGGCCCTGGAGCTCAAAATGGCCCTGAACTATAAGCAAGGTATTCCGGAACTAATCCACAGTGGGCTCAAGTTTTTGGTGATGCCATTATGAATTATGCCCATGGAAGCTTACCCATCACTCACCATAATTAAGAGTTACCACATTTCACAGTCTACAATTTTGTTGTGAATTTTGAGGCCCTTGCTTGCCTGGTAAAACATTTGGGGACTTACAAGGGAAGCAAAACGTGTTTTAAGAACATTGACAAAATTTCCACAATTCCCTGCATGTAACCCACTGAGAATATTAACAGAGCTTGTCAGTTAGCCTGTGATGTGGATATTGTTTGCTTCTGTCCAGTACTAGGTGTCCTGTTAAGAATTTGGGGGTGATGAACACACCTTCCACATGGTGGTTAAGTAAGACTTGGGATTAGCATTAACCTCGGATGTTTCCCTAAAATGAAACGTTGAGACAGAATTGATCCTTCTTGCTGAGAAGATGTTTCTGTAGAATTTCAAGGGCAGCAGGATAAAATAAAATTAGCAACATTGTTCTCTCTCTGTGTGTGTGTGTGTGTGTGTGTGTGCACGCGCAAGTCCACACCTAATTATGCTTTAAAATAAAATCTTGATGTTGCTTGGGGTGAGCTATGAAATAGAATATTAATTATCATAGCTTGATATTCTTATTTTTAAAATGTCAAGTGCTGCCTTCTGTCTGCATTGGCCATCTAAATTAAATTATTGCTTAATTATAATGAAAAGGAAGGAAGAGGCAGATACTTAAAAACGATAAAATGACTTCCCCATGCAAAATCTAAATGGACTTCAGCCATTACAGAAAACAATGTACAGGTTATGAAATACCTTACCAATTATATACAACATATATTTGAGTCTGTAAAATTTCAGACGTGCTTTTTTGAATCTAAAATATTTTTCAAATGTTGGATCTTGGAGGGGTATTTCTAAACAAATGATATTAAAACATGTTGCTGATGCATATGGAAATAAAATATCGAGTTTTTGGCCTTAACTAGACCTAAGTTTTATATCGAGATTGTCCCAGGGTCGTCGCTGCCTGCTCCCGGGATATCTTGTGTGTCATTTACATGAACAAGGATGACCCCGGGACAATCCTGGGATAAACCTTAGGTCTAGTTAAGGCCAAAAACTCTATAGGCGTTAGATTCATTGCTTTTAAACATATAATTTTTGTTCAAAATATTTCTATACTACTTTTATTTTATTTTATTTTTAAAACAAACAAACACCAAGGTGATAATCACAAGATTCAATCACAAGAAGAAATGGCAAGAACTTTTTTTAAAGGGATTAAAGTACTATAAAACAATCAAGAAAACCAGAAAACTATATATATAAAAAATAACATGTTATTTCCTTCTTAAAACTCCAAAAGTATGTTGTGCTACAAACCATGGCTAGCTGGGTCACACTTCAGAAAAAGCCAGTGTAAAGATATGTTTTAAGAAGACGTCTGAACATAAGAACTGTGAGGAGCTATCTAATGTCAACTGGAAAGTACTTCAACTCCCAGCATTCCCCAGCCATGCATAGGATTGTGTCCTTACTTGAATTTTTGAATAGACCTTCCAAGGAGATATGATAATCTGCTTTAGCAATTCCCGACAGTTGCAATCAAAACAGAGAGTTTTGCCATTGTTGTGGTGTGCTTCTTTATGCTCCAATTGTCCTAAATTCCCTGGAACCTCTCTCTCTCTCTCTCTCTCTCTCTCTCTCTGTGTGTGTGTGTGTGTGTGTGTGTGTGTGTGTGTGTGTGTGTGTGAGAGAGAGAGAGAGAGAGAGAGAGAGAGAGAGAGAGAGAGAGAGAACTGCCATGGATACATTACTGCTTCATTAATTCTTGGATTATCCTTATTTTCATTTAAAAAAAATATATTTCATTTTTGATTGTGTTAGTGTGAGCACAATGCATGGGGGAGAGACGTAGACTAGGAGGAAACAGACATGGGCCTTAACTAGACCAGGCTATATCCTGGAGCAAACCCCAGGAACGTCCCTGTGCGTCCACATGACGCATAGGGGATCCCGGGATCAGGGAGGGATCATTGTGGAGGAACCTGAAAGGGCGAGTTCCCTTGGTTCGCTGAGTGGCAGTCAAAGACTCTCAAGACACAATTTCTCTCATCTTGGACAAGTTTTATTACGAGCCGCCTGCAGTGCTGCAAGGTGGCAAACCCTAGAGGATCTGAAGGCCTGCCCACTAATTGCAGGCAAAGCTAATGTACTTATAGGGTAACATCCTCAGAAGCAACAACAGAACTTCCTCATATAATAAACCAATCATAATACAATTTTGCAATACAGTAACCAATGATAGACAAGGCATTTATGCATGTGCAGAGTGCAAATAATTCTAAGACTAGAAAAACAATATGTAGATGGGTATTGCACTCCTGGAACATCTGTTCCTTTGTGGTTACTACTCTTCCTGTCCTCGTCGGGAGGCCAACACTCTGCCTAATGTGTCAACACTTCTTGTTGGTTGAGCAAGTGTTACTCAATACATTTTTGGTTACAGTTTGGATCAAATTACTATAGAACTTAATTTTTAATAGAAGGGGCTTACATCAAAACAGGGTAGGCACAGATAAAATAGCCCATTCACTCATTTCCTCAACATCATCCCTCCCTTGCCCCAGGATAGAGCCCTCTGCTTTGGGCTCGCTTTTTCCACGGTCCCGGGCTGAGCCCAAGTCTGCAGAACATGTGGCCCATTTCCACGGTTTGACCTGGCGCTGCGTGATTGCTCATGCAGAGCAGGGCGCCGCACCCATCGGGGTTAGGGTGGGTGGGGAGCAGGGAAATCAAATTATTTTTTTAAAAAAATACTAACCTTCAGCACACGAGCATTCGTGGGCTGCCATCTGTTTTAAAATAAAAATGGCGGGCGTGACACCTCTCTTCCTGAGCTCGTTGTGCTTTACATGTAAACAGGGGAGAGATCTCATGTTGATCTCAATGTGAGATCTCTCCTCCTCTGTCCTGGAATAAAATGTAGGTCTAGCTAAGGCCATGGTCTATTATTGTTTGATTGAGCTGTTTGCTCCGTCTTACAGTGTTTAATTATGGAGGTGGGATTAGAGGTGCCCTGAAAGAAATCCACAAGCCCCACCCCCAGATTCTGCCAATTTCTAGCCAAATTATTCCCACATCACCTTCTAAAAAAAAAAAGATAGATAACATGGCTGGCACAAAAGAGAACGGGTAATTTGAAGACTGATTTTTAGCCACTCTGCAGGACATGGAAGTTACTGATGGATGAGTGTGATGTCCTTGGGAGATTGTATAGAGACTAGTATTAGAAAAGAATGGATCTTAGGGCAGATCCGCACATCGGCCCCAGAGCGCATTTATGTGACTCTAGGGCACCCCAGAAACGATAGTCTGTACTTGCCCGTAAAAAGAAACTAGGAAGAGACGGAGCCGCCGCCACCCAGCTCTCCCCGGCTGGCTCGGAGAGCTCTTTTTGAAGAAGGCGGGAGTAGAGAGCTTCTTCCGCTGTCCACCCAACCTTCTTCCACCGAGCTCTCCGTCCCGGTTGAGGAGCCGGCCGGGGAGAGCTGGGCGTCGTCGTCGTCGTCGTCTCCGTCTCTTCCTAGTTTCTTTTTACAGGCAAGTACAGACTATCGTTTCTGGGGTGCCCTAGAGTCGCATAAATGTGCTCTGGGGCCGACGTGCGGATCTGCCCCTGTTTGCCTGGTCCTTCTTGTCACCTTCAGTTCTGGTATAGAAGAGAAGCTGAGCTGAGCTTCCTCCCTGCAAAAGCATTACATCACCTGGGCTCTGTAGCCAGCAATGGGCAAAACTGAGCTATACACTCCTTCCCCATGATATCTCTATAGGCTAGGGATGGGGGAGGAATTCATTCTGTTCACATTGTCATGTGAACTTATCTGATTGGCACTTCCCAAAACAAGAAGCAAACCAAAATGCAGTTACCCTTTGGTATTCACTCTTCTCCGAGTTCTGCAATGTAGTTCTCCAGTCAAAAACGTGTACATTAGGGGACGTTGTGCACAAAAGTGTGTCCTTTAATGAAAATTGCATACAATATATATAATTTAAAGGGAAATCACTTGCAAAAATGCACATCTCAGGCAACATTGTATAAAAAATGCATTTTTGCACAAGCCGATGTTTTTGTCTTTGCTTTACTTTGTAGAATAATGCTAGGAATTCATACTAAAATCAGATTAAAACATTTTGTAGTGACCCATGATGGGTTTTGTTGCTGTTTATAACTTGTTCTTCTTAAAGTAAAGTCCCCCCCCCAAAAAAAAACTTCCACTAAAAAGTTCTAAAAGTTGATTTCTAAAAACAATTGGTCCAGAATTGTCTGTTGATCAACTGGTAACTCAAGTTTTATTGTCTGCTGATTGAGTGACAGTTTGATACAGTGGATGGTTTTCAACAATTGGATGACTGCATGTCTCACTGAATCCTTTAACACTCTCCCCCCCTCCCCACATGTTGGTTTGATGTCAGCAGTGATGTTTCTGGGTGCATATGGTGTGAAACCTACTGGGTTTCAAAAATCAAACAATCCTTTCACTCTCCAACAATATTTAATGGGAGCAAAAGTATAAGAAGACCAAAACAAGATCTACACCAAACAGGATGCTGCACTATGAAAGTGGTATGAAAGCTGTATATACAAGCCAGGAGCACACCACTTCTTTATAGTGGTATTGAAGCGCACTGGCAACTGTTGGGACCAATTAATACATAACATATACCTCTTTCATACCGCTATCATGCTATATCCTGCTTGGTGTATATCTGGCCCAACTTTATCTAGAATAAAGTTGGACAAACAAATGTCTGCAGACAAAATATCTCTTATTATGCATAGTTTAGATTGGGAAAACTTCAGATTCTGGAGAATTAAACATTGCAACTGTTACCAATGAAAAGCTAAGGGAGCTGGTCATTTTCAGGCTCACTGCCCTCAAAATCTCCCCCGCCCCCCGTCCCATGAAAATAGCCAAAATGTCCCACCTTTCAGGGCCTATGAAAGGAGATGGATTTAAAACCTGTGTGGTGGTGGGGAGTGGTGACAATGCTCTGTCCTCGGAGTGGAACTCTTCAGCATTTTTAGCAATTACTTAGATAATGGGGTGGAGGAAACACTTATGAAATGACCCTAAACTGGGCAGATGACCCTAAACTGGGTGGGATAGTTAACACTTCAAAAGACTGGGGCGTATTTCAAAGTGACCTTGATAGAATGAAAACTGGGCAATGCAACAGAATGCAATGCAAAGAACTGGAATAGGATAAGAGGTGTCTGGCTTGGCAGCAGTAAGTGTTAACAGTATGTTGGGATTTTAGCTGATCACAAGCTGAGCATTGCAAAAATGTCACCCCCTGTCAAGCTGCCCCTCTCCTCTGAATTACAGGCATATTTTACAAGGTTAAATGAGCATCTAGATTCCCACAGGCTAAAAGCTGTTTCCTGGTTCACATGTAATGAGAAACCACTATGGGTAATTGTTGCAGCTGCCACCGCCATTTTGAATATTTGAGCCTCTGCAAAGGCATGCTGTAATTTGCAATCAGATGGAACCCACCAAGGGTGGATGGTTGGGATGGTTGACCAGCCACCTGCAACTATAAAACAGCTCATGGATTCTGGTGCTTTGTCAACCACCCCAGCAAGACTGGGTTCATATGCGAAGGTAAGCTAAAGCATACCCTGACACAGCTAAAATAATCTAAAGGAACCCTACAATGCGGAATCTCACAGGAAAATTCACCCACGGTGGCTTCTCATTACATAAGAACTGGGCCAGTGAGTGTGTGTTTATGAGTTCAGGCTGATCTGGAATGAAGAAACAGCCGGCAAGGAAAATGTTAAGCAGCCCCTTCTTTTGCCTCTAAATTCAAGATTTGCACGTGTTTGCATGCAAATTGTATCTCACCCAGTATAGGAGAAAACTCTACATTTGCTAGTGGATTTATTTCACTGCCATTTGAAGTCTAAGTATTTGTGGATTGGGAACATTTTGTCCCATGTAATTTCCCCCCCCCTACCAGAACACAGCTAAATTAAATGGCATTTGTTGCTGACCTCTAATTATATTGGGGCCATACCATTTTCTGTATAAACATGAACACAGTCAAACTAATTAAACGCTGACAATAAGTAGAAAAGCATGCTCTAATGAGATCTCTTTTTATCGCCTCTGAAGTCCTGCTTCATCTTTGGCATGTGGTTCATAAGCAAGTCCCTACTAAAGGGGACTTTAGGAGTGCAAATTGCAGCATCAGAAACACAATGTATAAAGTACATCTTTGCAGGCCTTTCCAGAAGCTTAAAAATAATTTAAAAAATGAATTAAACTAAACAAGCATACAAAAACCTTATTTATTTATTTACCAATGGAGGGGGAATTCTTTGGTGTTCGCTGCCATTCTCCCTCCCTCCCTCCCTCCCTGATGCTACAATAAAGGCATTTCTGTTCTCTTACTGTGAAATCCCCCCTGTCTCATTCATGGCATTTTTAAGGGGTGTGTGTGTGTCTCCAGATGGGTCCTATTTGTAACTCTTGAATATTTGCTGCATTGCTTCGCTCTTCTTTCTACAGGAAATCAATTAGGGTGGAACTAATGGAATACCTGCACAGGGTCTTCTGACTGGTGGCACTAGAAGCCATTCATCTGAAAGCACAGTAGGAGATGGGAGTTTGAAGGCATTTGTGGAAAAGGTGGGTTTTTTGAGAAGTGCTTTGAAAAAAACAAGAGAGGTTGTCCCACAGACTCATTCTGGGAGAATATTCAAGGCCCAAGGGGTGACAAGGAAGAAAGGAAGGAATTATGTGAGGGAGCAGGAAGACCTTGTATGATTGAGCTGCTTGAGTAAGGTCACAGGTGGTATTGTCTTGAGGTGCCCCTGTTCTGCCCCCAGGATAGCTGTTTTTATAAGGATACTGTGTTTTTTTATACTTTTTATGTTTTAAAACTTTGTATATTTGTTTTAATGTTTACTGTTTTAAACTTTTGCAAACTGCCCAGAGGGCTTTGGCTATGGGATAGCATATAAATGCAATAAATAAATAAATGCAGAAAGATGGAGTGAGGGAAGGCCAAGGATGAGAAGTTTGTGCAGGACCTGGGACTGGGGATGTCCATTGCATGGGAATCCAAACCTTTGGGGGCCCATTGGATTCCCATGCTGTCCCTAGGCTGGCTTGCTTGAAATCTGGTTCCCCTCCCAACCCTGAGTGTGCACACATTCCCCCAAGTTCCTGAGGCTGTGGTGGCAAAGAGGATGGAGGCAACGTTGCCATGGTGGTTGGGCAGAGGAGCAGGAGAGGAATGCTCCCTCCTGCTCTTTCGCCACCTCTGCAATGCTCACTTGCCATCCCTCTTCTTTCAGTGATGTTTCTGGGTGCATATGGTGTGAAACCTACTGGGTTTCAAAAATCAATCAACCCTTTCACTCTCCAACAATATTTAATGGGAGCAAAAGTATAAGAAGACCAAAACAAGATCTACACCAAACAGGATACTGCACTATGAAAGTGGTATGAAAGCTGTATATATGACCAGGAGCTGCACCACTTCTTTATAGTGGTATTGAAGTGCACTGGCAACTGTTGGGGCCCATTAATACATACCATATACTGCTTTCATACCACTATCATTGTGCTATATCCTGCTTGGTGTAGATCTGGCCCAACTTTATCTAGAATAAATTAAGACAAACAAATGTCTGTTACTAATGAAAAGCTAAGGGAGCTGCACAGTGGCAGCAATGGTCAGAGAAGGGTGGGAGTGGAGCACCATAGGCCATAGTGTTCCCATCCCACCTTCCACCGCTGCCTTCACGGCCACCATGCAAAAGGTGAAATTCCAAGTCAAGCCAGCTGGAGGATTCCTCTGACACCCCTATCTGAGAGCAGAAAGGAACCCAGTGTAGGGATTTAAAGGGAGGTATTATATCGTAGCCCTCTTAGGATCACTTCAAACTACAAGTGGGGAGGGCTCTGCAATGTAAAAAACCATCACCATTTGTGAAGGACTGGGAAGTTATAAAATGCAATAAGTCCTGGAATATAGTTGTTTCCGAGTTAATTTGTTTTTCTGTAGGTAGTAAACCTTGTCTTCCTGTTAGGCAGTAAACCATAGTGGTGATGGATAGAGAAGGGACCAACTTGATATGTTTATGGGAGGAATCTGGCCAGCTTGTTTATGGTGCAAACCGGCGCCAGGACCCAGCTCTTGGTATGTGGGAAAAAGTGGGAGTTAAACTTACCGAGGTCAGGCTGAGGCTTCACACCTGGGGGCTATCTCCTGCCTGGGCTAATTGGGCTTTGTGTGAGAAGAAAGAGCCAATTCCCTCATTAAGAGACAAATAGATAAAAGGCTGATGGGATTAAGTTGGGGCAGGTCTTTAGCCCCGAGGCTATGGACGTTGGCGGTTACCCGGCTGGGGAACTGGGAGAGCGTTAGGGAGCTGTACTTTTGCTGCGAGCTGGTTTTTCTGAAGGCAAGTTGGTCGGTTTGACCAGGGAAGGGAGATTTAGTGGAAAGATTGTCTGTTCTTGTTTGAATGGATTTATGGGTGGTTCTGCCTGACTTATATTTGTCTTATCCATTGTCTACCCCTATTCCCTCTTATTTTTCCATTTTATTTACATGTTTGTAGCTGCTACCAACCAAGTGCCTATTTAGTGGTTGTATTTTTACAATAAACTTTTATCTTGGTTACTTCGGGTACTTGTGTGTTTTATTCCAAGGAAATACTGGTTCTCTGGGTGGGAGCAGTTGGGGGAAAATACCCCGGAGGGACCCTTGGGAAGGACTGATTAACTCAGACTTCCGTTACACCATTTATTTGCATTCTGCTTCTCCCCTTCAGAGAGCAGCCCAAGGTGACTAATATGGAACATTTCTCGATGAGCATTTTAGAGCACACTCGTGACTGGGCACTCACAGATCTTCGCAGGCCATTTTGACAATACTGTGAACCTCCACTTTCTCTCCTGTTCCTTCTGCTCTTTTTTCTGTCACAAAATAAGACCTGGAAAATCTGATTCTTCTTAGCTAGAACAATAATTGGTGCTATTTCCTGCCATGTGCAGGAGAGGTTGCAATTTTTTTATTATTATTGAATGGGCCGCATGATCGCTGCTTGCATCCTCTTTCTTCCCCATGTGATTCTGCCTGTCCCTATTGTGGAAAAGAAGCAGGAAGCAAAGCAACGATAAGGAAATGTGATCCCCCCCCCCAATCTGAAAATGCTCATTATCATTCCTGGATGTGGAAAAACAAGCATTATCTGGGAAGGAAATAGGTGTATTCCTTTTTTTAAAAAAACCCCCAACACATTAGTGTTCTAAATGTAGAGGAATTATTATTATTATTATTATTATTATTATTATTATTATTATTATTATTATTATTTTGAGGGAGCCTCTATAGGCAGTTCCCCACTTGCAGCTCAAATTCACTAGCCTCAGGGTGACTGTGGGCCCTTTCAGATGCCACTGAGGGCTCTGTGGTTATCTTAGCCATGCTTTTCTGTGGTTAGCACTAACCAGAAGCTAACCACTAACCAACAACCCTGTCCAGTTTCTGGTTTCCTAAACCACATGCTAACCACAAAGCAGTTAGATGAGTGCCTGAGTCCTCCAAATGTTCCACCCTGTATCCCATCAGCCCTTGTGCTAAGAGAGCTGGCAGTTGTGTGATTTAGGCTAGTTAGGACGCTCCATATTGCTAGCTCTATGATTCCGGCCCCTTAACCACAGGTTAACCACATCAGACGACACCTTAAGCCAAAGTTAGTGCCACTAACTCTGCTTTAGAACAGGGTTAGTGAAGCTGACTGCAATGGAGAGACCTGGTTAAGGAAAACACATGTCAGATGAGACTGCTGCGTAACCAAAAACCCTTAACCAGCATGGTTCACGGCATCGCCTGAATGGAGCCTGTGCCATGTAATTATTCCATAGCTCCTCTTCCATTTAATTTCCCCCTCACCTGCCATGGCTATTAGGCTCTTTAACTTTGAGAGCAGTAGATGATGAAGGAGAGGTTAGAGGGACTGGGCAGAAGGCACAACAGCCTCCTAGGTGTACAATGAAGTAAAGACAATCTCTCCAGACTAGGATATTTGAAAATCATTGGAAACTGCACAGGGGTACAAAATCAGCCCAGTGGCTAGGCAGGTTTTTTTATTATTATTATTCTAGAAGCAGGTAAGAATGCAAAGATGCTGCTCGCCTCCCCCAGGGACCTTGTTGGCTCTTAAAACAGGCCAGGGTTGAAGTCACTGAAGGCTGTAATTAAACAACAAATGATACTTTGGAGAGCAAGATAAGGTCAGCACACTCAACATTTGAAAGGGTCAGTAATTAGCCATGTGTCACTATTAGAGCCCTGGGAACAGTGTAGTATTACCAATTAGAAGGCCACCGTCCTCCCTAATCAGGCATGGGGGAAACTTGACAGGGACATTTGTTCTCAGTTTGTGCTTCTGAAATAATAATGCACAGGAACATTGCCAGGGTAGGTGGGTCGCACTGCACACTGGACTCAACCTCTTAGACAACAAGGGCTTTCGAATGAGGAATTCATGGTTTGCCGTTCTACATAGGGCCATTTCATACATTATGCAGAGTCAAACTGGACTTGTCACCACATCGACACTGAGCAGGGAGACTCCGAGCTTTTCTACATGAGGCTGCCAATCTGCTTTCAGTTTTATCGCAGAATTGAGATCTGAGCTCTACACAAAGCGTTTTTCCTTTCCTGCTACATAGCCTGTAGGTGATGCTGTGCTATTGCAGAATAGCCCAATTACACACATAGAAAAATGTCTTTTCTTTTGCTTTCAGAAATACTGCTCCATTTCTCCCCACTCAAAAGCAACCAACCAACCAACCAACCAGGAAAGTCCCCTTGAAAAACAGAAGCTGAACCAACAGGTCATGGCATTGTCTAAAGAATGTGTAAACAACAGAGATTAAGGAATCACTAATGGACAATAAAGGTATTGTGTAGAAAAGTTCATAGTCAGGGGCAGTATCTGCATAATGGATCATGTGTTCTCCATGAGAAGGTCCCAGGTCCTTGGCATCTCCAGTTAGAAGGATCCTCTAGCAGGAGTCAGGAAGAGTACTGGATATCCTGGAGTTCTGTTGCTAATGAAAGAAGACAATACAGAACTTGATGGCCCAATGGTATAAGGTGCCTTCCTATGAACAAACCTGCTACCCCCAAATCTTAGGCAACAAGAAACCTGCTAGTCTTCAAGGTGACACAGAACTCTTTTTTTGCATGTGTTTTCTTCCACATAGTAACAGACAGAGATATATGTAGATATGAGAACTTCTTTGTTTACATTTCGCATACCATTCATTTATTTGATTGACTCAACATGAGATAATGATTCCTTTCTCCCAACCTAGTTTTGTCATCTGAGGAAGGTCAAATGGTTCTGAGAGACAGATTATGTGATGATAATTGCCAGCAAACATTAACATTGGAATTCTGATGTGCTTTCTGAATGGCTTGTATATATTAGAAAGGGACTGAGATAGCAGATAGATCTACTTTTAAAAATATTGGAAGAGCAAAAGTTCAGAACGCATCAGGATACCAAGGCTGACATCCTATACTCACTTATAAGTCCTATTGAACTCAGGAGGGCTTTCTTCTGAGTAGACATGGCTAGAATTGCACTGTAAAACAGTTTGGGGCCAGGACTGTCTCCTCTCACATGGATTTGACAATAAGCAATAAAAGTCCTTCAAGTCCCTCTGTCAAGTTTGCAAATGTATGTTATCTGATTCACATACCTTTCAAGGTGTACACTTATAGCATCTTAGGTATACAACTAAAAACGTAATATATGAAGTGCTCCTCTTAAGTGCTACTGTCATTTATATTAGATAAAATATGGATTCCATGTCATTTTGGCCATATTCGATTCATTTTTGCCCAGCCCCCAATATATGGAAGGGTGCACAAACAGTAATTGGGGATGTGTGTGAATGAATGGGGCTCATCCTCACACACTTGGATGTAGAATAGGCTTACAAGAGTCTACATAATTTAGAAATATCAATCATGATTGGAAGCAGAATTCCTTGGCATCTAGAATAAATGCCCCTCAGTATGAGTACATCATATGGTCACTGCTGAAGCCCCAACTTTAATTGCCTGTTCATAATTTCATTTCATTCATTACATTTCTATATTGCCTTAAAGCCAAAGCTTTCTACGCAGTTCATTAAAAAACCCCATTAAAATGCATTATATAAGGTATAAAACCATAAAACAGATAGCTCACAACATATAGCTCAAACAATTTAAAACCATCAACCTGACCAAAAGGTCTCATTATATGCTACCAAATGCCTGAAAGAAGATGGGAGAAAAGATGACAATGTTAGCACTGGGTGAGTCTTGTTGGAAGATGATTCCAGAAATGGGGGCCACCACTGAGAAAGGCCTTTTCTTTGTTGCTACCCCCTGAGACTCCCTTGGAGGAGGATTCTAGAGGAGGCCCTTGAGTGCAGAGAGTAGTGTATTGGTCAGTCCATGCCAGGAGAGGCATTCCATCCGGTACTGTGACCCTGTGCCATGTAAGGCTTTATAGGTTGAAACCAGCACCTTGAATTGGGCTTGGAAACGTACATGCAACCAGTGGAAGTGGGTCAAATTGGTGTTATATAATCAGACCATCTTGTCCCCACTATCATTCTGGCTTCCACATTTTGCACAAGCTGGAGCTTCATCATTCAAGGGGAAAACAAAAACAAAAACCCTGCCTACAACATCAGATTTAGTTTGAGTACTTCCAAGTCCGACTCTCTGAATTCCCTTCTTCCTTTCCTTTGTCCTTTTGTCCTTTAGAAAACAGAGGGGCTCCTTTATAACCAGGGTTTTTGTGTGTGCAATTTTTCCAGTACGTTTGTTTCCAGTGAGCTAGCACTGATGTCCATCTCTACAGCAATTTCAGCCACAGCAGCTTCGCTTTTTTTATAATATAAAATGTTCAACTTCAGCACATACGTTTCTGAGTTCCTTCCAAAACTGCCTTGCTGCTAGGACTATCCCTGTTCTGCAGCAGGGTGAAGCCAGCTGCTTCAGTGGGGGACAGGACTGCCTTGGAGGATAGATGATGGTGGTAATGTCTGATATGTAGGATATTCAGCACAATATATAAAGACTGGTATGTAGGATATTCAACAAAAGCTGCCATAACCCATTGATATCAAGTTATACATAGAGACCAATGAGAGAGAATGAAATAAACCCAACATTACAATGAATTAATTTAAATAGTCAGAAGTAACTGCCAAAAGCCCAACTGAAACATGACAGCCTTTGTGTGATGCCCAAGGGCTATTAGGAAAAGACCTCCTTCAGATGGCGGAGGGAGGATCACGTTCCCTTACCATTGGCTCTGAAGCTGCATCTCTCCTGCTTCTGCAATGAGCTGTGATTACATGGAGGAAGAGAGCACAAAGAGAATCGACCACATGGCCTATTCAATGAACAAAAAACCTAAGGTTTATAAAACAACGTTAAGGACGTACACTTTTCCACCAAGCACCAAAAAGCGGGGAAATTGGGAGGTAAGGCTCACCAGCCTTAACGCCACATCCTCCCTAAGGAGGCAGAAAGTACCAGTGAAATTCTCATTCTGCCAAAGCAGATAAACCATGAGGACAGGATGGAGAATAGGATATGCAGAGGTGACTGTGGGGTTGTGGAAAACTGATGACGAACAACTTAGAGCCACCTACTTCTTTTTTTGTTTAGAGCAGCCCTTCCCCAACCTGGTGCCCTCCAAAGGTGTTGGACTGCGACGATCCATCATTGCAAGTCAG
Source organism: Elgaria multicarinata webbii (assembly GCF_023053635.1). Taxonomy (NCBI): domain Eukaryota; kingdom Metazoa; phylum Chordata; class Lepidosauria; order Squamata; family Anguidae; genus Elgaria; species Elgaria multicarinata. The sequence continues at coordinate 20,563,468 of NC_086184.1, read as the reverse complement.
TATGTCCGATGGTCAGAAATGCTGGGACAGCAGGATGGGGAACGTAGGGCAGCACCTCCAGGCAAGCCCCCCCACCCCACCCCACTTACCTGCTCTGTCGTCGCTGGGCCCAAGCTTGAACTGAGCGCCCTGGTGCACCTGGAAGCAATGCCACACCTGCAGCCTTGCTTCTGGGTGGACCCAGGGGCTCAATTTAAGCCTGGGCCAGGCGACGACAGAGCAAGTAAGAACACCCCCCCCACCTGGCCCCTTACCTGGACCTTAACTTCTGTTGAAGCCTTGGACTCAATTGACTCCTGGGATGGAAGGCAGAGAGGAAGGTAAGTCGCTCCTCTATCCCCCTCCCTGGCCAGGGACCACCTCCGCCCCTGCCACCGTTCGCTCGCCCCCCCCACCGCGCGCTCACATACCGGTCGCCGCTCACCACCCGCTCCAGGTTTCGAAGTGAGGACGCTGGGGTTGTGGGGGAGACTTTAAAGCGGCGTACCAGGAAGTGGATTTCTGGTGCGCCACTATAAAGCCTCCACCTCCAACCCCACCATCCTGGCTTCGAAGCCTGGAGCGGGCGGTGACCGTCAGGAGGTAAGTGGCCGCGCGGAAGCCCACCCCCACACCCCACCGGCACGGCCCACAGCCGCCGCTGCCGCAGACTCTACGGCGGCGGCGGTGGGGCGAGGGAAGCCCCCACACCCCATCGGTGCAGCGTGACCCGGCCTACCCTAGCCTACAGCTGCCACCACCGGCGGATCTACGGCGGCAGTGGCAGGGCCAGGGAAGCCCCACCCCACTCCACCCCACCGGCGCTGCCCGGTCCACCCTGGCCTGCCGCCGCCGCTTGAACAGCGGCAGCGGCGAAGGCCAGGGAATCCCTACACACACACACACCTTCACTCAACTCCTTCCTCGTTGCAGGCCAGGTGAGAAATGGCATCCCCAGCATAACAGGAAGTGATGCAAAGGCCTATTACGTCACTTCTGGTTATGCTAGGGACTCCATTTCCCACCGGCCCTGCAATGAGGAATGAGGTAAGTACCTCCTCTCCTCCCCACCCCCCGGCTAGGGCCCCCCACCTCCCACTCCCCAACGCCCCCCATCCCCCGCCGCATGGTCACTTACCTTCCTATGTTCACCTCCCGCTCTAGGCTTTGAAGTCAGGATGGGGGGGTTGGAGGCGGACGCCTCCAACTCCAGCGTCCTGCCTTCGAAGCCTGGAGCGGGAGCTGAATATAGGAAGGTAAGTGACAGCGCGGATGCACTCCCAGCCCCCCATCGCACCACCCCATCATGGCCCGGTCCAGTCCCGCAGGGCCCTGCCTGCCACCACCGTAGTTTCTACGGCGGCGGCGTGGCCTAGGGAATTCCCCCAACACCTGGTCCTGGCCTCCTGCCGCTACCGCAGTAGGCAGCGACGGGGGCCATGGAATCACCCCCTTACCCCGCACAACATCACTTACCTTCCTCCTCCACCATCCGTCGCAAGATTTAATTTAGCCCATGGCTTTAAGTGTAAGTAAAGGCCTTGGCCTTTACTTCCTCTTAAAGCCATGGCCGAAATGTAATCTTGCGACGGATGGTGGAGGAGGAAGGTAAGTCTCCGCTTCCCCCCCTGGGCCTGGGCGGCGGCCCCTGACAACCCCCCTACTCCCCCCGTCCAAGCCCAACCCCCCCACAATGTCGCCGTTGTGAAACCGGGGGGCGACTTCCACCCCCCGGTTCCCACCCACTACACCTGGGTCCACCGTTGCATGAATGCAGCGGCGGCTCCAGGCAAGCCCCCTCACCCCACTTACCTGAGACCCGTCGGGGATGAGCGCCGGCTGCACTCTCCCTGCTTTCCCCCCTCCCTCTGGGGATTCTGATGGTCACACGCATGTGTGAGCTTATCAGATTCCCCATAGGGAAACATGGTGTTTTTAAAAAAATAATTTAAAATTGATGGAACGGTCTTTCGAAAAAAAGAAAGGCCATTCCATTAATGGGTTGGATAGGGGAATGCAATCCAACTAATGGATTGCATAGGGAGGCTTCCCCTTTTGCGCTATAAGTGCGCAAAAAAAGTCGCCAACCAGGAAGTAAAAAAAATCAGATCGTGACAGACATACTTTCCCCCCTTTTCAGCTTTAAACCCCCATCCAGCCCTCAATATTCCAGCAATCTCCCTGAAATGCACAGGGAATGTAAAGCCAGCATTTCTTTCTGGCAGTACTGCATTTCAGAAAGATTGCTGGAATATTTTTTATTTTAGGGCGCTAGGTTGACCCTCCCCCCAGTAACTCCATTTAACATGGCGGAATGTTCATTTTACTGACCGTCCTTAACTACACTGTGTACAACTGTGCGCAGTGTAATTATATTTAGTGGGGCATCGCCCTCTAGTGGTCATTTTATAGCAAAACCTTTCCTGCACATGTTAGGAAACTACGCCATATAATGTTCTAGCTCAAAAGAGTCACATTTAATGATGATTATTTTATAATGAAAAATATGGCGGAAGGAAAAGGAGACGAGCAGGAGACACACAGGAGGAAAATGTCATCATTAAAATGACCCACAAATATCCAGTCATGAATGCTCATTTGAAGAAGATCAAAGTGAGAGGTGGATTTAGCCAGATTTAGTAGAAGGGAATTTTTAAAATGATATAATAATGCTGAGTCTGATTTCTGACACATCTCATCTGAATGGAACCTGTGTGTGTGTGTGTGTGTGTGTGTGTGTGTGTGTGTTTCTTTCAAGGTCTTGGGAACCAGCTAATGTTCGCCTAGCAACAACAGATACAAGAAAATATAGAATTTCAATAAGGCTGTCACTTACCTCTGAAGCAAGTCAGTTTTGTTCCTCTCAGCAGGAGGAGGCAGTTCTTTCTACCTAATAGAGATCTTTAAAATAATAATAATAATAAAAAAGAAAAGAAAATATTAAAAGAAAATCTTTTCCTTGGAAAATCTTTTACCCCCAGCAGTTTTTGATGTTTTTAAATTTTTGCTGGAGTATTTTTTCCTCTCCAGAAAAATAATAATAAAAAAGAACCATTCTCTTTCTCTCCATAAAGAGTTATAAGTGGTCAATCAGTTATTTTCAATTGCTTTTGTTGGCCTCTTGTATAGAGAGATTTTCTTCTCGTCTCTCCTTTTTGCTCTAACTGGACTTTTTTTTTTCTTTTTTTGGTAAGAATGGTTCACATATGTGACATACAAAAGAGAAATAAACGAGAAAAGAGGCTTCCCCGGAAAGATGTTTTGCAGATAAGTGTTTCTGCATTCTTTCAAGGTGGCATGGCACTTATTATTCTGGGATGTTGAAACCTTGCCTATATTTTATGTATTGAAAGAAAGAGTCCTGATAGGACTTGGAAACAGGAGAGAAAACATTTAACCTCTAGCTCCCTGGCTTAAATTAGATGGAGAGAAAGAGCTTACCTGGAAATTTAGGATAATTGATGTGGGTTATTTGGAGGAGCTTTCAGTATATGAAATGAACAACCTGTATTTCTTTGCAATCACATTTTCACAGGCTGTTACCAGAGAAGCTAAGTTCATGATGAAACTTTCATGGCAAATATTATTATTTTGAATTTTGCAAAGAATCCAGAAGACTTTAAAACAGCAGCAAAAATTGAAGGACTGAGGACACACAGTATTGAGAACCATCAAGCATGGTACTCCCAAATTATATCAGAAGAAAATGTGGTTCCCCTTTAACACTGATGGGTTCAAACAAAGAAATTGAAATGGGAAGGTTTTCCCCCCTCAGAAATGGGAGGTTCAAGGAGGCACTCCTTGGGATGAAATGAAAAATGAAATGGGTGTATGATGAAGCAATGGCTCTTTCTAAGTTGTCCACCTGTTCTAAAGATACAGGATAGGAACTTATTAAGGGAAAGGACAAAAGAAATCACAGCAATGCTCATTCAGCAGACTGCGTCCATATGCAAAAATAGACTATCTAGTTAGAACCAGTTGAGGAACAAGAATTAGAACCCAAGGAAGAGGATTCCGCACATCAAGAAAAGACACATCAAAACTGGTTAATGAACTGGCATCAGGTTAACATCAGTTAAGGGGGAGGAAAACGACGGCAGTATCAGGTCCCTTCAAGCATATATCCACCCCTTCCATGGCCCTTTTGTGTTTTGCAATAAATATCAATTGTTGATGGAAGCACATTCTCGCATGTGCATGATTTGGTAAGTTGTCTCTAAAGTGCGAGAAGCCAAAATATATTCCTTAGCTCTATAAATTTACCATGGGCTTCAATTCAGTCACAGACCAGGGAGATGAGAGGTTTAAAAAAAAGTGAGGGAGGGAAGAAGAGGGGTAGGGGAAGCATAGCATGGCTAATAGGTATCAAGGGGATGGCAGAGGTGGGAGTGGGACATCGTCCTCTTATCCTTTGGCACTTCAAAAGCTGAAGTGAGGATGCTACTGGAAACAGCGGCTGCTTCTTCCATCCTTCAAGTTATTGATCCTGACGGCCGAATTGGATGTGCACAGGTGATCAGGAGTTGCTGTCTCTCCATGGTTACCCTCAAGGAAGTTCAGATGTCCATCTCAAAGTGAGCATCATCACCAATTATAGGCTTCCCTTCATGATTGTTCAGATTATTTACTTCCACTCTGGAATCGTCAGTCATGGAGCCAGGGCTGGTAACTCCTGGGATATTCGGAAGGTGGCAAGGAGGAGTCTGAGCCATAGGAGAATTGCAGTGATCTAACAGAAACTTGCAGTCATAAATGATTCGGGTACCTCCAGGAGTGGTGGAGAACAGGGTCCCTCTGGGCGTGGTGCAATAGTCATGAGGTAGCTGCGAGGAGTTGCTGATGGGCACCATCCTGGTGGGGATGGCGTGGCTCTGGCTGTGCTGGTGGATGCCGCCAGAGGAGGTCATCGCCCTGTTCTATTGTCCCGGGGTGGGAGGAAGGGGAATAAAAGTGGCCGGGTAGGAAAGAGACGCGAGGGGTGGAAAAATGAAAGAAAAGGTGGCGAGGGGCGGAATAAGGATGCTGAAGGAGGAGGAGGTGGGGGGTGCGGCGGCGCTTTACTTCCTTCGGGGGCGAGTCGGGGGCGACGGCCGCTTCTCTGTCTCTGGCTCCGGGGCACTTTCATCTTCGACCACCGCCTCCACCACCACCTTCTCCTTCGGCCTCCGCCAGCAGCAGGAAATGAGGGGGCCGGGAGGAGAGGCAGGGACAGGCAGTGAAGGAGGGGCAGAGAGAGGAGGCAGGAGCAGGCGAAGAGTCCCGCGGGCAAGGGTTGCTGCTGGTCCCGCAGCAGCTTGTAAAACCGGCGCCTCCGTGAACTCGAGCGGCGGAAGGCCCTCATGGCACTGGTCTGCCTCATTCTTCTGCTTCTTGTGACAGATTTCCTCTTTACATGCTGAAAAGGAAAGGGGATCTGTTTGTTAACACTTTCCCCCCATTTTCATTTATTGCACAGAAATCACAAGAAAGGCACTGGAGGATTGCTGCATCATGAAATTGACCAGGAAATTTCCTTGTGTGGCCAGTCATGAACCTGCTATACACAGCTCATTTAGAGGAGCTCTTTATGCCTGACAGACAGAACAGTGGGCAGGATCTACTATACATTTTATAATGGTTTATAACAGTATTGGGCCCAGGACACATTCCATATACAGTTTTCAAACCATTTAAAAAGTGTTAGAACTTGTTTGGTGTAGATCTAGCCCTGGAGAGAGGAGAGGGTAAAGGACAGTCATAGTGTAAACCTTACTCAGAGGTAAACCCTATGCCTCTAGATAAAGGGGTGGGTTGCTGGAATTGCAGCTGCTATTAACTATAATGCTGTGTAGGTTACCTAGATGTAAGCCTTACTGACAGTGTTGGATGACTTCCTGGAACCACATCCCTTTTCATCTTTATCTGCTCAGATATAATTTGGATTTTTTAATGGGACTTACAGTCTAGTAAGTCAGAATAGAATTGCTGTCACAATTTGGAATCCACACCCTTCATTATCAACTGCAGGAGGGAGATTTCAGTAAACAGCTCTAGTTCGTCCTTTTAAAAAAAATACAATTCAGCACCAAAAAAAAAAACCAAAAAAAAAAAACCACATCTTCTGGATATCTCAAAAGCTGGCTGCCCAGGTTCTGACTTTTGGTTATTCCTATTTTTTTAAAAAAAAATACATTATTATTATTATTATTATTATTATTATTATTATTATTATTATTATTATCCTACTGTGTTTATTGTATCGTTGAGCTGTAGACCTTTAAAAATGATGTGCTCACTTTGAAATTAAATCATGATTACCTTTAGTTAAGTATTTATAATCCCATGCATCATATAGGTCAACTTGCAGGAAAGCAGATTTAAATGCATTGGAGAGAGGTCAGGATTGCCGACAATAAAATGATCAATTTCCTTTTCATTTACAAGGGAAATGCGATGTTATTTTAAAAAACAAAAACTGTCCATTTAAACATCTAGCTGGCTGCCACAAAAAAATGGTGGACAATGTTTAGATAAAGATATGCAATGCAGATTAACGAGAGAGAGACAGAGAGAGAGAGAGAGAGAACCCAGGGTAATTCCATGGACCTGATTGGTGGGAGATTCAGGAGAAATAAAAGGAAGTACTTCTTCACACAGCACACAATTAAATTAGGGAATTCACTACCAATTATGGCTACCAATTTGGATGGCTTTAAAAAGAGGTTGGATAAATTCTTGGATGAGAAGGCTATCAGTAGTTACTAGACCTGATGGTTATGGGCTACCTCCAGTATCTGAGGCAGTAAGCCTGTGTGCACCATTTGCTGGGAAACGTGGGTAGGAGGGTGCTGTTGCACCATGTCCTGCTTTGTTAGTCCCTGGTCAACAGCTGGTTGGCCACTGTGTGAACAGAGTGCTTGACTAGATGGACACTCGTTCGGACCCAACATGGCACTTCTTATGTTCTTATAAAACCTCCCCAGAAAATGGCTTGTAAGAAATTTTGGCTCGGTTCTACATTTAAATGCCGATTACACTTGGGACTTTCTATATGCAAAGTATGTGCTCCACCACCAAATTAAGACTCTTTCCCAAAGATAGTTACGTTAAGACTATATATCATAACTTCCACTCCATAGAGCAAGTCTCTTAACTACACAGCCACAGAAGCAGTCGTAATACAGTGTGTGCGTATGTTATAATTCACATTCTGATTTGAAAATCTAAGCCAGGAATTTATATTTGTTCTATTATTAAAAAAAAAAAAGTCTTGATGGCAAAAGAAAAATGATTAAGTTAACTATCAGGAAAGGAATTATAACTTTTGAGCTGAGGTCGTTAATGGTGACTCAACAACCCCCTCCATGGTTAATGGGCTAGCATTGATCGCAAGTCCTCTAATCCTATTGATCTTTTGGAAATGGAGTGAAGCTCCTCTATGTCTCAGAAGGGTGACAATATAGAGTAAGTGGGCATGGCTCACACTCTATGCTTCAGGAAACTTAATCACATAACCTTTGTCATCATTAAAAAAAAAAACCCACCCTTACCAATTCTACAGCCATATCCTCACTGTCTGCTGCTACTTAAGATATTGCCATTCCTTCCCTTTGTATTCCTATTTCCTTTTCCTTTTTTCTAGAGTCAAATTCAGAGCTATTGGAAAATACTGTTTCTTTTTGATCACTTACTTCTTTCATAAGAGACAGAAATAGGAACCTGAAACTCATTTTTGTTCTGGGACCTTCTGGATTTCTTGATACCACATGCAAGGATTCACTTGTGGGGTTTGCACATAATGCTAAACCATGGTTTAGTGTTCCATGCCTGAGCAGAAATTCTCACATATTCTGCCCTCTCCTCTCCTCCTGATTGGCCAGGAGGAGAAATAAACCAGCGTCCATTTCCACTTGTTATCATGTGCAAACAACTAATTGCTGTGTTTAATATAAACTCTAGTCAATTGCCAAGCAAGCCAACTGCAAACCATGGGTTGTTTAGCTACCTTGTTTAGGGAGTAACTAGAGTTAATTTTAAGCAATGATTCAGTGGTTTAGCGTTACATGAATGCAGCTTTAGATAATAAGCATGAAACAATATTCTTGTAAGCTTGAATCCTGCCACTACATCATACTGTCAAGTTATCTTATCTATAATTCAATGCAAATCACTCAATGCTAGACTGAACTTCAGTAAGAATGATGCTAAACAGAACCCTATTTTAGTTCCCAATAACTCTTTAATCTATATGGTCAGTAGAAAGTCAGGCTTGGGGTTGGGGGTTTGGATTTGTCCTGTTCTGGGGCATGTTTGCCCCGGGGTGCCTTCGCATTAGCGGAACATCATCTACATGACACAGCAGCCATTGCGAAGCCATCTGGGGGCAAAGCCTGGAAACTCTACTCCCCAAAAGTCAGGGACTTTCCCCAACTTTTTTGGCAGAAGAGCCCATGGCGCCCCCTGATTGGTTGCAATGGGCGGTCCCTATAAAAGTTTTTTTAAAAAAATGGGGGAGGAGAGGAACGCCAGCTGCTCCCCTCTTCTTTTTAAAATTTTATTATCTGTATCTATGCAGTGCAGATTCAGATAATAAAAATAAAAAGACATCTGAGGGGAGGAACAGGTGCCACAGGGACTGAGGAGAGGTGATTTGCCCCAAGTCCCTGACCTCTCTCCTCGTGTTTTCCCTCTGGCTGGCTGCTCCTCTCACCTCAATTCTTTTAATTTTTATTATCTGCATCTGTGCAGCTGTGGAGATACAGATAATAAAATTTAAAAGGGGGAAAAATTTAAAAACCCCTTTCCTCTCCTTCCCCCATTTTTTTTTTATTTTTAAACACTGGGAAAGTTCACACTTGCATTCCTCCTCATGCAAATGTCAGGAAGGACCGCAAGTGTAGGTGCAAGGCACCTCGTGGTGCTGTAAGGATGGGGGCCTGGAAGGTGCTGTGCTCCCCCTGAAAGAACAGCTTCATAGCTTTTTGACTTGACCTTTTAAATTGTGGTTTTTGTTTTGGTCTTTTTAAAGGATTTGTGATGGTTTTATTAATGGTTTTTATGTTTATGTTGTTATTATTGTTTTGATTTGTTGTACACACCATAGGGCACAATTCTATGTCCTCTGGGCTGTATCTGGGGGGATATGGGATTGTTTGACTTTCCTGGCTCCGAGCCTGAAGACAGGGCTACAGGCTGGGAGGCAGGAATATACATGCCCTGCTCCTTCCCCATCCCATTCATAGCAGTGTGGAGAGAACTGTACTACATCTCCATGCTCGAAAAATGGAGTGTTTAGTGAGGAAAAGGGGATTCCCAAGTGCAGGGAGGGGAGGAGGCATGGCGGCAGACATAGGGCAAATCCTATGACTATCTCAGCCTCCTTTCCTTTCCTTCCCTCCCCTTCCCTGAAGCTTCCATTAGTTGGGCAAAATTGCCCGTCTAGCTAAAATGCAGAATATTCCACTCTGCATAGGATACTCATAAGCCTCCAAGTTCCCATGGGATTTTGCTCTTCGTAGTTTTAAAATACAGGAAATACAAACATTCTCTCTCTTTCTCTTTCTCTTTCTCTTTCTCTTTCTCTCTCTCTCTCTCTCTCTCTCTCTCTCTCTCTCTCTCTCTCTCTCTCTCTCTTTGTGTTTGTGTGTGTGTGTGTGTGTGTCTATCTATCTATACCTCAGTTCCTGGGAATATTATGAGGGAACTGGACAGTTAGGATTTCAAGGTGGTATGATAAACAATTTGGAAGATCTGGCATTGTTATGTCAGATGAGTCATATACTGGCTGCATCTGTCTGTCTATCTATCTATCTATCTATCTATCTATCTATCTATCTATGGTAGGTGTAATCACAGTATATACAGCTTACAATATGGATATTTCTATTCCATTCAATCCCTCATCCTTAGAACCTGTCCAAAATAAGAAATTATTTGATGTTACTCCACATCTTTCTTTCAACTAAAATGACTTTTACTTGCTCCTTTGAAATACCTCTTTTGCACAAAACTATAGCTGAGAAATAAACTGTTCCTAGAAATCCTTAAGGAGTTTGATTTCCCCCTATTTTATTTGCCCAACTTTCACTAGTTAAAATATGTCTCCCTTGCTGAGCCTTTCATGGCCACACTTCATCCCTGAGTAGGCCTATCCAACAGTTAGAAACCCTTGAAAAACTGAGTTTATAATGAAAATGCTGACAGCTGACTCTTAACTGTACCAGTGTTGCCCAACACTCCTATAATATAGGTGTCTCTAAATGCTCTAATTCTAATGAAAAGTTGCTGCACTGTGACTCCATGCCTATATAGCAACCTACACCATTGCTCTTGTTTATGGGCTTCATTATGGTAAGGAAAATGCCTGCGTCCTTGGAGGCCCCCAGCAATAGGACTCCTTCATACAACTCTATTGTTCTATGTAGCCCACATGTAAGGGTTTTGCAATCATGATACTGAGTGCAGTAATGAATAGGGGTGTGCACGGACCCCCCGCTCCGCTTCACTTGCAGATCCGCCATTTTTCGGAGCGGGTCGCTCCGCCCCGCCCCCGCTCCGCCCACTTCCGCTCCGCTCCGCTCGGAGCTCCGGATCCGGATCCGGAGCTCCGTTTTTGCCCCCCCATAGGGTTGCATTGAAAGCTAAAAAAGTAAACAACTTTTTTTCCGTTGAAGTTAGAAACCTCACGTTTGGCACCATGACACCTCATGGGCGTATACACACACACGCCAAGTTTCAAGGCAATCCCATCATCCCCTGATTTTTGGCGAATTTTTGAAAATCGGGCACCCCACACACAACATCCCTGCGAGGTGGGCAGGGGAGGAGGGAGGGAAGGCAGGCAGGCATGCAGCTGGCATTTCTGGGGGCATAAGGAAGGGAGCCAAGGATAAGCCAGTAATGCATATAAAATGGAATAAATCAATCAATAAACAAAGGAGGGGTGGAATTAAAAGCAGCAGTGTTGCTCAATAAACAGCAAGAAGAATTAAAAAAAAAAGGCTATATCTGTCTTTTACCAGCAATAGGGGGACGTGCCCGGGGGAGGGGGAAGTAGCTGCCAGTTCAAGACAGCCACCAACAGCTCTGAGAAGAAGTAAAACGCTCACTTCAACTCATAACAGGCATTGCTCCACCACTGAAAAGTGACCATTCACTTCAACTCATGATAGGCATTGCTCCACCGTTTTACTCTCTTTGGAAGGCTCTATGGCCTTCCAGTGCAGGAGAGAGTGGGGGCACGTCCACGATGAGATGCCCTAGGGGAGCTCATCCCCTTGCACCACATCGATTCAGTTGTTCACCAAGGTTAGGGTGGGGAGCAGTGCTGTGTTTTCTATCTCTTATTCTTGGCTTAGTATATGATTTCAGGTTGTGTTTGTGCATTTGGTGGGGCTACTGTGTTAAAAAACACGGGGAAAAGCCCGTTCAGATGAAGAAAGAGAAGTTTCCCAGAATCCCAAGTTACCTGTTTTGCCTATGCCCTCCTCCAACTTTGGGATCATCATGACCGGGAGCTGACTCTGCCCCTCAGCCCTTTGAAAAAGGTATTTTTCCCGCCGATTTTTTAAAAACTTCTAGCCCGCGACCCGTACGATGCAGAAAGTTGAGAGTGGTCTCAAAATGACCCCCATCCACGACTCTCTGTGCACAAGAATTTTCAGAACGATAGCTTAAACCCCCCCCCCCAGTTATCCCCGATTCTTTCCCTCAATGCAATCCTATGGACGAAAAGCCGAAACGCCGTTTGAGCCCCGCGGTTGACCCGATTTTTAAAAAAATATTGCACGTGAACCACAGCACGCAGAAAGTTGAGAGTGGTCTCAAAATGACCCCCATCCACGACTCTCTGTGCACAAGAATTTTCAGAACGATAGCTTAAACCCCCCCCCCAGTTATCCCCGATTCTTTCCCTCAATGCAATCCTATGGGCGAAAAGCCGAAACGCCGTTTGAGCCCCGCGGTTGACCCGATTTTTAAAAAATTATTGCACGTGAACCACAGCACGCAGAGAGGTGAGAGTGGTCTCAAAATGACCCCCATCCACGACTCTCTGTGCACAAGAATTTCCAGAACGATAGCTTCAAAAACAATGTAGTTATGCGCGATTATTTGCCGCAATGCAATCCTATGGCGAAATGTTTTCAAGATGGCGACCGGAGCGCTCCGACTGAACTCGGAGCTCCGAAAAATGGTCGCTTCTCTTCGCCTTGCTTCTAGGGGGTCCGCGGTCCGCTCCTACTCCGCCTCTGGGTAAGGCGGAGCAGGCCAATCCGCTACTGCTTCTACGCTCCTAATCGGAGCGGAGCACATCCCTAGTAATGAACATCATCATCATGAAAGAAATCATCATCAGAAAATATATATGTCAAAGCAAAATCAGGCAATGGCTTCAAATAAAGGCCATTATACAGATATCTCTCACCAGTTAATTGTTGTATTATAAGAACATAAGAAGTGCCATGCTATATCAGACCAAGGGTCCAGCATTCTGTTCACACAGTGGCCAACCAGCTGTTGACCAGGGACCAACAAAGCAGGACATGAGTACAACAGCACCCTCCCACCTATGTCCCCCAACAACTGGTGCACACAGGCTTACTGCCTCAGATACCAGAAATAGCACATAACCATCAGGGCTATTAGCCATTGATAGCCTTCTCCTCCAGGAATTTATCCAACCATCTTTTAAAGCCATCCAAATTGCTGGCCATCACAACATCTCATGGTAGTGAATTCCATAGTTTAACTATGCACTGTGTGAACAAGTACTTCCTTTTATTTGTCCTGAATCTCCCACCAATCAGCTTCATGGGATGACCCCACTGGGTTCTAGTATTTTGAGAGAGGGAGAAAAAGGAGGGATAGTTTTAAATCTAATTTTTGATGTTTGTTCCCACAGAAATTGATCTTCAGGATTAGACACCAAAAATTAGATTTAAAACTATCCCTTATCTATCTAACTAAAATTATTATTTCTTAGTTTGCCTTTAAGGATGGGACCTCTCAAGGTGGCATACAAGATAAAAACCACACAAAGTGAGTACCTTTAAAAAAAATCCATAAAAAAGTTTCAATAAAATCAATAGAAACAGAGATTACCAGTTCAAACGCATAAATACAAAACTTGCCAATAAAGACCAATGGCTCAGACTAAGAGAAAGCCAGTGAAAATATATAATATTGATATTCAAATTGAGGCCATTGCACCTTCAACTGATTCACCTCATTCCAAATATATATATATACACACACACACACACACACACACACACACACACCTATAGTTTTAAGAAAACACATTGCCAAATACAAGAATTTAAGTCAGCTTGTATCAAATACTCTCAATTTTTAGACACATGAAAACATGCAAATGTACGAACCTGCTATGGTAAGGTGAGCAAAAATGCTTGCAACTATTACAATATGTCAACAATTTATTTGTTAATCCAATACTGAATGGCATTTGTATCACAACAGCAGCCTCTGCTTTGACAGGAAGTAATACTTTCTGTATTTTGCTGTTCAAAATAAAAAAGGGGGATAGATAAACAAAAGAGTTGCATATTCTTTGGAAAGTTTCAAATACATGATGCAGCTATTGAGGGGCATTTCTAAGATTCATAATTACCTTCTTCACACTATACTGCATTATTAAATTATAGTCTTCTTGACGCTTCCCCTCCCCCATGCTGTTTCTGTGTTTGCATGTTTCAATGTGTGTGTGAGAAAGAGAATTTATGTCATTTCAAGGACACACAGCAAAGTGCAATTGCTATTAATGGCAGTAAACAACAGAGGTGGATAAATATGCTTTTAGTGGATGAACAGCTTAAGATTTTAAAAGGCAAAACTTTCAAAGTGGAATTGAAAACACAGAGGATGGGCAAAGTCAAAGCTATAATCATGCTGTATGTGATTAAAGCATAAAAGGAATGTTTTTGTTTGTTCTAGTATATTCTGTTTGGTATCCAAGGGTTCACTATCTTTTAAGCAGAAAGTTGAGTTTTGCAGTGAAAATTCCTAGACTGTTAAGCATAGGCTCCTGGCATGATTCAGAATCATAGAACTTCATGAGTCAAGTAGGGTTTCCTTACGTATATGTTAACATTTCAACTCACGGGTCCAGAGCTAACATGTTTGTTCCCACTGTCCTTCATCGCATAGGGAATTTAGAGTACCTGAACTGATCTATAGGTTAAATACAGACAATATGCTTGAACGTGTGCAGGTTTGGGAGGGGGGATAGATAAGACTGCCACATGTGTACTCAGGTGAGCTAGTGAACAGGGTTTATGTGTTGAAAAGAAGACTGTGACCAGGTTCAGATGACATGCCATGGCTCATTGTGAGTTATTTCAGCCATGATTTTGAACATGCAGCCCCTCAGGAGTTGTCATGTCATGTGAGCTCAGCAAGCATGGATGATGTGATTACTGTGTTATCTGTACAGCACCATGTACATCGATGGTGCTATATAAATAAATAATAATAATAATAATAATAACAAGGCCTGCATAACCGTAAAAAGAGCTCATGCGTTGTGTGAGGGTTGTTCAGCACTTCTATAACCCACCCTCACTGGGTTCACACAATATAACAAACCCTTGAGCGGTGGTTGCATATTCAAAATGGCAGATGTCACGTTATGTGAAAGAGACCCTGTTTATCAATAGGGAAAGAAAGGGTGAGCACTCACAGTAGTGCTTTTTGTGAACCGCCCAGAGAGCTTTGGCTATTGGGCGGTATACAAATGTAATAAATAAATAATAAATAAATAAATAAATAATGGAAAAAGGAGGAGGAAAGTAAACTCAGACACATTTCAGCAGGCCACAGAACAGAAATACAAAGCTGGTGCTTCTCATTCCGATGACCTCAGCACTGGCACTTGGTGGCATGGTGCAGGGAGCCTGACTGCTTAGCTTATCCAAACTCTTAAAGTAGGGTGACCAACTGTCAGGATTTCCCCGGATTTGTCCTGGTTTTTGTTCTTTCCATGGTGTCAGGGGGGATTTTCTATAATTTTCAATAATGTCCTGGAATGACACACCTTCCCCTTTAAGGCTGCCATTAGCATGGCAGGAGGGAGTGACATGCTTTCTTGAGGCACATCATTCCCCCACCCCGAGCTCCAATTGAGGTCTTAAAGGGGAAAGTAGGTCATTCGTGGACATTATAGAAAAGGCCCCAATTGGAGTGGATGGTGGTGGTGCAGAATGAAATCCTTTCCCCTCCTCCACTCCAATTGGGTTCTTTAAGGTGGCGGGGGAATAACGTACTTTCTGCAGGACTCAGAAAGCTGCTTCCCCACACACACACTAGGTGTCCTCTTTTTTGGTTTCCCAAATATGGTCACCCTTCTTAAAGCTTCTCTTCAAATGTAGCCCTTAGCATTAGCCACCTAGCTTGGAAAAAAAAGATGCTAAAGGGAGGCATGATAGAGGTGTACAAAATTGGATAGGGAGACATTTTTTTTCTCCTTCTCTCATAATACTAGAACCCAGGATCATCTCATGAAGCTGATTGGTGGGAGATTCCAGACAAAAGGAAGAACTTCATATAGTGCATAGTTAAACTATGGAATTCACTACCACAAGATGTAGTGATGGCCACCAATTGGGATGGCATTAGAAGGGGGTTGGATCAATTCCTGGAGGAGAAGGCTATCAATGGCTACTAGTCCTGATGGCTATGTGCTACCTCCAATATCTGAGGCAGTAAGCCTGTGTGTGCAGTTGCTAGGGAACACGGGTGAGAGGGTGCTGTTGCACTTGTGTCCTGCTTTGTTGGTCCCTGGTCGACAGCTGCTTGACCACTATGTGAACAGAATGCAGGAATAGATGGACCTTCAGTCTAATCCAGCATGGGACTTCTTATCTTCTTTATCTCTGATATCTTTTGCCCAAGTCCAGTTTGCCTAATGCCCCAACCTAACTCAAATTCCAGTGCCAGCAAACTTGGATGGCAATGTACAAATTGTAGGCCTCTTCTGTAATGAATGTTGCTTCTCCTGTTGAAACTCTCCTAGATTATTTTACATTTCCCGGCATGTTTTCTCACCTAAGCAGAAATGGGTATATTCATCACCTGGGAGGAGAAAATCTCTCTCTCTCTCTCTCTCTCTCTCTCTCTCTCTCTCTCTCTCTCTCTCTCTCCACAGATTCATTGCAATTGGTTGGAATGTGTGGTAAGGCTTTTCATTGTTGTTTTAATCCCCCATATCATCTAAGAGTTATCAAAATAATTATACTCACAGATTTTTTTTTGGTATGGGTGTTTGATCTGTTGAGCTATTATTATTACTAATGAAAACCCTACTTGTATCGATAGCTTTTTAAACAGCTTTTTTAAAAAGTCAGTTTTGGGGTTTTGTTCCTTGAACAACCTCAGACTGTAAAGGTGACTGAGGCAGTAATCTGGCAGTAAATCTCATTAAACCTAGTGGGAATTACTTCTGAGTGGACATACAAAAATAAAAAGAAGGAAAAAAAGCACAATAATTAAGATAGTTCTGCCCTGTGAAAAACTGGAGGGTGGGCACTTTCCTTACCACTGTGCAATCAGTGGCCAGTTAATTAGCTTCTCTCTAGTTATTTCCCATCTCGGTAAGTTGAGACTAACGATGATTACTTTCGTTGAAGGGCTTTGGAATCAATGGGTGCACTTCTCATACTCACTAAATAATGTTCGGCATTCTCCTCTTGTATAGAATAGAAGGCTCAGCTCACCAGACCATATAATAAATAATAGCAGCATCCCAACCTGCATAAATATGGATGGCTGTGCCACATTGCACAGATTAAAACCATGAATGCAGAGGTTCTGTTGATCCTGAGGTCAGTGTCATCTAGCACCGAGTAATTTAAGATTGTGAGGAACATCAGAAACTATTAATGTGTGTGGGGTGGGTATTCCTTATTGTGAGTGAAAGTGGAACTAAAGAGGGGGAGACATGAATAGGTGCATTGAATTAAGACTGCCTTTATTCATAGAATTATAGAATAGTAGAGTTGGAAGGGGCCCATAAGGCCATCGAGTCCAAGCCCCTGCTCAATGCAGGAGTCCATCTTAAAGCACCATGAAGGCCTCTAGTATGGGAGAGCCCATCACCTCCCGAGGTAACTGGTTCCATTGTCATACTGCTCTAATAGTCAGGGAGTTTTTCCTGATGTCCAGCCAGAATCTGGCTTCCTGTAACTTGAGCCCATTATTCTATGTCCTGCAGTCTGGGAGGATCGAGAAGAGATCCTGGCCCTCCTCTGTGTGACAACCTTTTAAGTATTTGAAGAGCACTATCATGTCTCCCCTCAGTCTTCTCTTCTCCAGGCTAAACATGCCCAGTTCTTTCAGTCCCTCTTCATAGGCCTTTGTTTCCAGACCCCTGATCATCCTCATTGCCCTCCTCTGAACACACTCAATCAGGATTTATTTTATTATTTATTTATTAATTTCAATCATTTCTTAGCTGCCTTTCAGGGCGGAAGCCCTCACAAGGCAGCTTACAATAATAAAATGCACAAAAATAGTTAAAATATTAAAAGCAATAAAAGCATAATCACAATAAAATAACAATTAAAACAATAAAACCAACAATAAAACCAGCAAGAACAACAATGGCAATAGCAGCAGCAACATGTGAAGGACAAGGTAAAATAAAGTGTTTTCAAGGCCTTCTTAAAAGCCTGCAAGGATGGGTCATTGTGAACATCCAATGGGAGTTTGTTCCACTGGTGTGGGGCCACTGCTGAGAAGGCCCTCTCCTGTGTGCTCAACCACCGAATTGCTCTCACATGTGGGCAAATGGGAAGGGCCTCTCTTTCTGATCTTAAAGTGCAGGCTGCCTGATGTGGGTGAAGGCGCTCCTTCAAGGAACTTTGTCCCAAATGATTTTTAAATGCTTCCTGAAAACATACCTTTTCTCACAGGCTTTCCCTGGATTTTAACTTAGCTGGCCTGCTCAAATTGGGAACTGCCACACTGAACATAGCTGAAAGGTCATCTTTTTGCTACTTGTTTAGGATTGCAAAATTAGAGTTGGAGGACTGTTAGCCACAGTTCCTGACCAGGAGGCTTCATTCAGCTTGGTGAGTTACAAGTTCTTAAGATTTCTTCAGAATATTCTTTAGGGATGCTTACACAATCTGTTTCCACCAGATTCTGCCCAGCTTTTGAGGTATATATTTACCAGATATATTTCCTGGAATGGAATAAAAATAAATAAACACATTCCCATGCTGGGAAAACTTTTGTTTGCGGACAGAGGGAGAAGCATGGAAATAACGACACGGACACCAGAGTTTGGGTATAACTAGGGTCTCTTTATTTAAATGAGGTAACTCACCCCTCCCTGGATCTGCATGTGAGAGTGCAGGAATCCAAGCATCCTGTCTCCAGGAAACTAGCCTGCATAAAGGGCAAGCCACTCTGCCAAGTTGGGAGTCAGATTAAAACCTGGCTTCTTTCTTAATCGACACATGTGCTAAGGGGGAGATTATTATTATTATTATTATTATTATTATTATTATTATTATTATAATTATTATTATTATTATTATTAATTGATATAGTGCTACCAATTTTCATGGTGCTGTACAGAACAAAATAAAACAGAATACAACACACCCTGCCCTATGGCTTACATTCTAAAATCACAATAAAAAACAAACAGGGAAGGGAAAGGCCAGCCAGCATGGGGAACAATAAAACAAACAATAAAAAAACTAGTATAGTCACACTATGGATTATAACCTTTTGAGAAAAGATCTCCCCGTGTCACTCCCGCCTGGAGCCACATACGCCCAACTAAGTGAGACAGTGAGTTTCCCAAAGGCAAGCCGTATCCTAGGTCAAGAGCCACACAGCCCCTGATGTCCAGGCCTTTGAAATTGCAAATCAGCAGAAGGTGCCCAAAGAGTGCTCACCAACCTCACCTGATATCCCAAGATTCCCACACAACCCTGCCAACAAATCAACCTATTTACCCACCCTCGAGAAATATTAAATTCCAGTATGGAGTAGGCAAAACCCCTTTGCACCACACTCAATATATGGCAGGTAAAATTCCTACTCAAAGGGGGTGACTAGCTAACCCCAAACTAGATAAGGGTGGGAAGGTGGGGGCCAAAAGAGTGAAAGAGGCCAGGTAAATGTGTGGGGCCTGCCTTTATAGGCGAGCCCCACACATGCATGACAGCGTTTCACAGGCAAGCCACATGATACGTCATTTCCTCTCTCCCCCGCCCACAACAATTTGCTCCTGCCCTAGCCGTACCTGCAGGGCGGGAAAAGTTATTCTGTTGAATTTCTAGCTTACATCTCTTAAAGGCAAATATTTCCACCTGTTCAAGATATGGTTCTACAAGATAGATCCTGATTGCCATTAATGCTCTCTATTTGCAACAACAAAACAGCTTTAAAAAGCATTTGCAGCAGCAATTGCTGCTGACTACTTAGTAAAAAAACAACCATAAATAGAATCTTAAATGATAATGTTAATTTAGTCAGCAATACTAACCATGCCTCCTAGTTGTAAATCTTATTGAAATCAGTGTCACTTATTCCTAAGTGACATTTGAATGCTAAAGTAGCCCTGTTCAGGTGTTCAAGATGGACATATGGAGAAGTAAGTGTAGCTCACAAAATATTCATTATTTATTTATTCCATTTTTATACTCCTGATAGGGAAATTCTCCAACCTGATAGGGAAAGAACCACTCCACAACTGATCCAGGCACAGAGACTCCTTTATTAGATTTATGCACATAGGAGACAGCTCTTATCTCGTACAAACCGATGGCAGAAACTCTCTAACCATCATCCCCATTTATAACCTTCCAAGCCCCTCCATGTGTTGTACAACGTTATGCATCTCCCATCTTCTACTGATTACATATTTTCTACATTTTCCATAAATTAGGGATGTGCTCCGCTTCTAATCGGACCGTAGAAGCAGGAGCGGAGCGGGGGGCTTCGCCTGCCCTTAAGGCGGAGGCGAAGAGGATTGGGGGGCTGGCGGAGTGTGGCGAAGAGGATCGAGGTGAAGGCAGATCCTTCGCCTCGATCCAGAGCTCCGCCGGAAAGGTAAGTGGGGTTTACCGGGCCCTGCCGCTGTCCCCCCGCCCTCCTCTCCCTTACCTGCCTCTGTCTGTGGTCCGTCAGCGTCTTCAATTGAGCCCGTGGTTCCAGCAGGAAGTCTGGGCTGCTTGCGGCTCAGACTTCCTGGTGGAACCGCGGGCTCAATTGAAGACGGCGACAGACCACGGACGGAGGCAGGTAAGGTCCCCCTCTCCCTTGGTCCCTTACCGGGCTCTGCCGCCATTACCGCATGGGCGGCGATGGCGGCAGGGCCCGGTAACCCCCCCATGGGGGGGAACGGAGCTCTGATCCAGATCCAGAGCTCCGAGCGGAGCGGAGTGGGCACAGACGGAGTGGGGGCGGGGCGGAGCGGCCCGATCCGAAAATGGCGGATCTGAAAATGAAGCGCAGTGGGGGGTCCGTGCACACCCCTACCATAAATTAACCTTTCTACGAAAAACAATGTTTCATGTTATGGCAACTGTGTCCCCTGTATGTAACTTCTTGTGCTTTTGATAAGACCCCTGCTGAGGTCGACCAAGAATGTCTCAAGCCAGCTGTGAGACATTCCTCAGTGCCCATTGCGGTGGAGGACTTATTGATAAGCTTGGAGATGGGTGATATGGGACTTGCTTCCGGCTCCAACGCCTTTTCTCTGATACTTGGGCCGGATCTACACTATTGCTTTAAAGCAATTTATAACAGTTTTATAGCACTTCAAAGCAGTTAAAGCGCTTTATAAGTGTTATAAAGCGCTTTAAAGCAGTTGTGTAGATCCGGCCCTGGTTGCTACATTGTAAATTGTAACCTTTCCCCCTATGTCAGATTTCTTTATCACCGCCCAATAGCCGAAGCTCCCTGGGTGGTTCACAAAAATTAAAACCACTCAAGGTATAAAATAAGCAGTCTAAAAGCATGATATAGCATACAAAATAAAAACACAAACAGGATAAAATCAGCAGCAGTGCAGAAATACAAATTTAAAATACAAATTTTGAACAGCAAAATTAAAAAAAAGTTTATAGACTGTTAAATTGCTGAGTGAATAAAAAGGTCTTCACCTGGCGTCTAAAAGAGTATAGTGTAGGTGCTAGGGCTGTGCACACAACCCCAACTTTGGATCCCGATCCAGAAGGCCCGGATCGGTCCAAACCTCCCCTGATCTGCTCCAGAACAGGATCCGGAGCGAGATCTGGAAGTCCAGATCGAGATTCGGACCCCAAGTTGCCCCCCCTTCTCCACTTACTTGCCTCCATGGCAGACAGCAGAGGCAGTTAAGTGGGGAAGGGGGGACAAAATGGGGGTTGAATAACCCCCCTTCCCTCTTACCTGGCTCCTCTGTTCGCCACCGCATGGATGGCAGTGGCAGATGGTGGCGCCAGGTAAGCCCCCTTCCTCCCTCTTACCTGGCTCCATCACGGTCCGGGCAGCGGCTTCAACTGAGGCCCAGACCTCATTGTGGAAGAAGGCCATGGACTACTTCCGTGTTAAAGCATGGGCCTCAGTTGAAGCCACTGCCCGGACCGTGATGGAGCCAGGTAAGAGGGAGGAAGGGGGCTTACCTGGCGCCACCATCTGCCACTGCCATCCATGCGGTGGCGAACAGAGGAGCCAGGTAAGAGGGAAGGGGGGTTATTCAACCCCCATTTTGTCCCCCCTTCCCCACTTAACTGCCTCTGCTGTCTGCCATGGAGGCGACAGAGCCAGGTGAGCCCCTCCCCCTTACCTGGCTTGCCCCCTACCCCCTTACCTGGCTCCACTGCCATTGCCGCACAGACTTCGGCAGCGGCAGAAGGTAAGCCCCCCCTCCCCACTAACCTGGCTCCATTGTGGTCTGGGCAACTACCCTACAGCCAACCTAAATACAAAAAATGGAAGACACCTTTGTTCCTTCACAGGGAAAAATGGGATAAAGGCAGTGTCCTTTTGAGTGCATGGGGAAAATAATGGCTGAATCGGGCTAGTGAAATATTGAGATATTTATTTATTTATTTATTTTATTTATTACATTTTTATACCGCCCAATAGCCGAAGCTCTCTGGGCGGTTCACAAAAATATAGTTATTTTGAAATATAGTTATTTGTGATGGTTAACTATGTGAGGGAGAACTTCCACACTCAAAATCTGTGGTTCCCTTTCATTTCCTACCCTTTTTTATTTATTTGTATGTAACAATAACAATTTTAATGGAACATAACATTTGAGCCAAGTAATGTCAAATGGCATCTTAATATACTCTGAAATAATCAGTCATCTGTTTAAATTCATGGGAGAAAGATCCATCAGATGGAGTCTCATATAGAGGGCAATTTAAACAAAGTCTTTCTTTCTTTCTTTCTTTCTTTCTTTCTTTCTTTCTTTCTTTCTTTGTAAAGAAAAATAAAACAATGTTGAATGCTAGGCCATGAAGGTCTTCATTAAAAGAAAAATAAAGTGACTCTTCCATAAATTCATGTGAAGATTATTTTTAGACCTTGAATACTTTACATTTATTAATACATATTTTATGAGACTCCACCACAGCTGCTGTTTAAATGTACAATAAACTTGAATAATAATTAATCTGAAGCACATATAAAAGAAAAGGAAGAAACTAATAATTCAAAAAAAGGGAGGGAGAGAGGGGAAATTCAAGTGTAGCATAAGATATATGAGTAAAATCTTCATGGAAGCAAAAAGTTGACAGTAACCTTCATTAAGGTTACTTCAGAAGATTGACAGAAACACACATACACACCACAATCTTCAGGTGCCCTATTGTTAGAACCATCTTCCTTATCTTTGATCTAAATTTGAATGAAATGTTAATATGGAGGGGGAGGGGTTCTCTCCCCAATTGAATAATGTTAAGGAGGATGGAGAAGAAAGAAATAATGTGTCAGCATCATACACTAGGCCTTCTTTATAAATGTCAAGAGAACTCTCAACAATAACTACATGGGAAAGTGTTTCTTTTGACCATCCTACTTCTAGCATTTGGACTGGAAGCTGGATGCTTGACAAGCTAACATGATGGTAGCAGTGTTTCCCTCCCCCTTCATTTTCTTGGCTTACCAGAAAGATACACTGACTTTGAGATATGTGGTACTAAAGCAGCTGGACAAAAAACTATCCTCTTAGTGATAGAATGTTCTTTCATTCAACATGAAAGAATTAGGCCTCATCTAGAGTATTGCGTCCAGTTCTGGGCTCCACAATTCAAGAAGGACACAGACAAGCTGGAGTGTGTTCAGAGGAGGGCAACGAGGATGATCAGGGGTCTGGAAACAAAGCCCTATGAAGAGAGACTAAAAGAACTGGGCATGTTTAGCCTGGAGAAGAGAAGACTGAAGGGAGACATGATAGCACTCTTCAAATACTTAAAAGGTTGTCACACAGAGGAGGGCCAGGATCTCTTCTCGATCCTCCCAGAGTGCAGGACACGGAATAACGGGCTCAAGTTAAAGGAAGCCAGATTCCAGCTGGACATCAGGAAAAACTTCCTGACTGTTAGAGCAGTACGACAATGAGGTTGTGGGCTCTCCCACACTAGAGGCCTTCAAGAGGCAGCTGGACAGCCATCTGTCAGGGATGCTTTAGGGTGGATTCCTGCATTGAGCAGGGGATTGGACTCGATGGCCTTGTAGGCCCCTTCCAACTCTGCTATTCTATGATTCTATGTAAGAAATGTTCGATGGGTTGATGGGCCAGTTCTTTAGACGTCCATGGTCTGATGAGGAATAATTATATGAAGAATATCATTCCAGGACCTGACCACTTCATCTGTTTTCCAGTTGGTGCTTATGCATTGTCCATACCCTGGGGCT
This sequence comes from Elgaria multicarinata webbii, assembly GCF_023053635.1. Classification (NCBI taxonomy): domain Eukaryota; kingdom Metazoa; phylum Chordata; class Lepidosauria; order Squamata; family Anguidae; genus Elgaria; species Elgaria multicarinata. The sequence goes on along the minus strand of NC_086184.1, from coordinate 20,539,624 downwards.
GCTGGTAGTTAGGTCTTTGGGCTGAATTGGATCATAATTAGGGGTGGATAGAGATAATCATTTGACCTAGGGGTATCATGAGAATTGCCTGTTACCTTGTCCCTGAGTGGCAACTCACCTGGAGGTGGGGGACAGAATGGCATAACAGAGGCAGCTCCTTTCAACATGAGAGTGGCCCGCCGAGTTTCTATTCCTTCCTTTCAGCTTAAAGTGAAGACACTGCTCAAAGAGTGAGATAGGCAGTGTCTTCTTCTCCTTTTCTGCTGATGATCATGGGATTTGATCTACAACCCTCATGAACCATTGTGGAAAAAATGCAGTGTCACTACACTAGCTACACATTACACTTAGGGAGTAACCATGATGTCTAAATGGAACATCCATGTTCAGAGGCAGCATACACTTGAGTGGCATATAAGAGGGCTGGCCATGATATTCATTCTGTTCTTGTGATGTATCTGGCTAATCACTGTTGGGAATAGATTCCTGGACTAGATGGAAATTAGTGGGACAACCAACAGTTATCTCATTAACAGAAGCAGAATGCAGATACAATAAGGTCATGAGCGAATATAATCCAGACTTCTGGGTAGGGGTTGTCCTTCTCTGTGCAGTCCAACACGTGCTGAGGAGTGATGCCTGGAGGGAAAGCTCAACTAGCAAAATATGCTCCTGCAATCACACACTGAAATGATCAAGGGACTGGAGCAACTCCCCTATGAGGGAAGGTTACAACAGATGGGATTGTTTAGCTTGGGGTGGGGGGAAGTGAGTAAGGGCAGACATGATAGAGATGTACAAAATTATGAACGGTGTGGAGAAAATGGATTGGGAGATATTTTTCTCCTTCTATCTCATAATGCTAAAGCCCAGTATTACCCCATGAAACTCAGGACAGATAAAAAGGAAGGACTTCTTCACACAGTGCATAATTATACTATGGAGTTCACTTCCCCAAGATGAAGTGATGGACACCAATGTGGATATTTTTAAAAGGGGACTGGACAAATTCATGGAGAAGGCTATCAATGGCTACTAGTCCTAATGGCTATATGCTACCTCCAGTAAGAGAGAGAGAAGAAGCATATGCACATCAGTTACTCAGGAACATGGTTGGGAAGGATGCTGTTGCACTCATGCCCTGATTGTGGCTTTCCCATTGGCAGTTGGTTGGATATTGTGTGAACAAAGTGCTGGACTAGTTGGACCCTTGGTGGCTCTTCTTATGTTCTTACTATTCTTATGCTCTTACTACTATTAATGCTTAGGCCTTAGGCCATTCACATACAAAATAAATACAATATGAAGGGACAACAATATAAAAATACTGCATATAATCACATATAAATCTTACATAATGAAAGGATAAAGTTCAATACGATTAAAAACATAAATTATATATAAAAATAATAAATAAAATAAAATACTGCAGTTAGATAAGAGCATCTTATGCGCTTTGCTGAATGAAGGATTCTGCAGATGGTGTCGTCCTCTTCCCCCGGCCTCACCATATTTTATCTGATCATTAAACATTTGGTGTGTTTTTGGCTTTTGCGCATTTCCCCCCATTCTAAAAGGTTGAAATGTGAATTCCTCTCATAAGGCTTAGTTACTGGCAGTAAGAACTTTAAGTGGCAATATCTCTGTGTGTGGAGTGTTATTATTATTATTATTATTATTATTATTATTATTATTATTTATTTATATAGCACCATCAATGTGTGTGTGTGTGTGTGCACCACTCCAGTAACCCCTGTGTACACCAGTTGCTGGGGAACATGGGTGGGAGGGTGTTGTTGCACCGTGCCCTGCTTGTGGGTTCCTTCTCAACAGCTGTTTGGCCTCTGTGTGAACAGAATGCTGGACTAGATTGACCCTTGGGGCAGATCTACACTAAGCTGGATATGCCACTTATAAACATTTTTTATAGTGTATTGAGTCTTACCTCGCCACATGATGCTTGCCTTGTAACATTGTATTGCTTACCCTTTCTGTCATTTTATTTTCTGATCTTATCCATATAAGTTGTCGCATTTTCTCATATGTGGTCGATTGCATCGTAAGAAACCTTCCTTTTTTATATGTGCTTTCCCTTAGCCAATCACCTTCCTCAGGGCATGTTTCCCGCCCAAAGTAGTAGCCGTTTTTCCTCTTTCTTGCCTCGTTTCCTCTTTGCAGCCACAACCTCCCTCCCCCTTCCATGATTTGCATGTTTATGGGCATTGATCTATATGTGTTTACTCAGAAGTAAGACTCTCTCTGTTCAATGGGCTTTCCTCAAAGGTGAGACAGCATGTGATGTTAGCAGTTGAAATCAATGGAATTTACTTTGGAGTAAGGGAACCAGCACACCTGTAGTTCATGAACTTGAAGATGCAAGCAAGCAGGGAGGGAGACTCCAGGCAGGGTTAGAGGATTTAATTTACTCAAAAGTAAATCCCATTGATTTCAACTGCTAACATCACATGCTGCCCTTTGGTCTGGGCTTAGGAAAAGGGTGCAGAAAGAGAGGAAGTCTTTCCAGCCCCCCTTCTCTCCCCTCCAAGCACAGACCAAGGGGTAGCAGGTTGCTTTAGCAGTTGAAATCAATGGGATTTACTTTTGAGTAAAGTAAATCACCTAACTCTGCCTGGAGGCTCAGAAAGAGGAATCTTTCCACCACCACCCTTCACCATTTCTCAGAGGAGGAGGGACAATGGAAGAAAAGAGGAAGTGGGAGGAACAAACAGCAGATGGGGGCTTGAGAAAACAATGTTAAAAAATACATTGTGTGGCCCAAATCAGTGCATATCTACCGGATAAGACAACAGTAAGAAACGTATTAATAAATACATGTGCCCGGGGACATTTATAATGGTTATGAAATAATGCGCTTACTGACTCAAAATAAGATGTAACATATATCTGTGTAGATCCGCTCTTGGTCTGATCCAGCATGGGACTTCTTATGTTCTTAGATTTGTTTGCTTCTTGCTCAGCCCACCACTAGAATGTAGCCTCCCAGAGCTTTTCTGAAATTGAATCCAGCCCTCAGGCTAAAAGAGGTTCCACACTTTTGCTCTACTTCGCCTAAATCAACCTTTCCCCCACCTGTACAAAAGAAAAAAAGAAAGAAAAGTAAAGTAAAGTAAAAGTAACTGAGAAGGAGTGTGACTGAGGAACATGATAATTACCTTCTTCCTTGTATTTCTGCTTCAGTCTTTGAGGTAACGAAGCAAATCCTGGCAGTTCATTAAATTGTAGGGGGCTAGGCTGCAATTCATTGTCTTGAATACATATTAGAACACTGAAACAAATCCTAAATGAGGAATTTAAGTTAAAGTTAAATGATCAAGTTGAAGAAGTTGAGATTAATGCCAGGTGTTGGGAAACTAAGGCCTGGGGGACAACTCCAGCCCTCAGGTGTTTTCTAGATAGCCACACAGCCTCCTGTGGTGTTACACCCCACAAGTCAGTTCATAGAATCATAGAATAGCAAAATTGGAAGGGGCCTACAAGGCCATCAAGTCCAACCACCTGCTCAATGCAGGAATCCACCCTAAAGCATCCCCGACAGATGGTTGTCCAGCTGCCTCTTGAAGGCCTCTAGTGTGGGAGAGCCCACAACCTCCCTAGGTAACTGATTCCATTGTCGTACTGCTCTAACAGTCAGGAAGGTTTCCCTGATGTCCAGCTGGAATCTGGCTTCCTTTAACTTGAGCCCATTATTCCGTGTCCTGCACTCTGTATGTATGTCTAGGATGTATGTCCTAATGTATGTCTAGGATTTGTAAGTCTATTGTGTTTAGAATGTTGACCTGAGTGGGTGGAGATTGAATATCTTAGGAGGGAGGAGGAGGATATATAAGGGAATGACTGAAGCGATAAGGGGGGTGTTTTTAAAGTACTTTGGTTCGAGGGAGAATTAGAGGATCAGGGTAAAGAGGGTTGTCTTTTGAGGGTAGTGTGCAGTTAGTCAGTTGGTGTATATTAAACAATCCTGATAATAAAGAAAGTTCAAGAGTGAAGGTATGAGAGAAAGGAAAGTGTGTATGAGAAGAGAGAAAGGATTGGATGGGAGGTTTTAACAAGGGTCTGAAAAGTTTTATTATGAAACAAAGTTTGTGAACATTGAAATAAATTTTTATTCAGTTTGTTTTACTACCACAAAAATCCCATGTGTCTCCTTGGCATTCATCATCTGCAGTTATATACATATAACACCCGTTCTGATATTAGTTCACCATCAGCACATATAATTCACAGCACATTATTTTATTCCTGAAGTTATTCCTGTTTAATCCCTTTCTCCACATAGTTTGTAGAAAGGTGGTGCTTGTCCCTCACCTCAGGCTCATAAAGTGGTGGTGCTTAGCTTGAGCAGGGAGTGTCCATGGTCAGGCCTGTTGTAAAGAGCCTGGGTCGTGGCACACCTCCCCCTAGCCCCACCTTCTTTCCCACAACCACTAATCTTTTGTGCATTTCCCCCCTTAGTTTAAATTGCTGAAATGTTTTTTTTTTCTACAGGGTGCCAGAGGGCTGAGTATATGTTGGATTCTCACAGTGTTCTGGACAAGGGCACACAGCATCACAGTCAAGTGTGGGAACAACTGGGGCTCAGCCAGTTTGCCACCATTCAGTGGTTGGGTAGACATGATAATGCAGTCAGATGGATTGGTGGTTTCACCTCCTCATGTATCAACCCTCCATCTGCGATGAGATGAATTCAGTTAGTTAAAGGGGAAACCATTGATTTGGCAGGCTCATATGGACTTTAAGAAGATGTGGCACTACTGGGCCGGTGGATATACCCTGTGGTCCAATATGCTGCCCAGGAAGGGGTGAACTCAGAGATGCCAAGTGGAAAAACAAGTTTAAAGGGAAACCCATATGAATGGGTGAGTGGTATTTTGCTGCATCCACTGATCAAGCATTCAAAACAAGAACACTATTGATCCAGTGAAATTCACATGTTTGATGCAGATAATGATAAATTGATTTGGATCTTCAAATGAGCCTGTTGTTGTTTATTCGTTCAGACATTTCCGACTCTTCGTGACTTCATGGACCAGCCCACGCCAGAGCTTTCTGTCAGCTGTCGCTACCCCCAGCTCCCCCAAGGTCAAGTCTGTCACCTCCAGAATATCATCCATCCATCTTGCCCTTGGTCGGCCCCTCTTCCTTTTGCCTTCCACTTTCCCTAGCATCAGCCTCTTCTCCAGAGTATCCTGTCTTCTCATTATGTGGCCAAATAACTTCAGTTTTGCCTTTAATACCATTCCCTCAAGTGAGCAGTCTGGCTTTATTTCCCGGAGTATGGACTGGTTTGATCTTCTTGCAGTCCAAGGCACTCTCAGCAATTTCCTCCAGCACCACAGTTCAAAAGCATCTATCTTCCTTCGCTCAGCTTTCCTTATGGTCCCGCTCTCGCAGCCATAGGTTACTACGGGGAATACCATTGCTTTAACTATGGTGACCTTTGGTTATATTCTCAGCAGGTGAGGGAGTAAGCAAAGGGTTATCTCTCTCTTCTGTGGCAGGGATGTGCAGGAAGTTAACAGTTCAAGGAAACTTGGTCAGAACTGTGAGCAACAGTTATGGTGACCGGCTATTTCCACGGCAGGCCGCTAAGGGGTGTGAGACCCATGAGTAGGATATAGATGGTCTTTATGGCTAACCTGACATCTACCCAGAGTTATGGGCACCAAGAGGGGGTGAACCTTGGAGGGCCCTCTTGTGCACTTCAGGTGTGGCTTGAGGGAATGGGTGGCAATTGATACCCACCTCTTCTCCTAGGCAGCATCTTGCTTACCCAGGCAATGCAAGAAAACTGTCCTCAGTATCTTTAGGGTCAGATTACAACAGTGCCACCTCACAGACACTGATGTTGTATTAATTAGTTAACATTAATTAAATAAAATTGGTCCTAATTCATACAATGCTACTGCATCCACCTCTTTCTTCCAACTTCAGCTTCGATTAAATGATGAGAAAAAAACAAATGATGAAAATGTATGTTTTAAAATTCATGGATTGGATGGGGAAACACACACACACACACACACACACACACACACACACACACACACTCTTAACTGTTGGCATCTGCCCCATAACTGCACTGTTCATAGGTTGCATTAGTTAGTATTAGGAGAACATACTGTAAGAACAGGTTGCCAGGAGAGGTGTATTGAAGAGCCGTGCAAAATGGGGGTGATAGACCATTTGATACATTGCCTTTTCTTTTCAGTGTGGAATAATGAAACATGCTTGCAAGATGGGAGATGAAAAGGCTGGCTGAGGGCAGCATCAAAAAGATCAGCACTATTGCAGCTTCTTATTGGTCAGTGCCAGTATCCTCCAGCATATCTAACCGTAATCAGTGCTGAAGAGTAAGGAGTGTATTGGAGAGTTTGGGTTGGATCCCGATTTAGTCATGGTTAGGGTAGGACCATTGACTAATCTCCACTAGCTTAAGTTCCATTGATTTCTGCATCTACTCTAAGCATGGCTAAGTGTGATTCCAACCCTGTGATATAGGAATTTAGCAGCCAGATGGGTTTCCGCCCAATGTGTGGGACTAGCCTTACTGTGTCATGAGAACTTTCCATTTCAGTAGCATTCCATTAGTGGTCTGCCATCATTCATGGTGATGTCTTTTGCTGTTGGGGAAAGAATGAACTGGGAGTGGGGAACATTTGGATGAGGAGAATTTCAGAAGAATCCCAGACTTTTCCCCAAAGTGGTTCTGTGATCCCAGTTGCCAGATGCTCAGTGCTCTCAAACATTCTTTATTTCTTCTACCTGCACTGGACCAATATATTTTGGTTGTCAGCAGCAGCAACAGCAATAATGCAGTGCAAAAGCCTAGTTTAAAGAGATGCTCTTACTCATAACATGGCCCTGTGAAATTATTAGCCTTGATCCAAAACATTAAATACTTCATCCGATTAAAATGTTGTCTTGCGTATGCAGGGTGAACATCTCAGATCACTTCACAAACAACAGTAAGAATGCACTGATCACCATGATAAATTAATGAAATGTGTTGTAATGTGCAGAACTTCAAATTCTTGGTTTTCTATTTAATGGGCCGGTGGGCAGTTATTTACAAGACCACTGAGGTAACAAATTCAATACCTTGTAATACTAAATGGAAGTGAAATGATTTCTGCTATTAAAGCCATTCATGACAAATTGCTACAGGTAGAGGCTTTTGCTCAATGGTGGATAAATGATGAACTCTCTGTACATTACCTCAACTGTGTAACAGAAATGGTCAAACAGGCTTTCTCAAGCTAGATGTGGCTGCTGAAGGCAATGGCTATTGAATGCCTGATGGAAAGATTTGAGGAATAAAAATAAAATCGGGGTATTTACACAGATGTCATGCAATGGATATGAGCTGTATTTTAGATGCATGATTATTTCCTAGCTTAACTTTTCAGGATCTCAGGATGGGGAAAGGTTGCGATTGCCAAGTTTCTTAAAAAATGAAAGCACACAGTACATGCAAGGGAGAGACCACTGACATATTAATTGCCAGTTAAGTGGAAGAAACCATGCCACGGAAGGATTTGGTTTGATTTTTGTAGTGAATAGGAAAATCATAAAAACTGGCAGCACTGCAATATAATAAGAAGCTGCAGTAAATTGGGCATATTATTATGAAACACAATGCTGTCTTTGGAAGGATAAACCCAATGTGATGTGATTTTCTTTTTATGAGCAAAGGACAAAATCTATTAGCAGAAAAACATGCATATTTACGGATTTAGAAATATAAGAAAGGGATGGAAAGTGGTCCCAACAAAATGTATCTCTTCATCTCTAGAAAGGGAAGAAATTTGGGTTCCATTTAATGAGTGTGCTTTACAGGGTATGTGTGTTTACTTTTAGTCATAAGTGGAAGGGGATTCATGCTTTCCCCCCTGACAAAAAATCTTCCTACTTCAAGCTGCTAACTTCCATTGGTGACAACATGTTCTAGGGTGGCCATGTGTCTTACTTTGCAGATGCCAGTCCTCTATTTGATGGAGCCCTGGATTTGAAGGTCTCTCCAGTTTAAGACTTTTTTTTACAGATAAATAACCAAAAAATAAGAAGCAGAGACCCCCCAAAATTACCCACCAACAGTTAGCACCTAGAGATCCTGCTGAGCAGGCACACAGGTCCACTGGTCATATTCTTCCCCAGGTGGGTGACATGCATGGTATTTCTACTTAAAATGTAATTTTATTTCTAAATTTATACATATAAATTAGTGTATGCAAGCATTATGCAAATCCAAATCTCTATCATATTTTCTTCATTTTGGGCGGGGGGGGGGTGTTGATGCATTTCTTGAGGAGGTAATCTTTATGGCCACCCTAATAGGTTCCCTACCATAGCAAATATCAGCCTTGGAAGGGACTTTTGGCAGGTCCATGGCATCAGAGAAAAGGATGCTTATCAGCTATCTTGCATGCCCCATTGAACAACAAGCCTATACATTAAATGGGCTCATATCCATTTAAGGCAATTCTTCATTGACCCACCCTTGAGCTAAAGCAAATACCCTTTCGTAAGAAACATATGAAGAGACATGCTAGGTGAAACCAAAGTATTTCCTCCATAGTAGCCAACCTGATGCCTATAGGAAGCCCACAAGCAGGATGGGAGGACAATGGCTTTTCCCTATTCTTTTCCCTATTCTTCCCTATTCCCTATTCTTTCCCTATTCAGAGATGAGGAACATCTGATGCTGGAAATTGCCTGCAGTCATCATGATTAGTAGTCATTGATAGCCTTTACCTCCATTAACTGTGTTCAGTTGGTGACGTGTGAGCCGGTAAGTCCTGATCAAAGATTGACTGCAACAAATCATATATCCCTACAAATACCATTTGCAATAGTTGAAATATAAATTATGTGCCCTGAAATCCTATTGGCTTCTGTACATATGATATTCTGGCCTATTCCTGTCTACCAACACACACACACACACACACACACACACACCTGTATCACCTGTTTGCAATTACTACTTGCTCTGTGTGGATGTTGCGGACGTGGAAGGTGAAATAACAAGATGAGACAACAGTGTTGGATTTAAAATAGGGCCACATTTATTTAAGTTGAGCAAATGGTGATGGAGGCCTAAACGGGCATCCTAACTAGGCCAGTTATAGGCCGTATTGGGATTGGGCAAGCCCCTGGTATCCAGATGGGTGGTGCTTGTAAGTCACCACCCTTCCAGATTCCTCTTTAGGGGTAGGGAGACCTTCCGATGTCACTCCCATTCATGTTGCAAAACTCTGAGTAAGTGAGTAAGGTTGGCCTCAGAAGTAACCCTTATCCCATCATCTGGTGTTGCAGGACTCCCAGATGTGAGCCTCAGATGTTACCAATCACCTCAATGGTGCCTGAAAAAGGGGATCACCAAACCTAACCTTGTCCCGATGCCTGTATACCTGCCCCCAAGATAAATGCAACCAAATAAAGCCAAATTAACTTAATTAATACTCCCCTGCTGTCTTACAGTGTGAAGTAGATGAAAAAACTCCCAGTCCTAAAGAGATTTGAGAGCAAAAAATTCCTACTTGGCCCCCTGAAGGGAAACCAGCAAACCCACACTGTCTACAGGGAGGGAGGGAGCCACAAAATGAAGGAGAGGCCGAGGGGAGGGTGATCCTCCCACCCGCCTCGTGGCCTGATGAGGAGGCAAACAATAAGGTGCCTCCATGCCTCACCTCATTTGCCTGCCACCTGCATCCGCATCACCATGCCCAGGCAGGGCCAGGCGTGGCTGTAAAGGCCTGAATGTGCATGCAAATTGAACAAATTTACACAAATTTCCTAAATTGTGTGAATTTCCTCCATATGTTAAAGCAGTGCTGATTCAGTCTTCTGAGAAAATTTACTCCAATTGGGAAATTTGCAGAAATTGAACTTGTAATCAAGAATGAAACAAATACAAGCACATCTGAAAATTTGCATACACACACACACACACACACACACACACACACAAAGTACACATGCGTTCGTGCTCACATTTGAGCTTCAAACTGGGCATACTTACATGTTTTGCAAGCATACATTCCTATCCCACATTCCCCACACACACATCTCCCTTTTTTTCCTGTACCAAATGTAAAGAAATTTGTGATTTTTTGTAAATTCTTATCAAAAATGAACTGAAACAAAATTCTTCCCCACCCCTACTGATTAGCTACATTTAAACTGCCGCCTTCCAACAACACCTATGTGGGATGAAGGGACAGAAAACCAGCTCCTGCATTGCTGTGGTGACATTAGAATGGCCTAGAGCACAACAAAAATCTCTTGATTATTGGAGGTGTCATTTACCTTCAGAAAACAGCTTCGTACAAAGAAGTCTTTCACTATTTAGCACTTCCCTTGATTACCAATTTTCCGCTGTGCTTGTTAATTCATACCTTGCTATTGTATTCAAGCTCAGCCTTCTCCTAGTAATTAGTGCCAATACAAAATCTTTACAGCAACTGCACTCACACCGATCTATCACATCTACAGTTCCTTACTTAACTCGCAAATGGCAGTCATTTGTAGCTTTTATGGGGTACTTGGGAATAGAAGGTGAGTGAGAAGATTTCTAAAAGATACTCCCCCTCCTCCTCCCATTGAGCTGCAAAGAAAAACAAAGCAGAGTAAATACATTCATTGTTTTACAAAAGGAAAGGTGGGGAGGAAGTATCTGAGAGCTCAGAGGAATATGCAATTGAGATGAAAATGAGTCTGCAATGGAAACGGAATGAGAAATAGGATTTGCTCCTGGCAGTACACAACAAACCTATCAATGGTGCACATAAATGGCAGTGGCCCCATCATACCAATTCCCAGTGACTAAATAAAATAAAGATAGGAGGACAGGAGAGTGAGGCAAAGAGAACGGAGGGAAATGAGGCTGTGAAATGAGAAAGGGCTGTGTCTGCAAAGGTCAAGGAAGACGATTAGTCTGGACTAAGCCAATGCAACGGTGTAATTTGCAACATTTTCAATGCAAGTATTTGCTGGCTTACTTGAAATGCCAGCCCTGAGCCCTGGCTATCTAAATTGACTGAGTGGGCTTTAAAATTTCATAGGACTTGCTATTGTTGTAAAAAAAGAAAGAAAAAGAAAAAGAGGTGTCCGTATAGAATTATATTTTATTAGAAATCGGCCCATAGCTGTTAAAAGAGATTGTGCCATATCTGTCAACAGCATGGTTATGCAAAGATAATTAGGAACAGTAAAAAAAAAATGCAGCAAGAAACCCCAGATGTGTATTCCTAGCTGATTCTTTTAGGATTGTGTACATAAGAAGCAAATGGGATAGATGAAAATATCCTTGTTTCTGTTTTTGTTTGTCAGCTGTTTCCTATTCATCAGTCTGGAAACAAAGCAATGGAAAACAACACCAAAACATAGCTGATGAGTAAAAGGGATGGGTCAAGTTAAATTGGATGCAGGGTATCCAAATATAGCTAGGCATTCATGTCTCATCCATAATGACAGAAAGAGCCAGGTGGGATTGATCAGTAAGCCATGGAGCACTGCTCCAGCTAAATTGGTGTACTTGCATTGGGTGGCATATTCCAAAGGCATACATGAAAAACGGTCTGGAAACTTCAGCTGGTACAAAACAGGGCAGACTGCCTACTAACAGGGACTGGCCGATGAGATCATATTATGCCAGTCGTTCTACAACTTCATTGGCTGCCAGTCCAGGTCCGGGTCCGGTTCAAAGTGCTGGTATTAACATTCAAAGCCCTAAATGGCTTGGGGCCAGGTTATTTGAAGGAACGCCTCCTCCCATATGTGCCTGCCCAGACCTTGAGATCATCCACAGGGGTCCTTCTCTGTGAGCCCCTGCCGAAGGAAGTGAGTCAGGTGTCTACTAGGAGGAAGGCTTTCTCTGCTGTGGCACCCCGGCTGTGGAATGAGCTCCCCAGAGAGGTTCGCTTGGCTCCTACATTGTTTTCCTTTCGTCGCCAGCTGAAGACCTTTTTATTTTCTCAGTATTTTAACACATAATTTAACTTAAATTTAAATTCTGCTGTTTTAATTTCATATTTTAACCTATATCAAGTTTTGCTCTGTGGTTTTATCCTGGTCGTGCTTTTTATATTGCACTTTGTATTTGTATTTTTAAATTGTTGGTTTGTTTTATTATGCTCTTCATAGTTTTAAGTTTTGTGAACCACCCAGAGAGCTTCGGCTATTGGGCGGTATAGAAATGAAATAAATAAATAAATAAATAAATAAATAAATAAATAAATATCCACTCTCCCTCCACCCCACTCATTGCAGTAATGTTCTGATGACATTTCCATGGCAGGATTCCCAATGTCAACCCCTAGCTGCTGCTGAAAATGGGGACCGTATGTCTAACTATCTCTGTAAAAATGATAAGTGGTTTTGTGCTTCCCCGAAGTCATGTTTTGTGTTTTCTTCCTCTTTCTCCACATAATTGGTTACATTTGTTAGGAGATGTATGTATGTATTATTGCATTTGTATCCTACCTTTTTTCATCCATGGAACTGAAGGCGACACACATAACCCTCCTCCTCTCCATTTTATACTCACAACAACAATCCTGTGAGGTGGGTTGGGCTGGGAGTCTGTGACTGGCCCAAAAGTCACCCAGTGATCTTCTATGGCCAAGTGGGGACTAGAACCTGGATCTCCTGACTCCCAGTCTAACACTTTAGCCACTACACCACACTGTGTCTCAGGTGGGAGTGGGGGAGAACATCACTATGGCAGAGAATGGGTATGTTCTATTACCCATTCATTGTCATGGGGATGGTTGAACTTATTGGCATGTGTCAGAGTCTTCAGCACCCAGAGTATCTCAGCATTTTTTAAAGACTATTGTCTACTATATAAGGCTATAGAGAAGATATTGTTAAGAATTATATAGACAAGTTGGAATGAGTTCAGAGGTGAGCAATACTATGGTCAGAAACCGAAAAAGAAGTGCTATGAGGGAAGCTTGAAAAGACTGATGATGATGATGATGATGATGATGATGATGATGATGATTTACATTTCTATACCACCCCATAGCCAAAGCTCTCTGGGTGGTTTATAAAGATTAAAAACATTGAACATTTAAAAACCAATATACAAAAATTAAACCATAAAAAGCATAAAAATAAACTACATACCAACTATCCAGGGGTCAGTTAAAATACTTAACAAAATACTTCTCTGGGAGAAGAGAAAAGTCTTGACCTGGCACCAAAAAGATCACAATGTTGGCGCTAGGCGAGCCTCATTGGGGAGATTCCATAGTTGGGGGGGCACCACTGAAAAGGCCATCTCCCTTGTTGCCATCCTCCGAACTTAGCCTGTAGAAAAGGACATCCATGGAGGCATGATGGAACACTTTGAATATTTGAAAGACATGCTCCTAGCTACCCAAGAAGGCAAGACAAGATCTCATAGGCTGAAGTCAGACTCTGATCTCCAAAGGAGCTATCCTAGGTGCTAAAACTATTTTGTGGATAGGGTTCAGCACCTTGGATAGCTCTGTTAGAATTCTCACTGAAAGGCAGAGCAGATTCAGAGTCCCATTGTAGCCACCAGTCTCCAGAATGCCCTTCTTCGAGAAATAGCAACAAATTCGTGAAAATCACAATTGTCTTTGAAAAATTCACCTTTTTAAGAACAATAAATAATTACATTTTAGTCAATGAGGCAAAGGACAATCCCCCCAAAAAATATGCACAGAAATGCATATTTTCCCCTTTTGAACAAATAATAATAATAATAATAATAATAATAATAATAATAATAATAATAATTAGACAAGTCAAGTCAAGCTTCAAGTTGCATTTTGGAGAATTTTGGTGCAATCTAAAATGTCTACTTTTTCTATCCCTTTTTCAGTGCACAGCGGGGAGATGATCTGTGTTGGATGTCTGAGGAGTGGAAAGCACACTATTTTAATTTCCATTCTGGGGAAGAATCGAAGAGACAAAAAGTCCAAGAATTTGTTGCAGGCACACATGTGCCTTTTCATCCAGAATGAAGAAAATGATGTGGTTTGCTTCTGGGGGTTAATGGGGACTAGCACTTTTAAAAAGGAGGAGGCTTGTCAGTCGAAAACTTACAGCATAATTTCATATATGTGTATGCAAAAGTAAGTCTCACTGATTTCAGTTGGACTCACTTCCAGGTAACTGTGTAGAGGATTGCAGCCTTCACCTGCAGTTAAAACACCACCTCCTAGGGTGCTAACAATGAAGAAAAATACAAACAAACCTATGATCCACTTGACAATCAGGATTTCTTTGAAGGCAGCTCCATTAGACTGAAGTGTGCCAAATTAAACAATTCATTGAATTTTGAATATGAAACATTTCTCCCCCTGCAGAGACTGAAACAAACAAAATAACACACACACACTTCTGGTACGCTTATCAGAAATTGCTTATTATGAATTCTTCCTCTTATTCAAGGGTGGTATATTCTTAAATCTGTGAACCCCCCCCCCCCCCACTTTATACTCTTACAACACAATGAGAATGCAAATATGATTCTGAAGCTGCATTTGGGTGAAGAACAGAATCAGGTGTGATTGGCAATAAAATGTTGTGATGTGGCTTGCCTCTCTTTGCTGTCTTCTTGGATATCCCATTCCTGCAGAGATTGTGGGCATATGTTCAGGTCAAAGCAAAGGGACAAAATTTCTAGATACCTTCAATGTGTCTTGGAGGACTCAATCATGGAACCAATTGCATGGGACAGGGACAGGGGCAGAGGAGAAGGCAACTTAGAATGCCAAGTAACAAATGCTGTCCAGGGTAAGGTGATGGATGGTAGATGAATTGAAAAGGGAAACAGAGAAATTCTTAAAGGATATCTATCAGTGGCTACTAGTCATGATGGCTATATGCAGCCTCCATGTTCAGAAGCAGCATGCCTCTGGCTACCAGTTGCTGGTGAGCAAAAATGGGAGTGGGCTATCACTTGGTTGGTTGCTTAGCTGCTGTGGAAAACAGGACACACTTTCGACCTGAACAGAAGGGCTCTTCTTATGTTCTTACAGATGAAATTTCATTCCTCCCACTATACAGTACATTCACATGTCATCACATGTCATCACTCCTCCCATTTCATTCCCCTCACTGTACAGTACATTCACATGTCATATAAAGAGCCATTGATGTTAGAAGCCAAAATAAAAAGGAGGGAGGAGTCGGAGTTTCAAAATGACATTCAAAATTTAAAGATTTTATCCAAGGATGCACTATTCTCACCCTGCCAGCATATCTTGGGTTGGAGAAGGCATTTGTGGGCTAGGAAGAGGGAGAAAGGACACTGTATGTGCCTCAGGCATGTATACAGTGTGAGGTGTGGGCAAGGTAAGCCTATAACGGAAGCTCCACAGGCATCCCATCCTCTTTCGCTTTCTGGCTCCCACCCTGTAACTAGTATGGGATTAGCCAGTCACTACCTTTCAGTGGGTGTGTGGGTGTTAGAGAGTGAGAGTGAGCAGGAATTTTACCTGCTATAGATTGGCTTTTGTGTACAGGTTTTTCACATACTCCGTATTGGAATTTATATTTCGTCAAGGGTGGATAAATTGGTTGATTGGAATGCACAGGGCTGTGCGGGAATCTTAGGATACCAGAAGAGAGTTGGTAAGCACTTGTTGGCATCTTATGGTGATTGGCGAGTTCTGAGGTCTGATCCTTGAGGGCTGTGCGGCTCTCAAGTCAGGGTACAGCTTACCTTTGGGAACTTCCCTGTGTCACCTACTCAGAAATCCAGTATCTGCCCAGCCGAAAGGCTTGGGAGGAGGCTGGCTGTTGCAAGGGGGAGGAGCAGAATGAAGGCATCTGCTGTGGTGCAAAACACAGACCATGTGGTGTAGGGCGGGGCTGTGCCTATAAAAGGCAGCCTGCCCGAGGCTTCGGCCTCTTTCCATCTTGGCTCCCACCCTCCCACCCTTCTTCTAGTATGGAATTAGCCAGTCGCTCCCTTTGCAGGGGGGGCTGAGTAGGAATTTTTCCCATTCTGATGGTTTTGCCTACTTCATACTGGAAGTCTTACGTGAGAGGGTAAGTAAGTAGGTTGATTTGTGGCAGGGATATGTGCGGGAATTGGCTATATTAGATAGGGATGGTGAGAACTCTGGCACCTTTATGGTGATTGGCATAACCAGATGGCCTGCTCCTCGGGGGCTATGCGGCTCCAGTGCCAGGATATGGTATGCCTTTGGAGACCATCCTGTCTTCACCTACTCACTGTCCCTTATGGCAGTGGGTGGGGGTGTCATAGGGCGGTCTCCCCACACTTACAAAGCGTCACATAAGGAAGGAACCAGATTTCCCGACTCCTTGCTTTGGAGAGTGGCTCGTCCATAAGCCAGGCAAGTGGCCTGAGATAAGAACTTAATTCCTGCACTTTCACATGCAGATCCAGGGAGGGATGAATCTATCTAATTATTATTTATTATTATTATTATTATTATTATTATTTATTTATTTATTTATATAGCACCATCAATGTACATGGTGCTGTACAGATAACACAGTAAATAGCAAGACCCTGCCGCATAGGCTTACAATCTAATAAGTTGTAGTAAACAATAAAGAGGGAAGGAGAATGCAAACAGGCACAGGGAAGTGTAAACAGGCACCGGGTAGGGTGAAGCTAACAGTATAGAGTCAGAACAAACTCAATATTTGAAGGCTATAGGGAAAAGAAATTTTTTTAGCTGAGTTTTAAAAGCAGTGATTGAGTTTGTAGTTCTCAAGTCTTCTGGAAGAGCGTTCCAGGCCCTAGTTTAACCCAAGCTCTTGTGTCCGTGTCTTTATTCTATGCTTCCTCATCCTCTCACAACTGTGCACCGTGGGTGTGACACAGCGTGGTTTACCCCCAATCACACACATGCAACTTAAAAAAGGAGCAGTGTCTGACCTGATTCCTGGCTTGGCCAAGTAGATCGCCCATAATGCAGGCTCCTTGCCTGGAGAAAGAATTTATTTGATTCCCATACTCTCACATGCAGATCCAGGGAATGGGGAATTGACCAATTTGAATAAAGAGACCCTAGTTATCCCTAGCTCTGTTGTCTGGTAATATTTCCTTGCTTCTTTCTCTGTCCGCAAATAACATGTTCAATACATGTTGGTGTATTATCACTTTCTTCAAGGGGAAAAAAAATCTTATGTGCAATTAATTCATACCGTGTTGTTTCAAAGTCATGTTCCACATAACCTATTGTCCAATAAATATTTCCAATTTGAGCACCATTTTGAGATTTTTGCCTGCTTATAACAGAGAACGAAAGAAAGAATAAAAAAGAAATCAATGCTATTAGTGCTGTCCTTCCCTTGTTCTATTTGCACACCTGTAGAGCCTTCTTATGCATGGTCCAGTTCACCTTAAAAAAGAAGGAAAGAGGGAGCAAGGACAGGCAAATCAGGTCTTCATGCACACAATCTTAGGTGTGTTCTGTTTCTTCTCTGGGTCAATGTTTCTTTTCTATCTCACTTGAAGGACATCTACGTAACTGAAAACATATCATAAATAGGTCCATGTCAGTTTCACATGTATTAAATCATAGGTCTGTTCCATCCAGTTATCCCATCAGTTAGTGAATTAAACACACATGCACACAACTAAGTCTATGAATTAAATACACAGAGAGAGAGAGAGTGAGAGAGAGAGAGAGAGAGAGAGAGAGTGAGAGAGAGAGAGTGGTGCCATCCAGACTTCCCAATCCGATGCAACTATTAAAAGTAGGAACCAAATTTCCTTTGCATCTGATCACAAAAGAGACAGTAGCGCTACCTCACTAAGAAGTAGGACAGAATTCTCACCTGTATTCTCAATATTTTCAAACCCATTTTATTCCCACTTAAGAGGGTATCCATTTTACCTGCACAGATTTTATTATTGTAATATTTTGTATACTTACTGTCTATTTGATTCTTAATTTATTCTTGTTAAATCTGGTGTTTTTCCTTGATCCTGGTTGTTTAATATACAGAAATCATGCCTGAAATGCCTAACAGGAGATGATGATGATGATGATGATGATGACGACGACGACGTTTTGGATCTGCTGTGAGCCATAGATTTGAATGTCAGAAAATGTAATGGGAAATGTCACTCTGTTTCCTTGATTGGCAAGTCCTTGTGATGGGGTCATCACATAAAAGAACAGATTCTCCATTTCATTTGTATACTTTAGCCAGCTTTTTATTTGTCAATTGTGGCTTATAGCTTCACCCATCACTTATCACTGCTCCTCTTCCGTCTATTTATGGGTGGGTTTTTTTTAACTTCTACTGGGGTTGATTTCTCACTGCCCCTGCCACCTGCTCCAACCTGATAAACTGACAGCTCAAATTGTAAATCTTGACCCAAGACTGGCCTTTCCTCGGGATATAAATGCTCCTGTTCAGATGTGTAATGATGCTTTAAGAAACATTCTGGATTCAGGTTTCCCTGCTCCAGCACTGTATTGTTCAGAAATCAAACCAATGACCATGCACTGATGAATGAAAGACCACAGAAATAGAAGGATGCAAAGCTGAGAATGTGCCGGAAAACTTTAACTTACATTCTGCTTGGACAAAATCAGACAGATCTTCATCTTTGGGCTTAATAGTGTATGTATAAAATGTCACAAATAAACCATAAACAACATGTAGGTCCCAATCCAGGAAACAGTAGTCCTGATGTCCAGAGGAATCATAAATATGTTTACTCAGAAGTAAGTACCACAGTGTCCAATGGGGCTTACTTCTGAGGAAATGCACTTAGGATTGTTTAGTGGTGCAAGTTAGTTCCCAATAAATTAAATCCTAATACAGTAGTAATTGCCAGTCAGTGTGCTGTGGCACACTAGGGTGACATGGGAAAACACTAGAATCCCCTGGAAAAATGAAAAAATAAAATAAACAAGGAAACTCTCTAGTGAGCAATAGGAATATAAGGGCAGACTTGTTGGATCAGTCCAAGGGGTGATCTAATCCAGAATCTGGTTTCCCATGGTGGCTAATCAGATGTCTCCAGAAAGCCAACAACAGAGTTATCCTACTATTGTTTCCAGGAATAGTGTCCCCAGAACATGAATGCCCCATTTTGCTTTTGTGGCTAGTAGCCATCCATCAATACCTCCTCCCTAAATTTGTCCAGTCCCCTTTGAAAGCCACCTAAGCTCATGCCCAGTAGCAGTACACTGCATCCCATACAATGGATATGTATTTTCTTTCATTAACACGGACACAGAAGTGTCCATGTTAGTTATAAGCGTTCAGTAGATATAGCATTCCACCATGTTAAGGCCGTAATTGGGGGATGGGTCATTCTAGCATCCATAAAATGGAAAGTGTATCACCAATCTTTCTGAAAATGAGACCTGCCAGAAAGTCATGGTGGTTTTACATATCCTGGGATTTTCAAGAAGATTGGTGAAATATTAAGGGAAGGATGCCAGTTTAAAGAACAAAAGGGAGAAAAACCTCTCTGAACAAAAATGGCACTCAAAACTTGTGTTGGCGACCATTTTTGCACACAAAAAGTTCTGAATTGTGACCCTTACCCTTCAATCCAGTGGTGGGATCATGTTCCCCTGTCCTTCTTGTTGATGGAATGGCCTTTCTTTTTTCAAAGTCCGCTTCCGTTGATTTTTAATGAATATTTCTTTGCCCCATTTTGCCCCATTAAAGTCAGTGAGGCCTCATAGAGCAGAGCATGCTCAGTAGTGTTGCTCTCCCCCACCCGCCTGTCTCAGATAGATTGGAATGTTGGAAATAAGATGGCCACCTGGCTCATCTAGCAGCCATTTGCTTATGCAGTTGAGCCAAGGCCCTCTCTGGGCCCTCTCCTTCCCCACAATGCTGTTGAGGCCAGGGAGGGAGGGAGAAACAATCTGCCTTGCTTGGAGGGAGGCCCTTCCCTGGCCTCCAAGGAAAAAGAAAACCTGGCTGGGTCAGGTAGGGGTTTAATAGAGGGATTGACTTTGTTGTGTGTCTGATTGTGAAGAGGGAGATGTGTGTGTGTGTGTGTTTGAAGTGCTGGTGCATCCTTCTTAATTCAAAGTAAAGAATACATGGCAAACTTTCCTTTGGGGTGGCAGCTCCTCACCCAAGCCTCTTGAAGTTTAAACTTTATGGAAAGAAATATTGACAGACTAGGAATGATTTTCATCAAGACCACATGGAGGAGGAGGAGGTTAACCCTGGCCTATCTGCCATACATGGTCCTGATTAAAATAATTTCTCTCTCTCTCAATATTTCTTTCCATAATGTTTAAACTTCTTCAGGTAGTGTGCATTTATTTAAAAGGTGCTGAACTACATTTTAAGCTTTCTTTTATAGATGTGTGTGTGTGTGTATTTTGAATTTGAACACAGATATAGGTTTCTTAAAAATCTCTGGTATGAAGGAAGGTGAATGGTTTTGGTGTTAAGGAAGGTGAATGGTTTTGGTGTTATAAAATACATGGCTGTACATCTTAGAAAATATTTTCCTTTCTCTGTGTACCTGCTTCTTATAAGCTAAATCTGCTGCTTTATGTTTGTATGAAAGGAAAATGTTTTCTAAAATGTACATCCATGAATCTTATACCAAAAACATTACTTCACATCAGAGAAATGGTTAAGGGACATAGTTTTTGCTACAACCTGGCACCCTCCAGTTGCTGTAGACTTAGATTCACAGAATCATAGAATTCAATGCCCCTCAGTAGTTGCAGTAGTCCAGGCATGTAGTCCTCCTCCTCCTCCTCTCATTTTATCCTTACAACAACCCTGTGAGGTAGTGTAGGCTGAGGGAAAGCGAGGTGGGGAAAAGAGTGGGGGCAGGATGTGGTTGGGGTGTATGTGAGGGCTGGGGTGGGGAATGATGGGAGTTGACTTGCAATGATGGGAGTTGTAGTCCAACACCTTTGGAGGGCACCAGGTTGGGGCAGGGCTGCTCTAAACAAAAAAAGAGAAGTAGGTGGCCCTAAATTGTTTGTCATCAGTTTTCCGCAACCCCACAGTCACCTCTGCATATCCTATTCTCCATCCTGTCCTCCTGGTTTATCTGCTTTGGGAGAATGAGAATTTCACTGGCACTTTCTGCCTCCTTAGGGAGGATGAGGTGTTAAGGCTGGTGAGCCTTAACTCCCAATTTCCCAGCTTTTTGGAGCTTGGTTTGAGCTTAACATTGTTTTGTAAAACATAGGTTTTTTGTTTATTGAATATATCCTCATGAACTGCTCGACTATTTCACTGTGTGACACCAAATTCTAGGGTTTGTGAGACACAGAAAAAACTCCCTCTAGCCAGTCTTGCATATCTTTCTGCAAAACTCTATCATCTCCTTAGGGCGCAATCATATTGGAATTCTGCCCACAAGATGGACATTTCCGATCACGGAGGATTCCAAGAACCCCATGCCCTGCTGCTAGGCTGATGCCAGCAGGAAAGGAGGAGTGATGGAGGAGAGGTTTGCTCTCTGTCCTATACAATGTTTTCCATTAGGTGGGCCTCTGAAACCATCTAGTGGTATCATGTTGCCTGGAGTGAAGCCAGGAGCTGAGACACTGTTGGATCCAATGGATTCATGGCTTCTTTTCTTCCCACCCACTGGCATGGCCCCATCCATAGGCATCTGAAGCACATTGAATTAGAGTGTAAACCAAGGGAATTTTATTTTATTTTATTTTTTAAAGGTGAACATTGATCAAACATTCAAGACACTCTCATATTACAGTACCAGCCAAGCTTGTTTGGAGATATAAAAGCCTGGAGAATTATGAGCCTCACACTTCTGGTGTCAATAATTCTGGAATCAGATGCTTGTTTCCAACCCATTCTTTTATGCGGAATCAATAAGTGCTTTGATTTAACTGTAAATTTTATTTTTGCTCTCTGCTGAATGTATTAACACTGCGGTAATAAAATTCAAAGCCGCAGCATTCTGAAACAATCACATTATAATCTACATTATGATAAATAGTCTGCAGTGTAGCATATGAGTTGTAACACAACCTTTAGAAAGGGACAGCTCCCTGTTCCGCTTACCTCTCCCCACCCTCTCCTTTGGCCACTTCATTAGAAAATTAATGCAACACCTGATCTTTGAGTTTTGGACTAAGAAAGTTGCTACTATAGCCAATTATTCAGAACTAATTCAGCCATATCCTTGGATATTTGTCTAACTTGGTTTCAGCCAATTCCTATCTACCATTCATTATGACTTGGCTTAAAGGATCTTACAATTAGAGTTAGCAGGAGGACAGGCACTTATCCAATTTTGACCATTTATAAACTCTCTCTCAGACACAAGGAAATATGCCAGAGGGATGAATTGGCCACTTTCACATATGCATGACTGGAATATCAATGTGTGCTAAGTTAAACCTATCCTTCCATTTCCTCTTCATAGCAGCAAATTAGCCCATGTGGTCTACTGAAATCATTGGTACTTAGAACTAGAGGAGCTAGAGGATTTAATTTGGTCTCCATTTTTAAGCAAACTGACTTATTTCACATGAATCCACACTATGAGGCTTTTTTCCTGAGCAGATATGCATGGTAAAGAACATTTTTTAAAAAAAACTGAAGTGGGGGTTTCTTGCACCTTTATCCTGCCCACCTCAACACACAATATTTTCCTTAGCAAGTCAATAGCTGTGTTGGATGGTTTGTTTCTGGTATGTGGGCATAGCCAGTCAAGAGCTTTCTTGGAGGGTTTGCTTGTGGTATATGAGCTTTTTGATACCTCCTGTTTGAGTAGGAAATGGACCCTCCAATTGATCAACCTCTTGCTCGATCACTGATATCATAGGTTAAAGGTAGACATAAGAAGAGCCTTGCTGGATCAGACCAAGGGTCCACCTAGTCTAGCATTCTGTTCACAAAGTAGACAACCAACTGTCGACCAGGGACCAACAAAGCAGGACATGAGTGCAAGATCACCCTTCAGGACATGTTTCCTAGTAACTGGTGTACATAGGTATACTGCCTCTGATTCTGGAGGTAGCATAGAGCTATCAGGTCTATTAGCCTTATTCTCCATGAATGTGTCAAATCCAAAGGCCATCCAAAGTGGTGGCCATCACTACATCTTGTGGAAGTGAATGTCATAGTTTAACTACATGCTATGTGAAGTATTCCTTTTATCTTCCACTAATCAGCTTCATGGGGTGACCCCAGGTTATAGTATTATGAGAGGGGGAGAAAACTGTCCCTAAACTCTTTCTCTAACCCATGGATAGTGTGTGTGTGTGTGTGTGTGTGTGTGTGTGTGTGTGTGTGTGTGTATTTGTTTGAGGATATGGTTGAATCCAGCATAGCTGCTAGATTCTCAGGTGGTGGCTGTGCCATAGAATCCCTTTCATCAGCTTTGGTTGTAGCACCAGCTGCCCCCTGCTGGGATGATACTTGAGATTTGTATTGTCATCCATGCATGGGTGAACTCCAGACTGGGCTAGTATAATGCACTCTATGTGTAGATGCTTTTGAAAATGGCCTGGAAAGTTTAGTCAGTAAAAAATGCTTCTGCTCATTTCTTAACAGGTTTTGTGATTGCTGACACACATCTGCTCAAGGGTTAACTGGACCATGTAATTGGTAACAGGAACCCAGTCCTCAAAGAGAAAAAGATACATCTCAATTGTATGAAAAAAAACAAAGCAAAAATAAATCAACCACACATTCACAATGCAATAAATTTGCCACAAGGCCCAAGTATAATAAATCTGACTCAAGGCTCCAACCATAACAGGTGAAAATTACTGAACAACAATGTATTTCTACTCATGGGTACAATGAACACCTACAGTAGAGGAGAATGGCCAGTCATTCCCAGGTGAAGGGTGGAAGCAAAACCTGAACTTTTTATAACAGCGCAAGAATTCATCAGCGGAATATTTATTTCTCTATTTCTTTATTTGTAACATTTCTATATCTCTCAGTGGTTCATAACATTAAAATGCAACATTAAAACACAATATTAAAGCACATTGTTAAAGCGTCCAACCATAATAAAGAAACAGTAAAATGGAGCAGTATAATGGAGTGGCCTAACTTACAGGCCTGGGCAAGCCTGGGTGAATAAGTGAGTCTTCAGGAGGTGTTTAAAGATGCCACATTTTTTGCCTCTCAAACTACACGAGGGAGCGTGTTCCAAATGGTGGGTGCCACTACAGAGAAGACCTGGGTACTTCATGGCAAAAATCCATTCATTTTCAGAACGACCAGCATAGACAGGCTGTCCTGGAATCAACTGACCAGGGAGCCCATGTTGAAAACCTGGTCTTCAGAAGATAGGGAGCTGTCTTTTCCTGAGTCAGACTGTTGGTCCATCTAGCCCAGTACTGTTGACACTGACTAGCAGAGGCTCTTCATGGTTTCAAACAGGATTCTTTCCTAGCCCTACCTGGAGAGTCCAGGGATTTTACCTGGGACCTTCTGCATACAAAATATGTACTCTACCACTGAGCAACAACCTCTCCTGTTTCTTAATCAACACACCCGGAGCTAATTACTTTGGATAGTTCTTGCTGGTGGGGAGTGAAGGTTCCCTCTGCTAACTCTTCCTTTTAGACTATTCTCGAAGCCAGTATAAGCCACTCCCTATTAGGGGTGTGCATGGACCCCCCCCCCATCCGCTTTGTGGCCCGATCTGGAAAATCCAGATCGGGCCCGATCCTCTTCGCGACGCTCCGCCCGTCTCCCGCTCTGCGGAATGAGATCCGGCTTCGCTGCCATCGCTACATGGATGGTGGCAGCGGCGCAAGATAAGCCACACCCCCCCCGCCCCCTTACCTGCATCTGTCATGGGCTTCAATTGAGGCCCCGGTTGAAGCCGGAAGAGGTCTTGGCCTTCACTTCTGCCTTCAACTGGGGCCTCAATTGAAGCCCGCAATGGACGCAGGTAAGCGTTGTTCCTCCCTGCTCCCTTACCTGGCACCTCCGCTGCCTCTGCCACATGGATGGTGGCGCTGGCAGCGCCAGATGAGTTCCCTTCCTCCCCCACTTACCTGCAGGCGAAGCTCCAGATAGAGGCAATCCTCTTCGCCTCAATCCGCAGCCCCCCTCACTCTCTTCACCTCCGCCTTTTCCGGAGGTGAATTAGGCCGCCTCGCTCCTGCTTCTCTGAACCGAAGAGAAGCAGAGCACATCCCTACTCCCTATACTATTTCTGCAATATTGAGGTTATCCAACGAATGCAGGGATGTCAGCAAACTAATATACAAAGTTCAGAGGAACAATATATGACTTGTAATTAACAAATTTACAGAAGTTCAGCAACATGTTCTTTTTGATTATATTTAGATCTCAAGCAACATGATCTGAAGCAGTTGTAGTCATTTAGTAATATCTTGTTTCCATTTGCCTTGCATTATGTTCACCTGGCCTTCATGTTCATGTGCATGGCCCCATCCTAATGTCACCAGGGTTTACATTGTATTTGACTCAGCACATCAACAACTTCAAGAGATCTCCATGTAAGGTCTCATCTGTGACCGCCAAAAGCGTTTTGCCATACTGTTGGCTAGACAGTTCCCCCTCTTACATCTGCTCCCTTCTCAGTCAGTTCCACATGTTCTGTAGAGGCCTTGTCCTTCACTTCATGATGACAACAACATATCATACTACTTCTGAAACATTTCTATCGATTTTCAGTTTATTTATGCTCTTGCTCATTGTCCTGGCATTGGAAGAACTGAGCGAAATGTCCATTTATCACCCATTTCATCCTCACAACAATCCTGTGAGGGAGATTTGGCTGAGAGGCAAATGACACGCAGGAATTTGAACTCAAGCCTCTGAGGTCCCAGCTCAATACTCTAACCATTGCACTACTACACTAGCTGCAGACAATTAAAATGTTGAGTTGTACATGAAAATATCATTAAGTGATACATTCCTCACTCCAAGTTCTGTTTGTATACTTCCAGCTTATGTCATTATGCCAGCTCAATTTGTTTCCATGAAATGTCACATTTGGAGAAAACTACAGTAGCTATAAATGTGCTGTGTTGCATGTGCTATTAAAAAAACCTCAACATTTCAACTCCTGGAGTGTTTAGAACTTATCTGAAACAATCACTTACGCCATAAGAAGAACATAAAGATTATGCAAAACAGGCAATTTCCCTTTTTCCTTCTCCCCTGGAAATCTAGATCTCCAAGCCTTATGAAAATAACTACATCTGTGTTTTATCAATAAAATTTGATGAGCCATAAATTGTATTTTTATGCTGGCGGCGCAACGCCTATTGTACTCATAAGGCTATGACTGCATTGCTACTGTCATAGGCTAGGTTAAAAACCTTATCAACTGCATCGTTCACTGAACTTTGAATACTGAAGGGGGCATACTATGCTTCAGAGCATTGAAGGATGACCAATCCTGCCAATTAGGACTGACCTTGCATAACTGATGTAATCAATTTACATCAAGGATAAATTTGCCACCAACAATGGGCCAAGATGGTGACACTGAGAAACTGGCACTGACTGCCTTTTTTAGGGTGGCTGTGTGCCCTCTTTTACAGAGGACCATCCTCTATTTGAAGATGGTCTTCTCTTTTGAAGGTAAGGGCTGCTTGAAGCACTGTTCAGCCTCGAAGCACACCATTTTAGATTGTTTTTTTTCTCAACTTATGAGTGGCAATGATGTGAGCCAATCAGATGCTGCCTTTGCGGAGGCATGGACAATGAGGGTGCAGGTGTGAAATGTAATGTGTGAAAAACTACGTGATATGCAGGCGACTGGTGTTATTAGTCAGGAAAATTGGGGAGGACAGAATGATAAGGTGGGAAGAAAACCTTTGGAGTGGATGTAAATTTTTGTCTTCATTCCCCTTTTGCTCCATGTCTAATTTTAGATTGTAAGTTTTCCAAACTAGGCATTCACCAGCCTGGCTTCTGTGCCATTAACAGCAGTCTGACACATGGAACACAAGCCAGAAAAACTTTCCCCATCCTATTATTTGCATGCCAAGCCAAGCTTTACCTGCTTAATTTCAGTGTTCGGTCCTGTTAAAATTGCCAGAGCAAGCCCATTAAATAAAGTTGGCACACCTAATGAACTCATTGTATTGCTACATACTATGTAATAATTTTGCCCACCCTGAGCCCTTGGAATATGATTACAAATTGGACAAGTAGTCTAATTGGGAACTCGCCAGTACAATCATAAATAAACCATCTGGAGTAGTCACTCCTTTACATGGACTGTTGAACAGTTACACAGCCATTGAGTGTTGTTTTCTTCTATTTCTGTAAAAACATTAGCCTTTTTTTTTTTTAGTTAGCAACACCTGCTTCAACATTCCTTGGGGAGGACATCTGCGTTGTTAGTGATGAACGCCCACCCATGGCATTTATTGTTGAGTCTGCACAGTCTGCTGATGTGAAAAAGGGAACATCTTTCTTCCCTATAAGGGTTCCTTTTTTCAGATTTTGGGATATGGACTAGATATTTCAGTGTGTGTTTTCAGTGGGAGCAGCTCTGAGGTCTTTGCTAGACCTAAGAATTAGCCCAGGCAAATGGAGGGGTCATCCCTGCCGGCTCCCGGGATCCCCTGTGTGTCATTTGGATGCACAGGGATGATCCCAGGATATAGGCCCTATCTAGCCATGGCCTTAGATATATTCAAAGGAAACATCTGGAGAAGTTTGTTATGGGTTCTTTTAGGCTGCATGTTTACTGGGGAGTAAGCTCCATGGATTACAGTGAAACTTATTTCTGAGAGAAGATGCATAGGATTGTGCTATTCTTTCATATATATGAAAGAATGAGTGGAGGAAAGGGGAGGGAGAAAAGCTTTGGTAGAGAAACCAAGAGAAGAGAGGAAAAGTCAATGGTGCGCTTGAGTTGAAACTAGGGTTGAGCTGAACATTCTCAGTTGAGAACTTTTTGGCTCCAACATTTTGGAAGGAAGGCCAAATCTCGGGCACAAATCCCTGCAAGCCGAAGGCCTGTTTTAAAAGCTGCCTAGTAAAATCCTACCTGTTTGGGGTGAGCAGTCAAATTCTCCTCATATATCAGTTTATTGGGGTGGGGGATACAATTATGAAAGACTGTTAAAAATTTACAATGCTGATAAGAACAAGAAAACAATAAACATAACCTCGTATTATAAACATAGTTTACCAGGTTACTATACTGATGTCATCACCAGCACTGCATTGAACTATAAACTGTGACTGTGGTTTCAATTTATGTACATCATGCTTTAGAAATTATTCATTATAAAAATGTGGAGTTGATTGTATTAGGAGTAATTTTCATGTACAGTTTTGTTAGGCAACCAGCAGTTTGCCGTTGACGACCGTGTCATTTTGCCATGCTGATGGATGCATCAGTTATAACCATCATATCTGTGAATAAACAAGGTTAATTATCACTGTCCATCCTTGAATGTATATCTTGTAGTTGTGTGCTTTGGGCACTCTGTATATATCTGAAGGTAAATAATGCTGCCACCTTGGTGCAGCTAAGCAGGTCTGAGTCTGAACAAAGGTTGAATGAGGGACCACCATAGAATCCCTATGCATGCCACCTTGAGCTCCATTGTTGTTGTTTATGAAAATTCCTAGAAGCCTTTCTTAGAATAATAATTAAGAAATAGTCAACGTGTCTTACAAAATAAATAAATAAATAATAAATCAAACAGAATTTTTAAACAATTGTAAACAACTAAAACAATTAATGATAACAACCAAAGGCTGCTGTCCATTTAAAAAATAACTTTATTTATATCATTGATTTCCAGAGTAATCCCATGGCACAAAGGCGAGGAGTCAGAGGAATGGGGTCCATGCCAGAGGAAGAAGGCAAAGGTACTGAGGGGTTAACTGTGGAAGGAACAGGCAAAGTACTGTTTTCCCAGATTCAGACAATGAGGAGGGGCTACCATGGCCCAAAGGATTGAATCAGCTGCTGATAGCATACACATAGGTAAGGGTCACAAGCTAGGTCCTCCACATGAGTATTAATGAACAAATATTCAGTGGGATTTGAATATAAGCCAATAAGTATCAGAAGAGAAAGATGTTGGCTTTACTGAGCTGACGGAAACCTTGAGATAAGAAGGCATGTAGGTTATTCCCCCAATCATTCTCTCCATTTGAGGCCTTGAGCAACTGAGCAGGGTAGAAAGAGAATTGGAGGTGGGGGGTGGGAGAGATTGTGAGGTCCTCTCCCCCATACTCCACATCCTGCAGCTTGAGCACTTTCCGCCAACTGGCCTTCCCAAATATTAGTTTATCTCACCAACTGAGGAGAAGATGTGTCTGTGTTGTAAATCAGCACACAAATAGTGAGCTAGTGTAGTGTAGTGTAGTGGTTAGAGTGTTGAACTGGGAGTTGAGAGATCCAGGTTCTAATCCCCACTCAGCCATGGACGCTCACTGGGTGACTTTGGTCCAGTCACAGGGTTGTTGTTGCAAAGATAGAATGGAAAGGAGGAAGAAGATTATGTATGCTGCCTTGGGTTCCTTGGAGGAAAAAAGGTGGGATAATAATAATAATAATAATAATAATAATAATAATAATAATAATAATAATAATAAGGCATGTGGAGAGCACAGAATGATAGAGGCCAAAAGACAATCTTCAGTAGATATAATGGGCATGTCTACACCAGCCATTCATTCCAGGATCATCCCTGTGCATTCAAATACCACACAGGGGATCCCAGGAGCAGGCACGGATGATCCCTCCATTTTCCTGGGATAACTGTTAGGTGTAGAAAGGGCCTATGTCATCATTGCAATATCTACACTTTATGTAAACCCCATGTTTGCACAGGACAACACTGTTTGTAGCTCCTCACCCGTTTTCATCATGGAAATAAATTGGTGTGTGTGTGTGTGTGTGTACATGTGTGTGTGTGACCAAGGCTAGCAGGGAAATAAAATACTCACTCCCAAGTCCTTCATGCCAACAATTAACTTTGTTCTGAGAAAATCCCTCTCCTAGATACAAATGGATTACTGTGAATAATAAACATAAGTCTTTAATACGGAAAGTGCCACATTAATCCTGGGTTTATTTATTTATTTAAAGAGAGCTTGGTGTAATATTGAAGAGTGCTTGGATCAAAAAGCAGCACTTTCTTTCCAAATGGTCAGTTTTAATGTGCAGGTTCACAACAGTGAAACAGCTGGGAGGATCTGAAACAAAACCATTATAAAGTGCAGCAGAAGACAATTATCATTATAAGACAATTGAGGTGCATTTTACAGTGTGCCATGGGAGACACTTTCTTTGCAGAGATGCAGTAATAGAACATTTTGCCTTAAAAATATCCTTTTTTTCCTTTCCTTTTTTGTTATTTGCTTCTTTCGGAATCCCGCTCCTGCCCTCATGGAAAAGTCAGCCTCCAAGGTCACAATAGAAGTGATATATGACCATAGAGCACAGAAATTAATTTTTATCTGCAAGATGGATGGGAAAAAGAAGAAATATTTCTTTGGGCAGGAGAGCTCTCTCTCTCTCTCTCTCTCTCTCTCCCCCTGCCTGCTTTCTTACTCTGGATTGGATGCTTTTTAATTACATCTACAGGGCTGTGCTTTGTAGCAAGACATGTACATTGTACTAAGAGTGGTACCAAGGTTTCCCCCTTCTTCTTCTACTTCTTCTCTAACAGGAGAAGTGTCATGGTTCCAGACTATCAGGAAGCCAAGTCCATAATCCCCAAAGGATGGGACTAAATGTGATTAATGTATAATGAGGGAAAGCCCTCTGCATGTGATGAAATCATACCTATCATGAAATTAAAAGAAAAAGGTAAGTCCATAAAATGTAGTCCAACTTTGTATCCAAACCAGCAGCAATAGTTTCCTCTCACTCACACTTTACCTCAGGGATGTCATTACATAATGAAAGCTGATTGGCTTTGTGGCATCATCATGCCATTCAATAAATGCTTCCCAATTGGGTAGGATTAATCATGTGACTAATACAACAAGGTGGGGCGGGCATGGTGCCCAAGGAGAATCAGCACAATCAGGGGAAGCATGGGTGTCAAATAAGATGGAATGAATAATAATAATAAAAAAACACTCCAGAAAATATTGAAAGGAGAGAGTGACAGTGTAGCCCTGAAAAGAAGGAAGGAGATAGGGGTGGGAAACACACAATACCAGAAAGCTGCCTTGAAAATCAGTCCTTACTCTCATTTCTGACGACTGAATACTCTGAAATCCAGTGTTTCTCATTTAACTCAGTTATGACTAAGATCTCTTAAGACAGAAGTAGGGAACCCTTTGGGAAACCCCACTAATTGCTGGGGAACATGGGTGGATGGGTCTTGTTGCACTCATGTCCTGCTTCTGGGTCTCCTGTCAGTTGTTTGTCCACTGTGTGGGAGATTCAGAACAGATAAAAGGAAGGACTTCTTTACAAAGTGCATAGTTAAACTATGGAATTCAGTAACACAAGATGTAGTAATGGCCATCAATTAGGATGGCTTTAAAAGGTGATATTAGATATATTCCTGGAGGAGAAGGCTATCAATGGCTCCTAGTCCTGATGGCTATGTACCACCTCCACTATCAGAGGCAGTTTGCCTTTGTACACCAGTTGCTGGAGAACATGGGTGGGAGGGTGCTGTTGTACTTATGGCCTGCTTGTGGGTTCCCATTGGGCAGGTGGTTGACCCTTTGTCTGAACCAGTGTGCTTCTTCTTATATTCTTAAGACTGCCAAGGGTCTCATGGTTTATCTATTGGAGGGCAGAGGATACAGCACCAGCTGGAAGGGCTGAACCCAGAGGTTGGAGTGACTTTCTCTCTCTCTCTCTCTCTCTCTCTCTCTCTCTCTCTCTCTCTCTCTCTCTCTCTCTCTCTCCTTTTTCTAGCAACCTTTCCCCCCCCCCTCTCATTTCCCAATGCCTCCTTCTCTCTGCCTCCCTCTTCATCCCCACTCAGCAGGTTGATGGGGCAGAGACAGATTGCCTTTGCCAGAGTTCTGATCTCATCTCTTGCAGAGATCTTTTGAAACTAGGTTGAGAGCTGCATGCAGTCAGGCAGAGGGCCACAGGCTGCCCACCCTTATCCAAGAGACACAAATATTTCATTTTGCCAAATACAATATTAATGCCTGCTCCAGATCATCCTGTACAAACCTTCTTCTTTGTGCTAGGAACCGAAACTTGAAAATTCATTGATAACCATTTGTAATCTGAGCCTTTAAAAGCAGACGACAACAGGCTGCCCCAAGAGAAGCTTAGGAATTGATGCTAATATTGATCAGTTATTTCTGGATAATGTGCTGCTCCATCAATAGTAATAAAAGGCAGGTGAAGATTGATCAAAGGCTGGATGACAAGCGAATATCTTGGGGAAAGCATGCATACAGATCCATTTTTAATTTCAGAGATACTGTAATCCATTTTCATGTCAGTGCACAATATGTTGATGGTGGGGGTGACTTCCAGGGGAGACATGGTTAGGATTAGCAGTTTATGCAAGCATCCTCAGTAAAATGAATCGATTTCCCCACTTATTTGATTTGTGACCTTCGAAATACTTCATGTTTGATTCTTTTTAAACAGGGCTTCAAAATCAGCTCTGGAATAATAGTTGGCACTTGGAGTGACAGGGAAAATCGGTACTATTCTTCAACAAACAGTTCCTGATACACTGTGCTGTAGTTTAATTCAATGACCAAGGCAAACTTTTTATTATTATTATTATTATTTTTAAAATATTTTATTATTGAAACAACAAACACAAATCAAAATCACTTAATACAAAGACATTATAATACCTTACTATCATATATTCGATGTTAACATATTAAACATAATATAATAAACATAATAAACAACAGTGCTCCCCCCACCTCGGGATCTCATTCTTGTTTCCAAAAACTCATAGTTTCATCTGTTGGTGGATCCCCCCTTCCTTTAGAAAATACAAACTCCAGGAACTTTTTCCATATACTCTCAAAATCATTCGTTTTTACTATGCCTCTTTTCATTTTTATATTACATGTCAATTTATCGTTTATAGCAATGTCCCACACTTCTTTATACCATTCTTCAATACAATAATCTCCTGTAATTTTCCAATTCCTAGTTACTGTCAACCTCTCAGCTGTCAGCAGGTTCGTTATCAATTCTTTCATTTACCAAGGCAAACTTTGATACTTTCCCAAAGGGCAAAAAAGAAGAGGAGGAAGAGGAGGAGATGAACAAGAAGAAAGAGAAGGAGGAAGAAGAGGCGGAAGAGGAGGAGGACAAGTAGTAGTGAAGGCTCACCAAGGAAGTCAAGGCTCAGTATGGTCCAAACTGGAAACCAAATGCACAGTTACAAGATGGGGGATACTTGGCTCAGCAATACTACAAATGAGAAGGATCTTGGAATTGTTATAGATCACAAGCTGAATATGAGCCAACAGTGTGATATGGCTGCAAGAAAAGCAAATGCTATTTGGGGCTGCATTAATAGAAGTATAGCTTCCAAATCACGTGAGGTACTGGTTCCTCTCT
This sequence comes from Elgaria multicarinata webbii, assembly GCF_023053635.1. Classification (NCBI taxonomy): domain Eukaryota; kingdom Metazoa; phylum Chordata; class Lepidosauria; order Squamata; family Anguidae; genus Elgaria; species Elgaria multicarinata. The sequence continues at coordinate 20,506,170 of NC_086184.1, read as the reverse complement.
ATTTGGCCCTGCTTAGGCCTCATCTAGAGTATTGCATCCAGTTCTGGGCTCCACACTTCAAGAAGGATGCAGACAAGCTGGAGTGTGTTCAGAGGAGGGCAACCAGCATGATCAGGGGTCTGGAAACAAAGCCCGATGAAGAGAGACTGAAAGAACTGGGCATGCTTAGCCTGGAGAAGAGAAGATTGAGGGGAGACATGATAGCACTCTTCAAATACTTGAAAGGATGTCACACAGAGGAGGGCCAGGATCTCTTCTTGATCATTCCAGAGTGCAGGAAATGGAATAATGGGCTCAAGTTACAGGAAACCAGATTCCGGCTGGACATCAGGAAAAACTTCCTCACTGTTAGAGCAGTATGACAATGGAACCAGTTACCTAGAGAGGTTGTGGGCTCTCCCACACTAGAAGCATCCAAGAGGCAGCTAGACAACCATCTGTCAAGTATGCTTTAGCGTGGATTCCTGAATCAATGGCCTTTTAGGCCCCTTCCAACTTTACTATTCTATCATTCTATGATTCTAGAGTACACAGTTGCCTCCCAGGGCAAATAACCATAGTGAAGGGGTGGGAGTCAATTTTCATCAGAACCACAGTAGGTTGGGGAGGGGGCGGTAGAAAATAAATCAGGACCACCACCCTGTGCATGGTGGCTATTAACAATAAGAAAACAAACCATAAAACTTCAAGCAACATATTTAGTATCATGCTTCTTTGGCCCTTACACTGCTATCCTATGCACGTTTACTCAAAAGAAAATCCCATTGTATCCCAAGTTGCTTACTCCTTTTTGAGTTTAGGATTCCAGCCTGTCATGGACTAGCAAATCCCTGTTCTGAGAGTGGAAGGGAAAATAGGCAAAAATGTGTGACCCCACTCCTTTTTGCCTTTTCCTTCCTGTGGTCTTTTCTGTTGCCACCAGGTGGATTTTTTTCTTCATTGCTGCTTCCAGAAAATCAGCCTTAAAATTCTGGGTTTCTGGTATTATAGGGCCACAATCATAGCCCTATGTTAAAGGGGAATTGGCTGAATCACATTCCACCATTGTAACCAGAAATTGGGGGAGGAACAGCTTATATTGAGGAAATAGCTCAACAGACTGATGTGAAAATTTGGAATGAAAGAGAAGTGAGTTTGAGAATAGGAATGTCATAGGAAACTGCAAAGGTAACTGATGAGTCTGGATTTTTATGAATCCAACACATGGATTATTCAGTGGACCAGTTTTCCCCCTGTTGGGAAGAGTCTGTGGGCTTGCAGACTGTTTTCCTAACATTCAGGTATTTTGAAGAAATTTCAATGTAGAAAAATATGCAAAATTTTTGTTTAATGGCCAAAAATGTGCATTTCCTGGATAGGCTAAAACGTGAAAATGTACATTTGGGGGGAATTTGCACATGTGCAAATTTGTGCAAATTCAGAGGGGGGGGAAATCTGATTTTTTTGATGGGAAGATGATGGAATAAAGGACACCTGACACAGATGGAACAGATTCATCATAATCTGTACATCCTTATTTGAGAATGGCCCGTACTCAGTTTGAGGTAGAAGGGACAGCGAATGGTTTATTTATTGGAGTTTAAATTTATCATGCATGTGGGTGCTAAAAAAATATAATTCCACTAAACTGACAGTGTTTGGGCTAAAATGCTGTATTTGTACCAAGGAGATTTTTAGTTCAAATCCCTGCTGATCTGTGAATCTCACTCTACAATATTAATGCCTCTTCATCCCTCTGAACTTGTATGAAGATTGTTTTCTATAATTCCTTATTCCTTACAATGTTTTGCATTTCAGAATTTAATGTAGTGAAATACACATTTTTGGTAGTTTTATTTTATTTTTTTGCATCATCATGGCTAGACATTTTTTCCCTCCAATAATGAAAGCACGAATGGGGTTAAACACCTCAGGATGCTATAAATGTCTTCCATGAAAAATAGAATTAATCTCTATCAGTGAACAATGAGCAGTTTTCAGAGTCACATCCAGATTTTAATGGACAACTTATTCCATGCGGAACAATTTGGAAGCAAAATTAAAGAGATAAGTGTCCGATTTGGGAAGGGAATGAAGTATTCTCTGAAAAATGATATGGAACAAAGTGACTCATTTAATAATTTGAGGCTATGTACTGATGTCATCATATTTTGATGAATTTTGGGGGAGCTGTAGGCTATTGGGTTAAGGTGAATCTGAAGAATAGTTTCCACCAATATAAGCCTCAAAATTCTACTGAATATATAAAAAAATGACATTCTGCCAAGCTAATAATTTGAAATTGGAATCCATGTACCACCTGATGAGGTATACCATTGCATACAATTTCAAACCAATCGAATACAAATTGGCACATGTATAGTAAGTCAAATAGTGCTGAAAATTAACAAATTATTTGGGTGGGTGTTTTTTTACTTCGATCTACAGTTTGACATTTATATTTCCTCCCAATTTTGGTCAAAACTACTGATGTATGTTCTTCTGGATTGTCCAGGAGCTGCATATATGTTCTTCTGGCTTGTCAAGGTTTGGTGAAATTCTGAGCAGTGGTTCAAAAGTTATGAAGGATTTCTGCCTTGTGAAAGGCTACGGCAGCAATTGGCTACGGGACATGCCTGACACATCTCATCGTACCCTTCCCATGCATCACAAGATGGTGTGGTCACTTCCAGCAAACGACCCCATCAGCCAGTTCTCCCCTCTTGATGAGAAGCAGGTCTGGGATAGATGACCCCTTGTATCTTCTTCCACCTTTTGAAAGATTAAATTGTCAGTGAGGCAGATCAGGAATTTATTAGACCTTTCATTCTTGCCAGTGCTTGACTTCCAACAGATATCAGAGTAATTGAAGTATCCTATTAGTACTATGACTCTCTTCTTTGAAAATCTGATAATCTCAAGTAGGAGGCATCACCCACATTTTCTGCCTGGCTTGTCAGTCTGTAGCAGATTTCCTTCCCTTCCCTTATTTTATTTTATGCTCTCAACTGGCCTGCCATGTTCAGTTCCTGTATTTCCGTGTTTGTGTGTGTGTGTGTGTACATCTGATAAGGATGTGGGGGTTTTGCTTAATGTAGAGACACCCTTATGATAGAACTGTAGGGCATAACATATGCAAAAGGAACAGACCTAACTGGAATGAACAAGTTGTCCATCCACCTCTAAGTACTACCAATTTTGTTTAAAAAATGTTCCTATTGCAAATAAAGGTACCCTCTAACCCATGAATCTGCAAGCAGTGCCATTAATTAATCTACCTACTAAACCTATTAAACCATGTGGCCACCAATAATTCCTGAATTCAACCAGAGTGGGATTTACTTTGCTACAGGCTAATTGTGTTCTACCATTTAGAAGAGAAATTACTCAAAGTGGGTGAGAGAAAGTCTTAGGGTTGTTTCATCTGTCAAATCTCAACATCTAAATTCTCACTTTAGGGCAGTTGGCTAGCAGAAGCTGGAAAAGGCCACAGCACATTCCCAATTGTAGCATATGATTCTATAGAATGTGTGTGTGTATTATATTGGACACGAAGGCTGGACAGAATGAACCTTTTACACACTGAAACCAACAGGGAAATTATATATATAATCCCAGGGTCTATATAGCTGCTCCACAGCTTATCATAGGGATGCTTCATGGACCATCTTTTGAAATGCAAGCTGTTACACACAAAGAGGAGGGGGAAACAGCTAACAAAATAAACAGACAGAAAAAATGGATAGATTGAGGTCTTGAGTTGCAGGTTGATGGGGTAAAGAAGAATGTATCCATTTTTCCATAAAGAAAAATAGAAGCATGGATAAAAGAGGCACTAGAGGCCTTCAAGAGGCAGCTGGACAAGCATCTGTCAGGGATGCTTTAGGGTGGATTCCTGCACTGAGCAGGGGGTTGGACTCGATGGCCTTGTAGGCCCCTTCCAACTCTGCTATTCTATGATTCTATGATTCTATGATAAGAGATCAGTCTATGCCAATGAATGGGAAATATATTGAATGATTACAACAGAGTACTGAGATGACCCTCCTTGAGAGGGCCAGTGTGGTATACTACTTAGATTGTTGGACTAGTGCTAAAATGCTGGATGTGTGCATGGCTGAGCAGGAAGTGTGACACCACATGTGCTGGTGCCAGGGCAAAAGAAGGCCGTCTCAAGCAGGAAGCAATAAGGAAGAAGATATCCCGAGGTCAGGTCTACAGTTTGTGTCAAATCATTGCAAACCCATCATGGTAATGCTACATCCCTCTTGGGCGTTTATACCGCATAGGACAGAGAACGACATTTGCTGTGACATTTTGGATAATGTGGAATCAAAAGCAGGAATTAGCACTATGAAAGCAGTATATGGAATATGTCATGTGCCCCAACAGTTATCAGTACACCTTAGTACCACTATAAAGCAGTAGTGTAGATGTAGCCCATGTGGAGGGTAGGGATAGAAAATTCTAGGAGGCGGGATCCTCTTTACCAGGAGGAATGTTTTCCTCCTCAGGACCTCATTCCCTTTGGGAAAAGTGGTCAGGTCCTGGATATTGTTGATGGGCAGGGCTGGAGCTGGCAGTAGGTGGTGCCAAAATGAAATGTGGACATCAAAGCTAAAAGTACACACACACTCAACTCACACTCACAGACAGACAGGGCCCACTCAACCCTCCATCCACGTATTGAAAAAAAATCAATTAGGGGCTGTGGTACCACATAGTATAGCACTGTCCACCACAACAACTATGCGATACCTCCCCCTTCTGACAAATGACCAAAGAAAACACTTATGAGAAGGTGTCTTCCATGCCTACAGATGTATACATGGAGAAATGCTACACACAAGGAGATAAATTGAATGGATATAGAGGAGAACTACTTCGGGGGGAATATTAAGTGGCATGTGCTTCCAATGGTGGGATTTTAATCTACGTATGCATGAATGAATTAATACTTAAAAGTCATTTAATATAATGAATTCTCTAAAAAGTTTAAAATATTAAAAATCACTATTTAAAATATACTTTTACAAAACAATTTTGACTACAGTAACAATAAAAAGCTATGCAAAGAACAGTAAGATGGAGCAGCAGATGATTAATTTAAATTAATTACAAGCCAGAGAAATCCTGGTGAACAAGTGCATTTTCAGGAGGTGTTTAAAACATACCACATTTTCTGCCTCCCAAACTGAATGGGGGTGGGTTTTACAAAGGGTGGGCACCACCACCGAGAAGACCCACCCTCAAGATATTACATGGTGACATGACATTCTCTTGGTAGCAGAACAACCAGCAAGCCTTCTTCTGAAGATGTTAAAGGTCAGCAGGATATATATATTAGGGGTGTGCACGGACCCCCCGCTCCGCTTCACTTGCAGATCCGCCATTTTTCGGAGCGGGTCGCTCCGCCCCGCCCCCGCTCCGCCCACTTCCGCTCCGCTCCGCTCGGAGCTCCGGATCGGATCCGGAGCTCCGTTTTTGCCCCCCCATAGGGTTGCATTGAAAGCTAAAAAAGTAAACAACTTTTTTTCCGTTGAAGTTAGAAACCTCACGTTTGGCACCATGACACCTCATGGGCGTATACACACACACGCCAAGTTTCAAGGCAATCCCATCATCCCCTGATTTTTGGCGAATTTTTGAAAATCGGGCACCCCACACACAACATCCCTGCGAGGTGGGCAGGGGAGGAGGGAGGGAAGGCAGGCAGGCATGCAGCTGGCATTTCTGGGGGCATAAGGAAGGGAGCCAAGGATAAGCCAGTAATGCATAGAAAATGGAATAAATCAATCAATAAACAAAGGAGGGGTGGAATTAAAAGCAGCAGTGTTGCTCAATAAACAGCAAGAAGAATTAAAAAAAAAAGGCTATATCTGTCTTTTACCAGCAATAGGGGGACGTGCCCGGGGGAGGGGGAAGTAGCTGCCAGTTCAAGACAGCCACCAACAGCTCTGAGAAGAAGTAAAACGCTTACTTCGACTCATAACAGGCATTGCTCCACCACTGAAAAGTGACCATTCACTTCAACTCATGATAGGCATTGCTCCACCGTTTTACTCTCTTTGGAAGGCTCTATGGCCTTCCAGTGCAGGAGAGAGTGGGGGCACGTCCACGATGAGATGCCCTAGGGGAGCTCATCCCCTTGCACCACATCGATTCAGTTGTTCACCAAGGTTAGGGTGGGGAGCAGTGCTGTGTTTTCTATCTCTTATTCTTGGCTTAGTATATGATTTCAGGTTGTGTTTGTGCATTTGGTGGGGCTACTGTGTTAAAAAACACGGGGAAAAGCCCGTTCAGATGAAGAAAGAGAAGTTTCCCAGAATCCCAAGTTACCTGTTTTGCCTATGCCCTCCTCCAACTTTGGGATCATCATGACCGGGAGCTGACTCTGCCCCTCAGCCCTTTGAAAAAGGTATTTTTCCCGCCGATTTTTAAAAAACTTCTAGCCCGCGACCCGTACGATGCAGAAAGTTGAGAGTGGTCTCAAAATGACCCCCATCCACGACTCTCTGTGCACAAGAATTTTCAGAACGATAGCTTAAACCCCCCCCCAGTTATCCCCGATTCTTTCCCTCAATGCAATCCTATGGGCGAAAAGCCGAAACGGAGCCCCGCGGTTGACCCTATTTTTAAAAAACTTCTAGCCCGCGACCCGTACGATGCAGAAAGTTGAGAGTGGTCTCAAAATGACCCCCATCCACGACTCTCTGTGCACAAGAATTTTCAGAACGATAGCTTAAACCCCCCCCCCCCAGTTATCCCCGATTCTTTCCCTCAATGCAATCCTATGGGCGAAAAGCCGAAACGCAGTTTGAGCCCCGCGGTTGCCCCGATTTTTAAAAAAATATTGCACGTGAACCACAGCACGCAGAGAGGTGAGAGTGGTCTCAAAATGACCCCCATCCACGACTCTCTGTGCACAAGAATTTCCAGAACGATAGCTTCAAAAACAACGTAGTTATGCGCGATTATTTGCCGCAATGCAATCCTATGGCGAAATGTTTTCAAGATGGCGACCGGAGCGCTCCGACTGAACTCGGAGCTCCGAAAAATGGTCGCTTCTCTTCGCCTTGCTTCTAGGGGGTCCGCGGTCCGCTCCTACTCCGCCTCTGGGTAAGGCGGAGCAGGCCAATCCGCTACTGCTTCTACGCTCCTAATCGGAGCGGAGCACATCCCTAATATATATATATATATAAGGAGTCTGCGTGGTACATTCACAAGCACAATTCCAACCTCTCTCTCTCTCTCTCTCTCACACACACACACACACACACACACACACTTCTAGAAATAGCGCTTTACATCCACTCTAGTTTGAGACCTTATATCTAAGAAATGACAGAGCCCCTATCTTTATTTAAAATGGTGGCTCATATCGATGACAGGGGGCTGCTGGATGGGTCAGGTAAGTCCCATTAGTGGGCAGGGCAGTGGCTCACCATTACCTCAAGTCAGGCCTAGGCAGCCTGAAACACTTTAGGCCACCTTGGCATGGTCCAGTCCCAATTTTGATCCAGAATGAAGCAGCCTGAATCGTCCCGCTTCAGCTCAGATTTGGAGTTCAAGCCTGAAGCAATACACTACATCCCTTACCTTCCTCCAACTCCTCTAGCCATAGAAAAGAGACTAGCAACATAGCAGAGAACAGCCACTGCAGATATACATAGTGCTGAAGTGTTCCACTATATTCTATCCACCCTCACTGGATATTGGGGAATTCAGGTTGCCCAGCCAGTTAAAACCACAGAGTCAGAGTTTTGTCCTCTGAGGTGCATTTTCCTCCTTAAACTCCTTCAACAAAAGTGGGATGCTGCAGTTTGGTTTCAAGGAGTCTACCTGGACCTTCCCAGGATGCTGATGAAAGCTTCATCATGAAAATGTCCAATCAACCTAGGAATAGTGTTAGCTTAAATAAAGGGGGGGGGGGAGAGAATTATGTTCTAGAATACAGCTTGGACAATAAAAAATATTAATAGCTAGTCCTTTGAAATGAGGAAGTGTATTTTGATTTTTCCTGGCTCACAGAAGTTAAATGTCATACCCACATAGATCAGAAGGTCATTAGATTTAGATATTTTTCTGGATTATCAGGATTCATACCCCACATTTTTAAGAAATACTATTTGTTTTTTATGAATTCAAATTCAACCTTTGCATTTATTTCCAGAGTTTATGCTCAGACTTCATGCAAGGCAATAGTCAAAATATAAAAATTCCACAGAGTTAAAATTAATATAATTATGAATGTGAGTTCCCATCCATCTACTTTGGGGGAAAAAAGGTTGTGTCTGTAAGTTTAGGTACAGGAAAGAGGTCCTCAACCACTTACCAATGACCTTCCCAGATAATATGCTTGATAAAGAGAAGGTTACCAGCATTTTTATGAGAGCACCTTTCACAGTACTAAAAGGGAATTATATTTAGAATGTCCAATGTAAGTTGCACGAAGCATTTTGGAATGCACAGATAGCAATTAACAAATATACTGTTGGCAGTCTAATTCATCCCACAGGGCACAAGTTCGGGGTGAAAAAAGAGAACAGATCTCTCAAGCTGTTTTTATTTCATTTCTGGTAGCCTAATTGCAGAAAGCCATGGCAAAAAACACATCATTTTAAAATTAAAACCAAATGGAGCTGTAGCTACCTCTTACTGAAAGAAACTGCTGCACATGTCAGAGAAGCACAGGTGCGCAAACTTAACTTAAACCATAGTGTGTGTGTGTGTGTGTGTGTGTGTGTGTGTGTGTGTGTGTGTGTGAGAGAGAGAGAGAGAGAGAGAGAGAGAGAGAGAGAGAGAGAGAGAGAGAGAGAGAGAGAGACTATTTGAGGATGCTTTTGGACTATCTATAAATTAAAAATGGCCCCAGGATTGTCATGAGAGCATGGTGATTAGCTGCATTCTCGAAAACAGTGGACGTGCTCCAGAGAGCTGTCTCACACCAAAACATTACATTCCCACCTGATGATCAAAGATACTGATACAAGCTACAGCTAAGGGCCTAATTACATTAGTGCTAGGATAGGCAATCTGGTACTTTTGTGCTATGCCAAAAGTTTTTTTCTGCAGTTTTTGACCATCAGTCAATTTAATAAAACAGAAATGGGTGTAAAAGGAGGTAGAATCAAAGGGAAATAAAGGAAAAACTGACAGAATAAGGCAATTTCTTGAGGACGGGGTACTGAGTTCTTGGGCTTTATTTAATTTACAGGTAGCCAAAGGTGAGAGTGTCCTGTCTTTCATAGTAGGATCTTCTCTTTGGTAGTTAGTAGCATAGGCACCCAAGGCTGTGTAGTGATGGAGAGCTTTGTAACAGAAGAAGAAGAGAAAGCAACAACATCCTCAGGCATGCCGCAATGATAAAGTAAGCCCCAAAACACCAACAAAGACAAACAGACCATTTCTACATGAGCCATTTATTGACGTGGTCAGGATTGTTCACTCATGGAAGTTCATGGGTCCCTTTCACAATGCTGTCACCCTCCAATGCCTCTCTTGTCATTTTCAAGTGGGAATCTGCCATTTTATATAGGGTGACCAACTGTCAGGATTTTCCCGGATTTGTCCTGGTTTTTGTTCTTTCCATGGTGTCAGGGGGGATTTTCTATAATTTTCAATAATGTCCTGGAATGACACACCATCCCCTTTAAGGCTGCCATTAGCATGGCAGGAGGGAATGACATACTTTCTTGAGGCACATCATTCCCCCAACCAGAGCTCCAATTGAGGTCTTAAAGGGGAAAGTGGGTCATTCGTGGACATTATAGAAAAGGCCCCAATTGGAGTGGATGGTGGTGGTGCAGAATGAAATCCTTTCCCCTCCTCCACTCCAATCGGGTTCTTTAAGGTGGCGGGGGAATAACGTACTTTCTGCAGGACTCAGAAAGCTGCTTCCACACACACACACACACACTAGGTGTCCTCTTTTTTGGTTTCCCAAATATGGTCACCCTATTTTATATATCAGCAAAAATGTGGTAACCGTGCAATATAGAAGCAGTATAAATGAAACATGAAAAGCAACTGGCAAAAACAAAGGGGGTGCATGTATTGTGCTGATTGTAAACCAGCAAAGACACTGGAAGATGAAGCCCTGGTAAGGCTGTGGGATTTTTAATAGAAAGAAGCCCACAAAATAAATTCTAAAGCACCATCAGACTTAATCAGAACAACAGAAGCCTCTTGTGAGGGGAAGGAAACTTTTAGGAACTTGGAGGACAGATTTTGGCATGACATTAAACTACACCTTACATTAAATGTGGTGGTTACAGTTATGTCAAGGTGGTTGTTGTTGTTGTTGTTGTTGTTGTTGTTGTTGTTGTTGTTTTTCTTCCCGTAATCTTACACTGCAGGAGGGAAGATACTTCCTTCCCCATCTGTAATCTGGAAATAAAAATGGCTCCCACGCTGCAAATATAGACAGAAAAAAATGTTCCCAGCAGTGCTGCAACCCCAATTAAAATTGGGCCCCCAATGCTTAGTATTAATTTTGTCTCCATTATGCCTCTCAAAGCAACACATTTATCATAATGTGTACTTAGGTTTTAAGTGGAAGTTGTTAATGTAGCTATCTCCTTTCCAGCGCCATTCCCTTTCAGTAATTAAAAACACCCTGCAAACAGAAGTCGGAAAGATGTACCCAGGCCTGATTGGTCTAGCACTTCAAAGCAAATGATGTGGGGTGTGTGTGTGTGTGTGTGTGTGTGTGTGTGTGTAGTCATAAATAAAACCAACTGGAGAGGTGGGTAAGAAATAAATTATTATTATTATTATTATTATTATTATTATTATTATAGGGTGACCATATTTGGGAAACCAAAAAAGAGGACACCTAGTGTGTGTGTGGGGGAAGCAGCTTTCTGAGTCCTGCAGAAAGTACGTTATTCCCCCGCCACCTTAAAGAACCCGATTGGAGTGGAGGAGGGGAAAGGATTTCATTCTGCACCACCACCATCCACTCCAATTGGGGTCTTTTCTATAATGTCCACGAATGACCCACTTTCCCCTTTAAGACCTCAATTGGAGCTCGGGGTGGGGGAATGATGTGCCTCAAGAAAACATGTCATTCCCTCCTGTCATGCTAATGGCAGCCTTAAAGGGGAAGGTGTGTCATTCCAGGACATTATTGAAAATTATAGAAAATCCCCCCTGACACCATGGAAAGAACAAAAACCAGGACAAATCCGGGGAAATCCTGACAGTTGGTCACCCTATATTATTATTATTATTATTACTATTATTTGATGGAGCTGCTCTTCAGAATACTTTTAAAAAAGTGGACATATGTGGGTGCTGATTTCTAATTTATTAGTTATTTTCTCAGCTTTTGGACTAACTCAGCAATATTTATCAAAGAAAAGTGAGAGCTAAAAGAATGCCTATCCTTTAGGGTCTTATTCCTAAAAAAATTTCTACTTGTCCCCACTCTTTGTCTTACTATTATATGCATAGTATATTCTTGGGGTAAGTGTTCTGAACTGGTGAACCTCATCCAGTTCAGTAGTTATGTGTGAGCTTGACAGATGGTGATCATTGTGGCTGATTTCTTGCCCAACGTTTGGATTTCTCCTTGCATATCTAGGCTAAGTATATTGGTGTTACCATAACTCAGGAACTGAAAAGGAGAACAGGGCTCCTGTATCTAACAGTTGCATAGAAAAGGGAATGTCAGCAGGTGTCATTTGCAGCATCTGGTGAAGTTCCCTCTTCATCACAACAGTTAAAGCTGCAAAAATTATACTACAGTGCTCAGATATAAAAAAAAGGGCAGGGCTCCTGCAACTTTAACTGTTGTGAAGAAGAGGGAATTTCACCAGGTGTTACATACATACAAATGACACTTGCTGAATTTCCCTTTTCCATACAACTGTTAAACGTACTGAAGCCTTGTCCTCCTTTTCATATGGTCACCCTATAGTAACACCTCCTCAAGTACAATCTTGTGGTAAATGGGTAAAGACCCAAAGTGCTAAATCCAAGGCCAGATCCAGGTTTGAAAGGTCTCTTGGCAATGTGTCTTCTGCTGGGCTCTCTCCTATGTCAATGAACCCACATTGGCAGACAGCTACAAGCCATCATTTTAATTCCCCATAATGCTCTTGAGCAAGGCTATATCTGTGGCTTTGTGGGAAATTGAAAATGACAACTCACAGGTCAGGGCCTGCCCAAGACATTTTGCTCTCTGAGGCAAAAACAACAACAACAACAACAACAACAACAGCAACAACAACAACACAAAACAAAACAAGATGGTGGCCCTTCCCACATACACATTCAATGTTGAAAACCAACTGGACTGGCAATTGTTTTTTCCCCCCACACTGGTGATGGAAGAGCATCCTCCCTTCACCTAAAGATATCAGCCTAACTTAGGGTATGCAGGGCAGATTGTGTGGCTGCAAACTCTCTCCTCCAACACTTTCTTGTCATCTCCCAACTTCTGCTGCCTGAGATGGCCACCTCACTCTGCCTAGTGATTGGGCCAGCCCTATGATCCCCCCAGCCACACAATGCACCCCCAACATACAAAGTCAGTTCTGGTGGGCCTTGGCAGTATGCTGGGGCCCTGGTAATTGCCCAAGAGTACCAGGCACTGACGCTGGGTATGTGTACACCATAAAGCTTTCCTGGGGCTGGAAGACCAGCCCAATTACAGAAAGTCCCTAGAAGCTGTGACAGTTCTGAATTAGACTGCAAGACCACTATTTGAAGCAAGAACTGGATACCTTAACATCCTGATTTTAACCTCCCATTGGCTATTTAAGTCCTGGCCAGCTCTTTAGGCATGAACGGCAGTTGGATGGAATTGAGCCAACCCATGTGGTGATTTCAGTAATGGAGGGTGGGCAAGAGGGGGAAAGCTGCCAGAGAGAGAGAGAGAGAGAGAGATCTCAAAAATTAGTTTAAAATCCACATTACCTGAAGCATGTTAAGGTCTTGCAATTAAGGAAGCCACAAGGGGGAACCTTTGATGAAGAGGGAACCCCATCAGAACCTCAACAGATGGCAAAAACAAAGCACTTTAAACCCCTCTAGGTGACTTAGGCCGTCCTGATAGTTGTTGGAAGCATTCATGCAGAGCATGTTATAGATGTGAATCATGTTCATTTTCATAGGCAGTAGCTCTTGGCATGAAGCACAAACAACACATTGGGAAAGGCCATCTCGAGGTCACTTCTGAACCCTACTTGCTTTCAGAAATTCAACACAAACTGAAGCTGTTTGAGGGCATGTGTTTATGTCAATCCTGCCCCCTCACATATAAGGCATGGATTTCTTAGAAGACACTGTGTTTCTTCTCCATTCCCCCCCCCCAAAATGAGTTCTTGAGAGAGAAAGCTGCTACCAGCTGCAATGAAACTAAAAGACTGATGTCTGCAGTCAGGACTGTTGTCCGGGTTTCACACTAGCATAGTTGGCTACCTGCTAGGGCCAATGCCATGTTAGTAGCCCCACAGTTAATCCCTGTAGCCCCTTGGCCTCTTCGCTTGCCCTCTCTGAGAAAGTGTGCAGTGAGAGGGTTGGGAAGCAGCAGTGACAACCTATTTGGTTCCACATAGTCCTGGTGGGCAACTACTAAAAAAAAAAAGTCATCTGGGCAGGATGTACACTACAACTTTATAATGGTTTATAATGGTTTTGATAAGGCTTCAGTCCCAGGACATATGTCATATGCCATTTTCAAAATATTTTCAAAATGTTATATCCTACTTGGTGTAGATCTGGTCCCAATGATTTTCATGGCTGAGTGGGGATTTGAACCTGTGTCTCTCCAACAAAAGTCCAACATTCTGATCATGACTGGCTTTCTATTTACCTATCAAGTTCAATCCAATTTACTTGTAACTGTGGTGCAAACGATTACACTTTATATTGTTTCACAAGTTTAAGACAACATTGTATCTTTAGGTGTAGTACCCTCTCCACCTTTTTTCCCCCCCACCCTGAAGCTTTTGTTCTGTACTCATGTTTTCATATACACTTGCTCATATACCCTTGCTCGGCTTCGTCCATTCTCTTCTGCTGACCCTTACGCCTGGAGCGCTCTTCCCGAACATTTGAGAACTACAAGTTCAACTGCAGCTTTTAAAGCTCAACTAAAAACTTTTCTTTTTCCTAAAGCTTTTAAAACTTGATATTGTGCAGACTTCTACTGTTACTTTCTACTGTTAGTTTTACCCTACCCTGTGCCTGCTTACCCTACCCTGTACCTGTTTGCATTCTCTTCCCCTCCTTATTGTTTTACTATGATTTTATTAGATTGTAAGCCTATGCGGCAGGGTCTTGCTATTTACTGTTTTACTCTGTACAGCACCATGTACACTGATGGTGCTATATAAATAAATAATAATAATAATAATAATAATAATAATAATAATAATAATAATAATAATACACTAATAGAGCCAGTAATACAAAGTCAAATACCTTTACGAATCCTGAAGTTGTACCTGTCCCGTTCTTTCCTCCTCCTCTTCCTCCTGCTGCTGTTACTATTTTAACTTTTGGTTTGCAAAACAGAGACCAGCCAAGATTGTGTATCAAGAACTGGTATTCTTTATTCACCATGACTGATTTTGCCTGAGCTTTGAAGGGTTAAAAGCAAAGTACAGCAGCTGCTAATCAATACGGGCAAACAAAAATGGTGCCTCACATGAGATTGTTGCTAGAAGGAATTATACCCTTACAGTGGTGACCCATTAAGCATCATCTCACCATCTTTCTTGTCCCCAGAGTTAGCATAGGAGCATAGCCTTATATGGAGTCAGACCATTGGTCCATCGAGCCCAGAATTTTTGACCCTGACTGGTAGCAGTTCTCCAGGGTTTCAGGCAAGATTCTTTCCTAGTCCTACATGGAAATGCCAGGGGTCAAATCTGGGACCCTCTGCATCTACAGCAGGGGCTCTAGCACCTTTTCCCTTGAATATCCTATAGTTACACGAAATCCGAGGTGAAGAAAGTTACAGACAGTAGTAGATAGCAAAGTGGCTCTTTAAAAGGAACCACTGCCGCTAATATGGGAACATAAGAAGAGCCATGTGGGATCAGACCCAGGTCCATCAAGTCCCCCATTGTGATCATACTGTTGACAATCAGCTGCCCATAAGAAACCCAAAAGGATAACATGGGTGCAACAGCACATTCCTGCCCTTTCCCCCCAGCAATTGATATACTATACATAGGTATTGGCTATGTGTCAATGGACCCCTACAGTTTTCAGTGCACTTCAATGCCGCTATAAAGCAGTAGTGTGGCTCCTGTTATATATATGCTGCTTTCATGCCACTTTCATCGTGCAATATCTTGCTTGGTGTAGATTAGGCCTTAGTTGGCAGCAATTTTCAAGTGCATGGTTGCTAATTAGCTAGCTGTTTCCAGCACAGGCTGCTGATATTATCTTTGAAAGATGTTTACTAAGGCAGCCCCTGACATTTCCCAATGCTTCAAGGTAATCCACCCTTCAGTGAGGATTCACCCTCCTCAGTCAACCTTCAGAGGTGGCTGGCAGTTCCTACTTGCAATTGTAAATATCCAACATGCATTTCCAGAGTTATAAATACTTTGCTTCTCTGAGCAGGTAGGGACACGTTCTTCACAATTCTTTGCCTCTTCCACATGTACTTTTCTTTCCTACCCTCTGGCAGTTTTCAAGCATTTTCACACTCTTTGGTGTAATTCATTCTTTCCTCTCTAATTTCTCCTCAAGAAGATTTTATGAAATTGTTTTATTTCTTCCCCCCCTTTTTTCAGTCCCCACACATAATAGGAAAGAAAATGAATGAGAAAAGTACCATGTAAATAGCTGTTTTCAATCACTTCATCCATTTTTATACATTCCCCCATTAGATTTTTCCCCTGAATTCCAATAAACTCCTTTTCCCCCCCTTTGCATTGCCTTAGAAATTTTCTATTACTGTGAGCATTGCCAATTTAGTGGCTAATGACTTAGCAAATGGTGTATCACATGTTTATAAATGGAATGTATACGGCGAAGAAACCACCTCTGCTTTATGAGAGAGGATATGGGAGGAAATCAAGGATGTGCAGTCACTCCCTAAACCCCACTTCAGTGCATTGATCCAAAGATCATTGAATTCACTTGTAAAGAGTATTAGGATCGGTTTACATATCAATGCATACCACTTCCTTATTTAACACTGAATGGCTCCCTGACAAACGTGCACACTCTCTCTGGAAGGATTATAGCAATGCATAGTACACCGAGAGAGGCATTGGGAGACAGTTCAGAAACTTTCATTAGTTAAAAAATAGAGCTTCTAGGCTACTAACTGAAACTAGTCGATATGATCACGTGACTCCAGTGCTTTGTCAGCTGCAGTGGCTTCCAGTCTGTTTCCATGTCCAAAGTGTCAATTTAAAACACTAACCAGCATAGGCCCAGGTGGACAATTTGAGTGAGGGCTGTCTCTTAGTGGGCTACAATTCAGTGGCATGTGATGGCAAAAACAAACAAACCAACCCAGTGGTTTGCCTCTGTGGCTTAGATTGGACAAACATAGGTTGTTTTCAAACTAAATTTGGCCTTTTTAAGCCTCTGTAGCAGCTTGCAACCAAACTTCAGCAGCAAGCCACTGATTATTTTTTGCTGCCACTGTGTCACTGCAAATCTAAGCAGTATGGGCTGCAGCAGAGGCCACAGAGGCATTTGTGGGCCCCATGTTCATAGAATCAAAGCATAGTAGAGTTGGAAGAGGCCTATAAGGCTATCGAGTCCAACCCGCTGCTCAATGAAGGAATCTACAATAAAGCATCCTTGACAGATGGTTGTCCAGCTTCATCTTCAATGCCTTTAGTGTGTATTGCTCATGACCTCCCTAGGTAATGTTGCCCATTCCTAATCTAAAGGAACATCTCCCATAACTTGTTCAGGGGAATGGACTATATTGCAATGCATCTCTAGGGAAAATAATCAGGTAAGGAGTGGTGGGAATGACCACTGCCCAAAAGCCTATAGAACTGCTGCCAGCCAGAATAGTTAATGATCCTCCCTCCAATTACTGCTATATAATGGCGGAATGCAAAATCTACTCCACCTATAACAGTGGTTCTCAACCTCCCTAATGCCGCGGCCCTTTAATACAGTTCCTCATGTTGTGGTGACCCCCAACCATAAAATTATTTTCGTTCTTCTCTACACGATCCATTGTCATGGGATGGTTTGCTAATGAAAATAATACATAACAATAGCTTTAATAATACAAAAGATGATACATGACATAGTTCAGTCAATACAGTTTCCCAAGACCATCGGAAATATGTGTTTTCCGATGGTCTTAGGCGACCCCTGTGAAAGGGTCATTCGACCCCCAAAGGGGTCCCGACCCACAGGTTGAGAACCGCTGACCTATAAAGATGGGGGACACTTGGCTCAGCAATACTACAAACGAGAAAGATCTTGGAATTGTTGTAGATCACAAGCTGAATATGAGCCAACAGTGCGATATGGCTGCAAGAAAGGCAAATGCTATTTTGGGCTGCATTAATAGAAGTATAGCTTCCAAATCACGTGAGGTACTGGTTCCTCTCTATTCGGCCCTGGTTAGGCCTCATCTAGAGTATTGCGTCCAGTTCTGGGCTCCACAATTCAAGAAGGACGCAGACAAGCTGGAGCGTGTTCAGAAGAGGGCAACGAGGATGATCAGAGGTCTAGAAACAAAGCCCTATGAAGAGAGACTGAAAGAACTGGGCATGTTTAGCCTGGAGAAGAGAAGATTGAGGGGAGACATGATAGCACTCTTCAAATACTTAAAAGGTTGTCACACAGAGGAGGGCCAGGATCTCTTCTCGATCCTCCCAGAGTGCAGGACACGGAATAACGGGCTCAAGTTAAAGGAAGCCAGATTCCGGCTGGACATCAGGAAAAACTTCCTGACTGTTAGAGTAGTACGACAATGGAATCAGTTGCCTGGTGAGGTTGTGGGCTCTCCCACACTAGAGGCCTTCAAGAGGCAGCTGGACAACCATCTGTCAGGGATGCTTTAGGGTGGATTCCTGCATTGAGCAGGGGGTTGGACTCGATGGCCTTGTAGGCCCCTTCCAACTCTGCTATTCTATGATTCTATGATTCTATGATACATGGACACTACAGTGTCCATATAATACTGAGCTAGGTGGGCAAAGAAACTAAGGTTACTTTCTTATCTCTTATCTCTACTTGCCATGTATCTTTGAATAAGGCTGTGTCCCAGCAGCTCTTTAAAATGAATTATGGATTAAATGTCCCAGTACTGAATTCTCCAGCCCCCCCCCAATGCTAGATGATGCAATGAAGTCCAGAGCAAGGGGTGGGGTGGGGCTCATCTTCAAGAAGCTTGCATAGCAGGGAAAGCGGCTACGATTTTTGCTAACAGGTATTTTCATTCCACTCTAATTCATTTTTATTTCTAGCAATAGTGAGAAAAGTCTCCTTAGTTATTATTATTTTTTAAAAAACCAGGAATGGACCAATATGTTTGAGAATTACTTGACCAAACATCACTGATTTCTAGGAATTCTTTGAGCATTAGCTCAAGGTCATCAATGCTATGAGCATTGCCGTTGAATTCCACTGAGATTTCCTGTTATTTAATGATAATGTTACAGTTCTTCTGAGAGGTTGACATATCCTAAAGAGTCATGCTAGGGATGGGTTTAGCTCTGGCCCTTCTCTAATGCTCCTCATGACACCGTTCTGCAGTAAGTTTCTTTTCTCTCCCACCCCCACATTATTATTTTTTAAAGACAGCTTCTTCCTGTGTTGCACTTTGTCCAGACTTTTTTCTTTCTTTCAATTGGGTCACATTCCTCTGAGAGGATTTTCAACTGTAGGGGTTAATTCATCACAATGAAAAATAAAATAAAAATGGGTCCCCTACTGATACAAGCTATGGTCAAAATATGTTACCCACTTGCATAGCAAAGAAACACACACACACACACACACACACACACACACACACACACACACACACACACAAATGGAAAGTTAATGGAGCAAGATTGCTAGCTGTGAAATACTGTGAAGGTGATCTTGCTATTCTGTAGCAATACACATTGCCTGGAGTCACTGAATTCCATATATGTACCCAACCCTACTTCTGCTAAATCCCTGACTATTCACAACTCCCCAAATGTGATGAAGCACCTGAATAATGCAAGGCTTGTTCCTATTCACTCATGTACATAATTTTGAGACATGAAATAGAGATGGTTATATCTTAATGTGGGGCAGGGTATGTGGACAGATAGCAGAGTTCTGTTGGGGAGGGAAAGAATATAGGTATTTGATCAGGGCAAGACAGTTTTTCTAGGAAAATGCCAAATTTGCATTACCAACATCTGGGCTCTGCCCTCCCTGCCTAGTTAGTGCTGTTATTTTCAATCCTGCCGAAACTGGACTGCCTAGACTTAAAAGTGGTGGGAGGGGGAGAAAAGAGGGGGGCAAAGTTCAGAGGCTGCATTTGTATTGTTTGTTGGTTAAAATTTACTTTTATTAGTCTTGACTTCTAAGCTGCCCAACGGATACTTATTGGTGGGCAACTATATAATTTAATAAATCAAACCAAAGTTCTAGGTATGGCCAATCCAGTGGTTTCAAACTGCCCACCAATCACAGGGTTTGATGTTAAACTTCTGAATTGCACTCTTGTTTCTGAAGAAGGATTTGAAGGCTGAAGACATAAAATTCCATTAACTTCCTGGTCATACTTCTGGCTCTGATGCTCTTAAACGTGATGTTAACTGAATGGCCTTAACAATATAAGAAAAGCTGTGCTGGATCAGAACAAGATCCATCTGGTCCAGCATTCCAGTCACACAGTGGTGAACCAGTAGCCCATGGGAATCTCACAAGCAGGACATAGGTGCAACAGCACCCTCTTGCCAATGTTCCCTAGCAACAGCTGCACGTAGGTGCTCCTCCTCCAATATGGGATGTAGCATATAGCCATCTGGAATAGTAGGCATTAATAGCCTTCTCCTCCAGGAGTTTATCTAACCCCCTTTTAAAGCCATCTAAAATGGTGGCTACCACTACATCTTGTGGTAGTAATAATTCCATGAACTGCGTGAAGAAGTACTTCCATTTATTGTCCTGCATCACCCACCAATCAGCTTCATTATCAGGGATAACCTCCATTTTTAGTATTTCGAGAAAGGGAGAAAAATGTCTCCCTATGCACTTTCTCCACACCAACATCATTTTATACACTTCTACTATGTCCATCCCCTCTTGCCTTTTTCCCCTAAGCTCACCAATCTCAGCTCTTGTAAACTGTCTTCATAGGTTGTGTTGTCCCAGCCCCTTGCTCATTTCAGTTGCCCTTTTCTGCACTTTTTCTAACTCTACAATGTTCATTTTGTAGGTGCAGTGACCAGAAGTGTACAGTGTTCTAAGTCTGGTCACATCATAGATTTCTATGAGAGGAGTAGGATACTGGCAATTTCATTTTCAATTCCTTTCCTATTTATGCCCAACTTCGAATTTGCTTTACACACACACACACACACACCAGCCACATACACTTGCTCAACATTTTCACTGAGCTGTCTACCATAACTCTGAGATCTCTTTCTTGGTCAGTCACCATTACCTAAGATCCCATCAGCTTATAAACTTCTCCTACTGACCTTCAAAGCTCTTCACGGTCTAGCTCCTGCCTATCTCTCCTCTCTCATCTCACACTATCGCCCCGCTCGGGCTCTCCGCTCCTCTGATGCCATGCTTCTCGCCTGCCCAAGGACCTCCACTTCCCTTACTCGGCTTCGTCCTTTTTCTTCTGCTGCCCCTTACGCCTGGAACGCTCTTCCAGAACACTTGAGAACTACAAACTCAATCACTGCTTTTAAGACTCAGCTCAAAACTTTTCTTTTCCCTATAGCCTTCAAATATTGAGTTTGTTCTGACTTTACACTGTTGGTTTTGCCCTACCCTGTGCCTGTTTACACTTCCCTGTGCCTGTTTGCATTCTCCTTCCCTCTTTATTGTTTACTACAACTTATTAGATTGTAAGCCTATGCGGCAGGGTCTTGCTATTTACTGTGTTATCTGTACAGCACCATGTACATTGATGGTGCTATATAAATAAATAATAATAATAATAATAATAATAATAATAATAATAATAATTATACTTGAAGCAGGTCACTCAGTATTTTTCAGCATCATCTAGCTAGTGAGGATAAAATGAAATGTGTTCAGGTTACTGAATACATGTTAAATCCCTAGAACAAGAAATTGGACCCCATGTAGGTTTTCTGTTAAATTCCCCAAACACCCAACAGTGTTTTTTATTTTAACTAAATTGCTAATGGAAGATGCAGGTTGATGTGCTGTGCTGCCTCCTCATTCCATCAGTAAAAGCATTCCACACATAACAACGAAGACTGGCAACCTTTTAACTGACTTAGTATAATGTGCAGAAGAAGAGTGGAATTGTAGGTTTGGAACTTACCACTCATCTAGGGCAAGTTGAAATTACCCTTAGGTGACATGACAGTAATTCCCAGCATGCCAATTTATATTAATTACTCAGCGAAAGGCTGCTCTTTCCTTTTAAAGGCCATTGAACACACTTAGTACAGCCAGGATTTTCCCACAGGGAAACTTAGTTCATTTGGATATTTCTTTTCTTTGCTTTTTAAACTCACCTTCCTTAACATACCATCTCAGCCTTAGAAAAACTTTAGTGTATCATTGGTGAAGGAATAACATGGTAGCTGGAGTATAAATGAGGATTTTAGAAGTTCCCAGTTCTAACATCATCTAAGCCAGATATGGGGAACCTCCAACTGGCAGGCCACATTTGGCCTGCCAGGCCAACCCATATGGTCTGTGAGGCAAAGACCCTCTGCCCCCCAGCCCTGCCTCCTGAAGGATAGTGGGGAAAGGAATCCTTGGTGTTATCGCTGATCAGCAATCAGAGATAACACTGGGGATTCCCCTTGGTGCACCACTAACTGTGTGAATTGGGTGTGCTTCACTTACCTCCTCCCCAATGATTTCACTGTGCATGGACTTTCCCTAACCAACGGACCAGTGGAGGAGTGCCAGCTGGTGTTCTGTCCAGAAACTGGATGGCATCAGGGCATTCCCCACCCCAATAGGGATGGCAAAGGTATCCAGTTGGGGCTTGAAGCACAGTGTTTTCTCACCAGCTCAGCGCCACGCCCCCCCCGCCCCCGAGGCCAATCCACAGATCTCTGTGTCTGGCCAACTCAGCGTGTGCTGAACTGAGCCAACATGTTGATGCCCACTCCCTCAGCAAGCCACCATTTTACATAAAAATGGCCTCTTGGCCTTTTCCAGAAAGGGTCATTTACACAAGTGGCAACTATAAAATGGCCATTTATACAATACTGCAGACATAAATAGCCCATTTATGGTTGTAACCTTGCGTGAATGTCCCCAGGCAGAGAAAACTTATGCATGCACAACCTGCATGCATGTAAATACTGTATGTATTGATACCTTTAGATGGATATATAATGAGCAGGACTGGGGACACTTGAGTGAGATCTTGATTCTGCACCTTCACACATGTACTGAATATATGAAAAGGACTAAACTCTCTCACAAACTATATCCAAGGTCACAATTTAGGCATATCGGTGCATTTAGGCCCTTCACACCAACATGTTTCAAATAACATATAATTATTTCTTGGGACAGGGTGCGAAACAATTGATTTCCTGCTCATAAACATGTGACGTTGTCCCATTCAGAACTCCAAATTTGAATACAAGCAGGAGCATAATTGTTGGACAATTGTCACAATTTCCAAAGCTTCTACTCCCAAGCAAACATGTTCAAGCATGAGAAATACTCCAAAAAAGTTTTCTTCCAAAAAATATGCATCCCCCCTACACCCAACCCTCAACCTCCATTTTTACACTTTAGCCTATGTGTATATTTGGTATGCATACTTGGACAAGTGCAACTTTCTCATGTTTGGGGGGGGGGGGGGGGAAATCCTGTGATCAGGAGCAAGGATGAGGCAAGATGAGCATTGAGGTAAGAAACTTAGGCCGTAGCTAGACCTAAGGTTTATCCCAGGATCATCCCGGGTTCATCCCTGCCTGAGCGCTGGATGCCCTGTGTGGCACTTAAATGAACAGGTTTGACCCCAGAACAATCTTGGGATAAACCTTAGGTCTAGCTACAGCCTTAGAACTTTAATGAGCACAGGCATTGTTACTTCTCACATCAATATCTGGGAAACTCTATCGTCTCGGAACAACTCAGTGGTTCTCCACACTGAAGGACGATTGGTATGACGAATTACATCAACCCTTGTATTAGCCATGCAAGCCAAATGCACAAACCCCTATCTTTCAATAAAATTGGGTGTCTGTCCTGCCATTATAACACTGCTATAGTTAAGATATGTATTTTAAGAAATAGTAACAAATTATCTTCAAATACACTTTTTTTGTAGTTTATACCATATTGGGTTCTTGGGCTTTACTAAATAATACACTAACATATATCACGGTGTTTCTGCCCCTTGCTTAAATCTATATACAGCACCCTTGAGTATAACTCATATCTTTAAATGGATAATGCTTTTGGATCCAGTCCATATTCCTGGCCCTAAACAGGGGGGGGGGGGTTGATCATAAAACTGTCAATTGATGCTCATAACAATTTACAACAAAGGGTTCATGCAAATCCATGATTGTGCAGAACAAAAGAAAAGGGGGGGAACAAAGAAAATAAACTTGAAAACAAATTTGAGCAGGTGATGGGGGTGTGCATTTCATAAATGCCTATTTTGTGAAATTCTTTCTACTATGAAACCGATCAAACAGTTAACAAGAGGAAGGTCACACAAATAAACCTGCCCTAATAACTCACAGTATTTATTTGTTAAGTTTTGTATCCCAGTTTTTGACCAAAGTTCTGAAAGTGGCTCCTGACATCTAATTCCACTAAGAATGTGGCACTTCGAAAAGGAATGGCTTCATGAGGAATATATATGTCCTTGAGAAATGGGACAGGAAGAAGAGAACAGGTTGAAAAAAAAATGTTAACAGACTGGAGTCAACAACAAAACAAAACAGAAATACAATCCAAAATAAAAACAAAATTCATACACATGGAAATTGTCTAGTGCCTCTGAATTTGGAGCAGACGATCAGGAAAAGAGGAAGCTTCCCCTCTCTTCTGGTTGTCTTGTACAGAACAGGATGGCTACTGCTGTGGGTCAGAAGGGGAAATTCTAGCCGAATAAGGAGCAAATTATTTTGAGGGAAAGGACACACTTACTGCCACAGCCTGAAAGAGCAGCACCAGCCTAGTATCTCTTAGAACTAAGGGACATTCTCCTAACCTATTCTCTGACTTCTAACACCTTCTGAATACAGGTTGTTTCCTTTTGTTCGCAAGCTCTGTGGTGGAAAAACAGCTATTGATCGTTTACTTCTTAGAGACGATTCTTCTGGTGAGTACTTATGCTCACAGAAATTGTGTTCTGCTCTATGGAAAAGCTAGCTAATGCATGAGCAACAGTCTTTAAAACTGCAGAGTTTGGCCCCTAAATAATGAGCATACTAATTGGTGTCATTCAAGCGGTGACTATTAGAATGTTAATTAAATTCAATAAGAACGCAATCGCTAATAGATTATATTCTTCAGGCTCCTGAACACAGAAAAAAATGATGTCAAGACACTATTCTGACAGGAAAGAGAAGAAACAAAAAAGCCAGGCTGTATTTTGGCCTGTATGAATGTGATAAAAGATGAGCCCTTCATTAATTTTTCTTCTGGAAAATGCAAGTTTAACAAGATATATTGTCTGTAAAAGAATCCTGACTGCAATTTTGATGTGCCTTTTTAGTGTGAGAACATAAAAGCTTACCAGAATGTGCCGTGCGCAAGCCATGGCATTAAACAGATCAGAAAATGAAATGTCATTCTCTAACATGACCAGGGTAGGGTGTCTCTCCCCACACCCTAGTTAATTTACAAGAAAGAGAAAAGAACGCAGTTGGATATATAGTATATATTTCTCATTTCTAAAATATCTTGCATGATTCTTCTTTTCTTTTGGGGGTGGTGGGGAGGGGAGAATATTTATACTGAAGTTGCAAATTTAAAGCTTATGTGAGTTTTTAAGATAGCTGTGATTGCTGAATAAATTCAGAAGGCTATGTATTAAAGCAAATTAAAAAGGAAAACCAAAGCACTTTCGTTGTAAAATGTTTCATAATCTGCCAAACTACTTTTCTGATATAACAGCAGTACTACTAATTGAAGGAGGGCATTTTAATTTGGATTATCTTTTTGTTTCATTTTATTCCCTTTTCAGAATCCCTTCAATGCTGAGGTTATACTCAGCTCCCCATACTTGGAGGTATTTCAGTGAGCTCCATAGTGTAGTCCTATATCCTAAGAGTGAACTCATTTTCTGAGTGTGTATCCTTATGCAGATGAAATGGCATCATTGAAACAGGAAGTATGTGCAGACTTGGGGAACCCCAAATTATGAAGGAGTGCAAATAACTTTATGGGGGAACCTTAAGGGGGAACCCAGACAACCTAGTGAGAATCATCGAATCATAAAATAGTAGAGTTGGATGGGGCCTATAAGGCCGTCGAGTCCAAGCACGCTCAGAGACATTGTAAATCTGTCTGATTATTAGAGGGGGAAACAATGGAAAGTGAGGGGAAATCAGGAATGGAATGTCCAAGAAAAGGCCTTGACTGTGTGACAAGAACCCTGAGAAGGTACATCCCACCCTGCAACCTTTTGCAGATATCATCATCATATTTGCTTTGATAATTCTATTAAATCAGTTCCCCAATGGCTGATTGTTCCATGAATATGCTGTACTTGTGGTCCTAACTGAAGTAATTATATCACTTAAGGAATAAGAAAAGTTAACAGAGTCCAATAACATCCAGCTGCGGTGATGTGCCAATAGGGTGACCATATGAAAAGGAGGACAGGGCTCCTGTATCTTTAACAGTTGCATAGAAAAGGGGATTTCAGCAGGTATCATTTGTATATATGGAGAACCTGGTGCAATTCCCTCTTCATCACACCAGTTAAAGCTGCAGGAGCTATACTAGTGTGACCAGATTTAAAAGAGTTCAGGGCACCTGCAGCTTTAACTATGGTGATGAAGCGGGAATTTCACCAGGTTCCCCATATATACAAATGACACCTGCTGAAATTTCCTTTTCAATACAACTGTTAAAGAAACAGGACACCTGTCCTCTTTTTCATATGGTCACCCTATGTGCCAAAAGGTGTTCCTTGAACAAGTGTGCACATTCTAGTGACTGTCACATGACACCCTTAGGACACAGGGTTTGAACTCAGCAGTATGAAGCATGTTCTAGCTGAAGTTACATATTGAATACAGTCATGAAGGGCCCAGAAGAGATCCTCCTTCTTCATTTGTGTTGTTCCAATTTCATTCTATCATTTGATTTACTTCCCCTTTACTGCTGAAAACATTCCAGGTGAAGGAGAATTGGATTCCTATGGCACACAATCTCAATGTTGAAAAGAAGACTCTTAATGATCTCACCAACAAATGTATCTTGGAAAGATGGGACCTTCTTCTCCTTCTCTGCCACCCCATAACTGAGATTATACACATACACAAAATTGTTAAAAGCAGAATAAATATAAAATAAGTATACGTATAGAATTACCAAGCGAAATAAAGTTGTAGATATTTATTTATTTATATATTATTTATTTATTTAAAACATTTATATCCCACCCTAAATCAATAAGATCTCAGGGCGGTGTACAGATAAAAGCACACAATATAAAACAGTAAATATAGACAGCTAAAAATAAATTAAACCATAAACCAAGTTAAACCAATATAGAATTTAAAAGCAGCAAAACTATTAAAACAGTTAAAACAATGTGCCAATGTGAATTCAACTATTAAAAGCTTTGTTAAAAAGCCATGTTTTCACTTGGCGCTGGAATGAAATCAGCGTTGGCACCAGTCGGGCCTCCAAGGGGAGGGCATTCCACAGTCGGGTTGCCACCACAGAGAAAGCTCTCTCCCTTGTCCCATCATAGTGAATGTGTTGTGCTAGTGGGATGCGGAGAAGGGCACCTCCAACAGATCTCAAGTCTCGGGCAGGCATATATAAGGAGAGGTGCTCCCTCAAGGATTGAGGTCCCAAGCCTTTTAGGGCTTTAAACATAGCACAACAGAAGTAGCTCAATTAAATCAGCATGGTGAGGTCTTAAAATGTTAAGCTAAAGAAGTTCATAATCCAAATAAAAGCCCTCAAAGAGCCCTTAAAAATCCCAAGGGATACAAAGTAGGTGCCCAGCAAGTCTCTTCAGCTTGCTCTCATTGAGAAGAACTTCCAGCAATGATGTGATTTTCCAAAATTATCAATGTTTCCAATGCAGTTTGCAAATGGAAATAAAGCACACAAATATGTGTATGATACAGAAGAGCACAAGCACACAAAACTCCATATATTTGGGGAAATTACACAAAATGCATATATTATAGGAAAGAGAGCACACAAATGTATTGTGTTAGGGGAAATAGCTTGCAAAATGCATGTATCTAGAAAGGTTTTGCAAACCAAAATGTGTGTATTTGGGAAAGTATGTTGAAAAATGCATACTTTTTGAGAAATGCTCCTGAAAATATGGATGAATTTTCTTGCGGATCTTCCACCTCCTTCTTTCTTCTTTATAAATGCAATCTGGGGCAAAAAAAGAGACAGAACCAATTTAAAGTTGGAAAAATGAGAAACCGAGTGGAATATCTCTACTTATTCTTCTCTGCCACTGCACCCCTAGCAACTATCTGTGTGTGAGTAAGTGTGTATGTGTCGCTCCACAAATAAGCTAAATGGAAGATTTCTCCCCCTTTCTTTTAATGCATAATATATAGCCTGCTTTTGTAAAGTTGTTGCTATTAGGTCAGAAGGAGTTAAAGATAGCAGGGTAAGTTCTCCAGGGATCTTGAAGCAAAGGACATCATTCTTCTTAATTAGAGCTTTTCATATGGGCTGTGACTGAAATCACCTCAGTTGCCTTTTCTAGCTATCACCTGATTCTAATTAGGCCCTTTGGAACATTAACCTGGCTTTCTTCCCCCTCATGATTCATCTAATTAAGATTATGGCAGGGTGGGGCACAGAGAGAGAGAAAGAGTATATATATATATATATATATATATATATATATATATATATATAGTATGAGAGACTGATGCCTGAGTTTCAGGAAATTCATGAGATATTCTCTGTAAACTTTCACGTCAGTAGCACTAGTCGCTGTTGGTATGGCACCAGCTGCCTTGGTAAAACATTACAGATGTCCAACAAAATTATATTATGGGATGACCTTTGGTTTACATTTCCCACCATCCCTATTTCTGTCATTGATAGATCACTGTCCCTATTTTTGCACCTTGGGAATGCCTTGTTAAATTTTTGTTTGTATGAGACATTAGAGTCATTTTTCTTTAGAGTCCCTCCCTCCTCCCAGGGTCTCTAGAACTTAATTTTCTGAGCAAGGAATGTCTTGTCCCTACTACCTATAAGTGGACGTGCATGAACCCCAGCACCATTCCAAAAAAAAAAAAATAACTAGACAAAAAAAAGCACTTGTTTTTTCTCCCTCACCCATAATACTAGAACCCAGGGTCATCCTATGAAGCTGATTTGTGGGAGATTCAGAACAGATAAAGGAAGCACTTCTTCACACAACACATAGTTAAACTATGGAATTCACTGCCACAAGATGTAGTGATGACCACCAATTTGGATGGCTTTAAAAGGGGGTTGGATAAGTTCCTGGAGGAGAAGGCTATCAATGGCTGCTAGTCCTGATGGCTATATACTATCTCCAGTACCAGTGGCAGTAAGCCTATATACACCAGTTCCTGGGGAACATGGGTGGGAGGGTGCTGTTGCATGGGCAACTGGTTGACCACTGTGTGAACAGATTGCTGGACCAGATGGATCCTTCAATTCCCCCCCCACTAATTTAAATTCAGCAATACAGTTCTCAGCTCAAAATCTGTACCACAATGCATATTTCAAATTAAATTGAAATGCATACAAAATGCATGTTTTAAGATAAGATGTATAGAAATGTATAGTTTGGAATGAAATATACACAAAAATGTCTTTGTAAAAAAAAAGAAAGTAAAAAAAAATGAAATGTGCATGCTTGTAAAAAAAAGGAGATGAAGTTTGATTCAGAAAAGGGGAAGGAATGGACTAAAGAATGAACACATGTGAAACTGACACAGACAGGAAATAAGCACACTTGTCCTTCCCTGATTGAGAAAAATAACACCAATGCCAACCATTGATTTGCCAGAAATGCTAATTATAATTTGATGAGGTCATATATTATCAGTCTGTATTTTCCCCTGAGACAAATCCAAGAAAACAGGCAAACAAAACTAAGGAGAAGTCCTCAGAACAGCTTTATAGAAACTCAGAATGTGAATATTATTACAAAAAAGAAACTCTTTAGTGCCTCTCTTGGGCTTAAATCATATTGATGTAATATTTTCCAAGCCATCTGGGTTTTCTCTGAATTCTCCTTAGTGGTAAAAGTTTCCAAAAAAGAAAGTTTAGCCAGAAGTAAATGACTACTTATTCAGAATGGGAAAAAGAGAAATATGTTTATGGATCTTTAAAAAATGGCATGTTCATTTATGTGTGTGTGTGTGTGTGTGTGTGTGTGTGTGAAACCTGCTCTATTAATTATGCAATATGCAGTTCCTTTAAGACAACTTACTATAGCCTAATTATTTCTAGTTATAAACTAAGGGAATCACAGATTGGCAAGTATGCATATTCTTAGTAGTGGAGTCATCATTAGCTAACCTGGGCTATAAAACTCAATTAAAATTAAAAAATCACACTGGGCCAAAATCTTCTTATAAAGCATCACTAGAGTCATTTTGGAGAGTTGAGTTCAGGGGTAATACACTGGAGCAAATCACAGGGGGCAGGGGAAGCACTACAATCTGTTGTTAATAATTCTAAATAAACAAGCCTTGCTTAGGTATGGAGGAGAAATAAGTTTAGTTGTCATTTCTGTGTGAACCTAAGCATGTGTATAGTACAGCAAACTGCACACAAAAATGTTTATATTGCAGAGATGTGTACACAAGAATGCTTTCTTGTAGGGAAAATCACCTGAGAAGATACATAGAACTGAAAAATACATACTACATGTATACAAAATGCATGCATTTGAGAAATGCACCCAGAAATATGTATGGATTTTAATGCACAGTTTCCCTCCCCACCATTTTGTCTTGTTTTTGTTTTTATCTTTAAAACACAAACTGATGAAACGTTTTACTCTGTACAGCACCATGTACATTGATGGTGCTATATAAATAAATAAATAAATAATAATAATAATAATAATAATAATAATAATAATAATAATAATAGTGTATGGAATGAAATTTACTTTGGAAAAAAGATAGAGGGCTCATCTACACCAAGCTGGATATTGCACTATGAAAGCGGTATGTAAAAGGCAGGAGCCATAGCGGTATTGAAGTGCGGTGACAACTGTTGGGGGTCATTGACACATAATATATACTGCTTTCATACCACTTTCATAGTGATATATCCTGCTTGGTGTACATGTGTCATGGGCCTTAACAGTTATAAGTGCACTTCAATACTGCTATAAAGAAGTAGTGTGGCTCCTGCTTTTTATATATTGCTTTCATACTACTTTCATAGTGGAACACCCTACTTGATGTAGATGAGCCCAGAGAGATTCACCAATTCATCTATCCCTAATCTAACTCCAGGTGTGACAAGATCATCAGTGCCCACCCTCGGCATGTCAACAGATTACTCATCTTTAACCTACTAATTTTAGGAGGGACTATAGCTCAGTGGTAAAGCAGATGCTGAGCACACAGAAGGTCCCAGATTCAATCAATCTCCAGCATTTCCACATCAGGCTACAAAACAATCATACATGAAATCCCAGATAACCGCTGCAGACACAATATCCACAAATCCACATTTGTGGATACTTTTGGAACCAGATCCCCAAATGGACACAAAGTCTAATGCTCCATCCCATGAGAAAAGAATCCATAGTATAAAGGTGACATTGTACGAGGGGGGAAAGTTACAATGTTAATTCATGGAGTCAATGGCCCCATTCAGACAACATGCTAAACCATGCTGCTTAACCACAAAATGGTTAACACACTGCATTAACCTTAATGCATTCCATTAACCATTTTGTTGTTAAGCAGCATGTTTTAATGTGTTGTCTGAATAGGGTCAATGTGTCATAAGAAGATTTTATGTCAGCCAATTAGAAAGTGTGAACATTTTTATTTTATTAACACTTTGATGCCACTTAGACCTGATTCTGAGCACTGGGTGACATAAGCAACTCTCTTGTAGTTCGTCCTGTTGATCAAGCAGTTTGGAATATGGTAGGCAGTCTTTAGGATGTTTAGAAGTGTCCATTGTGGCAAAGAGAGGTGGTGGAGGGATTTGGTTATGCACATTTTTATTTGTCCATTTTAAAAATACATCTGTCCTTGCATAGTTTGCAAAGGCTGATCCCCGCCCTGCCTGGACACCGAGGGTGGGAGGCAGCATTTGTGGGCAGAAAGGAAGAGGAAGGAATGCTGCTCATGTGTCTAGAAAATAGAGGTGTGGGCAGAACAGAGCCTATAAAGGCAGGCCCTGGGTGCATCCCAGCCTCTTAGCACTCACCCTCCCACCCCATAACTAGTATGGGATTAGCCAGTCACTCCCCTTGGAAGAGGAGTTGAGTAGGAATTTTACCTGTCATGCATTGGCCTTGAGTACAAGTTTTGTTTTTGTTTTTTGCCTACTTCATACTGGAGTGAAACTTTAGTCGAGGGTGGGCAAATTGGTTGATTGGAGGGGCAGGGTTGTGTGGGAATCTAAGGATATTAGAATAGGTTTGGTGAGCACTCACTGGCACCTTCATGGAGCTTGGCAAGTTCAGAGGCCTGCTGCTTGGAGGTTGTATGGCTCTCAAGTCAAGATATGGCTTTCCTTTGGGGACCCTCCTGTGTCAACTACTTGGAGTTGTGCAGCACTAGGCGGGTGTGTGTGACATGGGGGCAGGGTTCTCCCCTAAGCACATAAAGTAAAAACATGGCTTTTTAACAAAGACTTTGATGGTTAAACTCACTGGCACATTGTTTTAACTGCTTTTAAATTATATTGTTTTAACTTGGTTCATGTTTTAATTTGTTTTCAACTGTACATATTTATTGTTTTATACTGTATGCTTTTATCTGTATGCCACTCTGAGATCTTAATGATATAGGGTGGGATATAGATGTTATAAATAAATAAATAAAATAAATACATGTTAGCTTAAAAAAAGGGGCAAGTTTTACCCAACTCCAGAGTGGCTTTCCTTTAAACCAGGCTAGTTGCCTGTAGACAAGATTTATTAGATTCCTCTATCCTTACGTGCAGATCCAGGGAGGGTGAACAACCCATTTTAATAAAGAAGCCCTAGTTAACTGGTGTCTGTGTGGTTATTTCTTCACTTCCTTCCCTGCCCACAGAATCCTTATCCTCTTTGTGTTATTCTGGGGTATGGTAACGATATGGAAAGGAGGACAGGGCTTCTGTTCCTTTAACAGTTGTATTGAAAAGGGAATTTCAGCAAGTGTCATTTGTATGCCTGCAGCACCTGGAGAAATTCCCTCTTCATCACATTAAAGTTGCAGGGATCATAGGATCATAGAATAGTACAGTTGGAAGGGGCCTACAAGGCCATTGATTCCAACCCTTTGCTCAATGCAGGAACCCACCCTAAAGCATCCCCAACACATGGCTGTCCAGCTGCCTCTTGAATGCAGGAGCCCTGCCCTTTTTTGTATCTGGTCACTCTAGTATAGCTCCTGCAGCTTTAACTGTTGGGATAAAGAGAGAATTTCACCATGTGCTGCATGCATATTAATGGCACCTCCTGAAATTCCCTTTTCTACACAACTATTAAAGATATAGGAGCCTTGTCCTCCTTTCCATATGGTCACCCTATTCTAGGGGAGAATCTGTACAGCACCATGTACATTGATGCTGCTATATTAATAATAATAATAATAATAATAATAATAATAATAATAATAATAAAACAAGAGAAAGACAGAAACCTCTGTGGTTTGTATACGAAGTTTTAAGTTCCACCTATGGAATGAACACAGGCCAAAAAAAAGAGAGACTGCTTCTAATGGCCAAAACATAAAGGTAGGCAGAAAATATGTTAGGCCCTAGGGCTGCAATAACCAACCTGACAACAGCCAAATCAAAAACAACAATGACAAAAAAAGGCAGGGGGGGAGAAGACCCAGTGCCAATGGAAAGCTCACTTGCTGGAAGCATCTGTTTGCTCCAGTGCTGAAAGAGAAATGTGTATATAACATGTGGTGGTTCCTGCAAGCCGTAGCAGTTATGGTACTTTGGGGATACAGATGAATATTTTTAGAGGAATAAACATGCAGTATAGTGTCTTGCCAAAACAGATAAATATTCAAAAATGCTAGATTTTGACGGTTGTGGGGACAGAGATTTATGGTGAGCGAAGGGCAAAATTCTGATCAAGGTTTTAAAACTTGCCCTTGGAGATATTCAAGATTGCATTGCTTAAATTTTTGTGTCTGTGTGTGTTTTAATAACCTCACAACAACTATAGCAAAGTTATTCAACACAGGTTAAGACGCCAGTCAACCTTTCTTCTTCTTTTGCCTGTGGTAAACGTATGATTCTAACAGTTACCAAGTCAGCTTTTTATGGGAAGTACTATGCAGGAGCTATCCAAGGTGCTGAAGCTATTTTGGAAACCAGACCCCAATGAAATCTGCAATGGTGAGGTGCACTAACAAACTAAATGGTGAAAAGATGGGATATAAGTATTTTTATTAATTAATGCTAGGAAATGTGTGTGTGTGTGTGTGTGTGTGTGTGTGTGTTGGCAGTATCCTATTGTGCCTGTGCACTAACAGGACTGAATACTTGCACAATGGAGAGGTAGCAGTTGTAACAGCAGCACAATGTGCTCATTTCTGGTCCATCCCGCTAGTGCAAGAAAATCAGCAAAAGCACAGCAACACTGCCGGGTACTGCCATATAAAGCCGTATGTATGTTTGTGTTCATTTTTACCATTGTGTTTTAAGTAGGAATGGGCAAACTCACCTTTTCCTTCCTTGTACATTGCTCACAGGACCCCTGCCATCCATCCAACCCTGTTCACTGCATCGAGGGAGCCACCAGACCTTCTGCAGGTGCCCAGCGTGCAGCGTATGGCATCACACTGCTCTGGTGGCCACCATTTGGCACAAAATGGAGGCTACGACTTTTATGTAAACCACCATTTTGTGCAAATGGCCAAATTTGCAGCTGCCATTTGTGCAAAACAAAAATTTACATAAAATGCCTACTTGCAATTTCCTGCAAAACGGCAGCTCACTGATATGTGGGGATCCAGCCACTTGCCAGACTTGGTGCACATCGAGTCAGGCAGGGGTCTGGGGTCTGGGTTCCCAACCAGACTTTCATGTCATCCCTAGTTTCAGCTTGCTCTGGGATAAGTTATGAAGTGCAGTATGCAAATACCTTAAACAAATAAAATACGGCATGCCCTCTGTGGTGCAGCAGCTGTTCACAAAGGTTCTAAGTGACATTTTTAAGAAGTCAGTGTTGAAAATGGGCTTAATGGAGACACAGGGTCCTCTTCTGGGGACTGGGAGCCACCAGTAATTAAAGCCACAGGTGGCCATAAGCCCAGCCCTCTCCATTCCTTCATCCCCAAATCCATATACACAAAACTCAATGCTGCAAAGTTTGCAGAAGCGTCTCCCTTATCTATGAGTCTCTATTCTTTGTTGTTTAGCATATGTCATTAGCATTAAATTTAAAAAAAATAGTCAGCAATTTAATTAAATGAAGAGGGCAGAGCAGAGAGAGAAATCTGATTAACTCCCTAAGGTTCCAGCCTGCAGGATTATGATGAGGCAATATTAAATCACTATATAGTCATAGGGATTTTGGACTCTTTCCAATCTGATGAAGGGAATCCCTGCAGCCATGGCTGAAATTTCACAGCTTTAGTTTTCGATTTTAAAAGTCTATTAGATGGGAAAAGACTCACATGAGCACTCAGCATCACTGGAATTCCCCCCAACTTTTCTTTCCACTGCTTACTGTTGTTTTTAAGTAATATTAAGGATGGTGGTGGTGATATATACAAAGCAAATATTGGTAAGTAATATTTTTCATGAAGCTGTTGATGTTTGATTATCTACAGAACAGATGAACCTTTCAATTAGCATACCTGCTACCCAGCTGCCCCTATTATAGTTAAAAGTATGCCAATTCCCCCCACATCTGTGGGTCATCAAACTCAAAAGAGGAGGATAGTTGGGAATTTGTGGGCTACATCTTTGTGTGTGTTATCTTTTCATTGCCAGATTCAGCAGAACTCAAAAGCTTACAATAAAACATGCACACCTTTCTCAAAGACTTCTAGTCAACTCAACAACAGTAGGAAACATTCTGGCATACCAAACAGACACATTCCACTTTTCTCCACAAAGAAAAAGAAAGAAAGAAATAGGACTCAAACGAGTTGGCTATTTTGGGCCCAATTCACACTGAGAGACAGTATGCTATCATGTTTAGAGTGATGAACCAGAACCAGGGCGATGCAGAGGATCATCAAATGGGTGGTGGTGGGAGAAACACAATTCCCTCCTGTTGCTTCTCCACACACACACACATACTTCTGTCACACAATACAGCCTCTTTCTTCATGGAGATGAAAGCGAAAGTAAATAATGACCACATGGCCCATTCAGTGGGTGTTTTTATCACACCACTTTTCCTGCAGACAGCAGGAGATTGTGGCAAGTTCCACTTCTAAAAATAAGTCAGACTTACCGAGGTCTTATTTTGTGATGGAAAGAAGCCCAGAAGGAGTGGGAAACGCATGGGTGGCAGACAGCATTGTCAAAAGGATGATGCTCACAGACTCAAATCCCTTCTCAACTACGAAGTTCACTCTGTGACCTTAGGACAGTCAGTCTCAACACTCTCCTTATACAAGCCTACATTCCATGCATCTGTTTATCAGTCAAGCAGATAATCACTGTAACATAGGAAAATGTGGGTCCATTTATGAGATACTTGCCAAACATGAAGCCATGAGAAATAAAAGCTTGGGGAATTTAATTAAGAAATCCAAAATGACTGGCTTTTTTTTCCTGGGGGTGTGTATTAGATAGCTACTAGAGCAGTGTTTAAAACAGAAGTGGTGGCACTATGTAAGGGTTATGGAAAAGGCTTTTTTAATCCCTTTCTGCTCAATGTCTTCATTGTTCCTAGGGACTTGTGAGAATTTTGCTTGGGTCATTTCCTGATAAGATTCCAATAGGAGATTCCCAACAATTTACAATGACTTCTTTGTATGAAGTCTTTCTTTAAGTCTCATGTGAATTGTTTCTCCTTGCAAAAGAGTGAGATGGGAAGGGTAGAGCCCTAACTACTTCCAACATTGTTATGTAGATAAGAGAAAGTACATGCAGTCATGTTTATTAATTTGCAGGCTATACACTTGCTTTCCTTTGACTTATATTGATGACCATGCTAGAAATACCCCCAGAACCCTGTACACATATCAATGACATGTGGCACTGAGAGGCATTTCCAGTTAAAATGCAGGTGAGTTTTCCAAGGCAACATAATTTCATAGCACTGGGAATATGTATCAAAGATTAAAATCCCATTTGACAGCTTGGCAATAGTGTCATCCGTTCCTTTTACTGTTTCTCATATTCAAATGAGAAGGCAAGATAATTGGATTGCAGATCCTCCAGTGATGGGAAAGCTTATTTTTGATGAACAGTACAGAAATGATTTTTTTTAATGGTTTAGCAGTTCTTTATCTGTATTAAAACAGGAGGTTGGCCAAATATCATGGGATCGGCTGGAGAAATTGGTTCCTGAAACTGCAGCACTTAAGCCTGGTTTATGCATGCATATATGTATATTGATTGATTGATTTAAACATAGATTAAACATTGTAAAAACACCTTTCTTCCTTATGGATACCAAGGTGATATATAAATATGATTATAATAAAATGTATACTTAAATATCCAAGGGTTGTACACACATTATGTGTATGTAGACGGTGTGGGATAGTTTCCAATGGCCCCACCTGTGCACATTTAATATAATTTATGTGCTTAACTGTGTATGTATAAACATCCTGTGTTCACCCACCCCATTTTATGTACAACAACTCAAAAAGGGTTCCAAGAAAAAAATGTAAAATAAACAATTTAAAACAACAACAACACAATACCAATAATAAATGTGAAGCACCATACGTTGCAGGAATACACACTAGCATACTGCTTGGCAAATGACCATATTGTGATGATGGCCAAATGTTGTGGGTGTAAGCAGAAGAATGGAATAAAGACATGGACACAAGAGCTTGGGTTAACTGGGGCCTCTTTATTTATAATAACTACAATCCCTCCCTCCCTAGATCTGCACATGAAAGTGCAGGAATTAAATCCTTATCTCAGGCCACTTGCCTGGCTTAAGGGCGAGCCACTCTCCAAAGCAAGGAGTTGGTAAATCCGGCTTCTTGCTTATGTGGCACTTTGTAAGTGTGGGGAGACTGCCCTACGACACCCCCGCCCACTGCCATAACAACAGCGAGTAGATGAAGACAGGAGGGTCTCCAAAGGCACACCATATCCTGACACATGAGCCATGCAGCCCCCTAAGCAGGTCCTCTGGATATGCCAATCACCAAAACGTGCCAGAGCGCTCACCGTCCCTATCTAATACACTCAATTCCTGCACATTTCCTGCCACAAATTAACCTAATTACACACCCTTCCACAATAACGCCACCAGCATGAAGTAGGCAAAAACCATGAATGGAAAAAAATCCCTACTTAGCCCTCCCTCCCAAGGGAGTGATTGGCTAATCCCATACTAGGAACTGGGCAGGAAGGTGGGAGCCGAAAACGAAAGCATCCGAACCTCGGGCAGGGCAGCATTTTACAGCAGCAGCCCCGCCCTACCTCACATGGCTCACATTCTGAGCCCCTGGAGGGTTCTTCCTCCTCTTTCCACCTGA
Source organism: Elgaria multicarinata webbii (assembly GCF_023053635.1). Lineage (NCBI taxonomy): Eukaryota > Metazoa > Chordata > Lepidosauria > Squamata > Anguidae > Elgaria > Elgaria multicarinata. The sequence continues at coordinate 20,468,038 of NC_086184.1, read as the reverse complement.
AACAGCTGCTTTCCCACTCAAACCATTGGCTGGGCAGGAAGTGGGTATTTTTGAAATGATAAAGCATTTGTGATTGAGGCTGTGGAGGCTGGCAGCCCTGATTTCGATGAGGCTCTGGATCCATTCTGGATGTTTTAGTCAGAACCAGACAGATCTCCAAAGGAGCTATCCAAGGTGTTAAACTACAACCCCAAGTAAGTTCAGTACCTTGGATAGCTCCTTTAGAGTTCTGGGGGGCACCCTCTGGAATGGATTCACATCCCCGCCAAAATTGAAGCCACCAGTCACCTCTGGTTTGAGGTTATTTATTTATTTAAAACATTTATATCCCGCCCTATACCATTAAGATCTCAGAGTGGCATACAGATAAAAGCATACAGTATAAAACAATAAATATGCACAGTTAAAAACAAAATAAACCATGAACAAGTTAAAACAATATATAATTTAAAAGCAGTAAAAGCAACTAAAGCGGTTAAAACAATGTGCCAGTGAGTTTTAAAGTTTTGTCTGTGGATTTAACCTTATGTTGGTCCATTCACACATGCACTCAGCATTTTTCAGGCTCAGCGTCTGCACCTGGCATCCTAGGGTATATGCCAGGGACCCAAGACATTCCTCCTATGTGTGAGAAAAGTTTTTCTTTTTCTTTTAAGATGGTGTTACCTATCGGTACTTTTTTTATGAGCTCATATATTGAAAATAACATTTATAACCTCTAATTGATCAAGGACACATTTATTTGATGATGATGATGATGATGATTTAGTCAGTTCAAAATTCTACTAATGCATCCCTAACTAAAATATAGACAATTAGTCATCTTGGATTCTTTAGTTGACAGCCCTGATTTATTGAATTTTGCTTTAGTGTATACCCCGCTCCTGGGATCAAAGTGATATTACAGAAAAGAAACTAAAAACAATTAAAAACAGTTGTTTCAGAAGGATAGAACACAAAGACTAAAGTTCCAGTGGGCCTGGTTTCTCTATAAAAATACTCCTTCTCTCAAATCTCTCATTTCATTAAGGTTTTTTTCCCCCATTTCTTCTCTGACATTACTTTTCATCCCATATGCTCCATTTGGTCTCCTGGCAAATAGATTATTATCATTTTATTTTTTACCTGGAGTCTTTATCTCATTCTTGAACATGTCTTCAAAAGCTGCTGTGAGACATTCAGAAACCCAAAGATAACATATATCACAGGTTTTGCTTTCAGAAGCAATCCAAGCCAGCTGCACCATTGTATACACAGTACCCTGTCTCTACATTATGTAGCTGTGACTCTTTGACATCCCTTTACAACTTCAGATCTGAGCTGTTGACTTGAGTGACCCATGGTGTTGTGTGCAAATCGGCATTTTCGACTCTGAGGAAATCTTGCTGTATTCTGATAATAAGCAAAGCCTGGAAACGTTCAGTTAACAGGTAATTACTTGAGATTTTTTAGGAGTTGAAGAAGAGAGGGGAAAGTGAGGTGCCCCAAGGCTACACCAGTTAGTCATTCCATAAGGCCGGAATCATTTTCATTTTCTCTGGCTGCTGTTTCTTTGGTTGACATGGCATTCACCTCAACACCTCCACGGTTTGGGTTCCTTGCCAAGCTCAGCAGTCATCGTTTGAAGAAGTGAAGTACCAAACCTTGAATTTACAGATTGAGCACTCTCAGAGCATTCTGGTGTGTGTGTGTGTGTGTGTGTGTGTGTTTTTTCTGCCCATTTCTGAAGATTTTCCTCAAAAGATCAGATGTCTGAAAAGGGAAGCACTGCACTGTTAGCAGGCAAGGTACACATTTCCTTGTTGCCATTCCCAATTGCCGACACATAGGGCTTCTAACTCTTTGACATAGATATGTACTGTCTGTTTCTTCTTCTTTTCTGTTCTTTTCTCTTCTTTGTTTTGTTCCCCCCCTTCTTGAATGCTAGTCAGTTTTCAGCTTTTGTTTAAGAACTGTCATCTACTTATCCATCATATAGTTTTATTTTTATCCAGTCCCCTTAAAAAGAGATCTATAACATGGTTCTTAAAATAAACAATTTACAACATTCACAAAATACTATAGTGTTATCTGTGAATAACAACAACGTATCATCAATAGTTATTTATTTTGTATCATAAATAATTACTAATGATACTTATTTCGTACTGATGAAATAAGTATCATCAGTAGTTATTTATTTTGTAAACTGCCCGGAGAGCTTCGGCTAAGAGGCAGTATAGAAATTTTAACAACAACAACAACTAAGAAGTCATAACTGATGAAGAGAAGTCCTTAACTCTGAAGCTATGGATCTTCTGATGTAGGGCAGGAGGAGAGGCGAAGGCAAGCTTTGCCTCCTCATCCTCCTACCCTGCATTTTTCACTAGTCAGGATTCGTTTGTCTGTCTAGTCATGGTGCTTCAGATGGGGAGGGAAGGAGGCTGGAGAGACCTCTCCAATGACCTTGCATCCCTCCCCGCTGAAATGCCCTCTTTCCCCTCTCTACAAGGTGGCTTTTCCAACCTCAGAAGCCATCCAGCATGGTTTGTTGCATGCCAACTGTGTGGGGTTGGGGAGGGTGGATCAAATCTCGACTCCCCCTTCCATGGCTGGAGCACTGTCTCTAAGCTCAGAGTGGGAAATCCCAGACAGTGTCTTGAGGTTGTCATAGGAATGTTTCCTCCAGGTGAATTCCTGCATTGAACAGGGGGCTGGACTCTATGGCCTTATAGGCCCCTTTCAACTCTACTAATCTATGATCCTATGATTCTGTGATCACTTTTCTACCCACCAGGACTCTCAAAGCAATGTGCCATTATACAAAATCCAATTTAAAAAAACCAACAGAATAAAACCAAGAAAGACAGAATGAAAACAAAAACGAGGTTTTAATACAGGCCAAAAGCATTTTAAAGGCCAGACTCCTGGATAAGCAACACAGTTTTCATTGCCAGTCTAAAATCCAAAAGGGATGGAAGCAACCTGACCTCATTTGGGAAGGAGCTCCATAGTTGAGGTGTTCCCATCAACCTGGCTTCTCTTGGTTTTAGGATGTACAACAGGGCTTCTGGTGAGGATCACAAAGTATGGGCAACCTCATAATATTTTCCCTTTCCGTGAAACATTGTTTAATGGACCCCAGAACTGTTGTTGTTTAAATGGATACTGTTGTTTGTACATTTTGATGGTTTTAAATTTTGTATACTGTTTTTAACTTTTGTAAACCATCCAGAGAGTTTCAGCTATGGGGCGGTATATAAATTTAATAAATAAATTAAACACTCAGCCAAACTGATAACAACACACACACCTCCAAAAATGGTGCATCCATACATTTAAAGGAAAGACAGGTCTGTCAGCGTATATTAGCCATGATGGCTAATTGGAACACTGACATTCACTGGCAATATGCTAATGAACATCAGCTGCTAAAGAGCAAAGGGGTCAGAAGTGATTGCTTGCATGCTTGTAGCTTACTGGTGCTAAATATAAATGAACGGACAGTGCTTTTTAATGGAGAATGTTCACACAATGATTCAGATTATTCAGACATGAATAGGAAACATCAAGACAGTATGGGGCAAGTCAATGTCCCTGTGGGCAATGCTCCCCACAACCAAACACACATGGACACACCATGCTTGACCTTTCCATGTCAAGCTGAAATGTCTCCAGGAGGTTTCTTTGTGTGCGTTTTTGTATGTGTTTGCTTGGTGGTAAATAGAACCCACCACATTACTTCCAAACACATGACTAGCAGGGAGCATGGTCATATCACATGTTGACATAGAGAAGCCTTTCAACACATGATAAGGGTTGTGTGTGACCCTTGATAATGATCTATCTGGATTTCTATCCTCCATTGTACATCCCTTGCTTAGTAATTGTCAATTACTCTTTAAAAGTACTCAGAACATCTTTCAATAAGAACCTAAGAACCTAAAGGAGTCATGCTGGATCAGACCAAATGTCCATCTAGTCCAGCATTTGGTTCACACAGTGGCCAACCAGCTGTTGACCAGGGACCCACAAGTAAAGCATGGTGCAATAGCACCCTCACATCCATGTTCCTCAGCAACTGGTGCACAAACTGGTGCCTCAGATACTGGAGGTATCACATAACCATCAGGGCTAGTAGCCACTGATATCCCTCTCCTCCAGGAATATAAATATGTTTAAAGCCATCAAATCTGTGGCCATCACTACATATTGTGGTAGTAAATAGTTTAATTATGCACCCATGGGAGAGGGAGAAAAAATGTCTCCCTATCCACATTGTCCACATCATGCAATTGTTTTGAATGAATCTACTGCCTGTGACTTTCTTACGTTGGTTCCTTGTGATCTACACTTGGCCCCACAGGTTGATTGCCAGAATCTGCTGTAATATAACAAAACTACTACAAAAATACTTCATCTTCCCAAGTCCATAACAATTGGGAAGGTCAAGAATAAACATTCCCCCCCCCCCCACACACACATGTGAAATCAACTTCCCACAGAGGCGGAGCACAACTCAGCAGACAGAAATGTCCACTGTCGATCCAAAATGGTGGAATTTATAAGGGGAGACAGATGCACTGCCAGGTTGGCCAACTACTAAAGGCAAAGGCAAGAGGACCACCCTCTAGGAGGGTTTTAGAAAGCCACTTAGGTTCTGTGTAGTAGCCTATTGTTAGTTTAGTGGGAACTCTCTTATCCTACTTACTGTATGTCTTATCTATTAGAAACCTCAGGATTAGCTAATTAAAAGCTTTGGGTTTCTACTGAGACTGTCTTGTTTAAATGGTTCAGTGTTAGGACAATGAAGACAAAGTAGCTTGAAGGCCTGGTCTCTGTCTGTTGATTGCACAGGAGGAGGCCTCATAGTTGTGACAACAAGTGAGTTTCAAAAAATACAAAACACTTTCTGCCTTTGTAGCTCACTAGCAGGACGGTGGAGGAGGAGATGCTAGAGCTTGAACTGGGGACTATATGCAGCCAAAGCTTGCATTCTACTCCTGAGTTATATCCCCTTCCCAGGCAATAGCCCAGACCAGAACCAGACCTGGTTACAAGAAGGCTGAAACATGATCCTTCTTCAAACCATTCTATATTGAGCAAACTCTTTCCACAACGACTTGAGTCTGCTGAAGAACTGTTGAACACTGATGAGATTAAATTTCCTGCAGAATTTAAGTTCTTATGAAACACACACACACACACACACACACACACCATCATCATCATCATCATCATCATCATCATCATTTATTTATTTATTTATTATCCTCTGGATCGAGGCAGGGAACAACATTAAATACAAATACCATAAAATGCATAAAACTGAATTAAAACATATAAAACTAATGCCATATTAAAATAAGAGTCAGATACCTTAAAATTCATCTGGTTAGGCCTGCCAGAAGAGATCAGTCTTTATAGCCTTCTTGAATTCCAAAAGGCTATTAAATTGATGAATCTCTCCTGGCAAGCCATTCTATAGTCTGGGAGCGGCAGAAGAGAAGGTCCTCTGGGTAACAGATGCTAGCCTAGTTTTGGCTGACTGTAGTAAATTCTTCCCAGAGGACCTGAGTGTGGGGGGCGGATTGTATGAGAGAAGGCGATCCCACAGGTAACCTGGACCCAAACCATGTAGGGCTTTAAAGGTAATAACTAACACTTTATACTTCGTCTTGAGGTCTTCTAACTCTAGGAAGGGGTGCAGCTGGCATATCAACTGAAGTGAATTCTTACTCATCCATACCACCCAAATTCAATAGGTAGAGCTATTCTTGTATGCCGTCTTGAGCAGGCTCTGCCCTTAAACACATCCTGAAACTAATTTTAATAATAAACAATAATCCCCAGCATGGAGATGATCATGATATTCCTACTTTCTATGAAGCTTTAATGATAAGGAGGGATCTGTCTCAAAACAATGTGGCAACTTGAACAAGTCAGCTCTACCAACATGGGCAGGATCTCCACTACTGCTTTATAATCGTATTGAAGCACACGGACAACTGTTGGGGCCCAGGGCACATTCCATATACAGCTTTCAAACTGCTTTCAAAGTGTTATGTCCTGCTTGGTGAAGATCTGGCCATGGTTGCCTTCACAGGGGTATGACACCAAGCAGGATATGACACTTTGAGAATGGTTTGAAAAATGTATATGGAGTGTGACCTGGGCCTGAACTGTTGTCAGTACTGTTATAAACCATTTTAAATCAGTAAGGTAGATCCTGCCAAGGATTCATATCCAGTTTTTAAATAGCTAAGAACTCTAGACCCTCTGCTTGGATGGATGAAGCTGTCAGTTTCACTTTCTCCAACAATCACAACAATCACAACAACAATTCAAGTTCTTTCTATCCCATTTATGAAGTAATCTGTGGATTCTGGTACATTCTTATCAAAGTGTGCATCTTCAATTTTATTTATTTATTTATTTATTTATTTATTTATTTATTTATTATTGCATTTATATCCCACCTTTTTTTTCCTCCAAGGAACCCAAGGCAGCGTACATATGCCTCCTCCTCTCCATTTTTATCCCCACATCAACAACAACCCTGTGAGGTAGGTCAGGCTGAGAGTCTGTGACTGACCAAAAGTTACCCAGTGGGTTTCCATGGATGAGTGGAGACAAGAACCCGGATCACCCGACTCCCAGTCCAACACCTTAGCCACTACACCACACTAGATCTTCAGTTGCAGTCAACTGAAGGGAGTCTCTAAAACCATTTGACAGGGCCTACTCCAGCATTTTTGGAGCTCGTGATACACAAATCTTAAATTTTATATATGATACATCTTCCACATCTGAAGTAGAATCTCTATGGGGGGATTTAATTTTGCCATTGTACTTTTACTCTCCCCCCTCCCCCCATGCTTCTCTGGATGCATATTGAAGCTCTTTTACATAATATGTTTGGTGTCACTTTTTGGCCTCTGCTTCCAAACATGATGTGAAGAGAGTTTAAGGACCCTGCTGAGCTGAGGTACAGCTAAAATATGTCACTGCTAATAAGCAAGCATTCAAGTTCAGGAACTCTGTTGCCAGGAGGCAAGGAAATTACTTGGCATAGAATCTGAAGATCAAGAAATAATCTAAAGCATGTTAATCAACCCAATAGAGAATTCTGGTGTTAATGAAAAAAAGAATATGTGGAGGGAGCCCTATTCCTCACTATGGTGATCAACCTATATCTGGGTTGCACTTCTTCACCATACAAATGGTGTTAGGTATGTATAATAATTGTGATCAACCTAGGTCTGGGTTGTACTCCTTCATAGTACAAGTGGGGTTAGTGATGTATAAGAATTGTGTTCCCACTCACAGAACGGTTGAACATACCCTGTTTGCAACCTCAAACGTTAACATGGGCAGGAGAATGTGTTCTCCAAAAATGTTCACCAACTCTTGAACCTGAGTTTGTATTTTAAAATTGTGCAAATTTAAAAGGGGAAAAAGCAGTTTGAAATGGGGAAAAAGTTGTGCAGCTTTGAAAAATACTCATGTTTTTGTGCAATTTCACACAAATTGAACAGCAATTGCAAGCGCTCATGGGAACTGAAGGAGAGATGTACATCAAGTTGATGCTTGGAGAACCTGGATGAAAGCAAACATATCCCCCCCCCCCGCCACTCAACCCTAGGTAGGGCACTCACATGATACAATGTTTCTGCCTGACATGTTAGACTTTATATATGCAAATATGGAAAATCAATAAAAATCTACTTTGAGGTACTCTTCAGCCATCTCTTGCAAATGGCTGCCTTTGCCATGCAAGCTCACTTCCATTGACCTATGTCATGGTGTATAGAACTGGGCAGCCATATTAGCTGATATTTTCCCCTCACTGCAAGACTAACAATATAGATTAGTATGTGGATTAATAGGTATGTGTGTGAGAGGGGGAGGGGGGAGGGGGGAGGGAGAGACAGAGAGAGAGGGAGGGAGGGAGAGGGAGAGAGAGAGGGAGAGAGGCGTGAATATACAAAATATACAAAATGTATAGAAGTTCAAGGAAGGGACTGGCAAACTGTGTATTTAATAAAGTTGGGGACACTTCCAGTCAGCCTCAGCTAGAAGGCAGGGAGGAACCCAAGATATTGGATGCAATGCACATGGGTTTTTTGTTTTTTTTTGGAGAAGAACATATGGACACCCCCCCTCCAAATGAAGGAGTTGGTTCTGCCTACTTCCAAATACACAATGTGCATTTGGTGTGATGAATACCTTGGTTAGTATCCAATGGTGCCCCCTTAAATTGATTCCATAGCCCAGGTGAGACCCTCCACTTGTGCAATGGGTTTTTAGCACATCACAAACCAAATCCCAAATTAGTGGAAATGCTCATTTCTGGATCAGGACTGGGTTGATGCTGCCCAAACACCAATGGACAGAAAGTGGCAGAAAGAAAAAGTGTTCATTTCCAGAAAAGGGCAGATCAGAAAAGCATTGGATATGGCCCCGGGACTTTTCACTGCCTCCATCCATGTCAGATGTGATCATGAAGACACTCCAGGGCACTTTTGAAGGTTGCCTCACATGTCCTTATAGTTAAGAAACCACATTCCCCCCCCACACACACATAAATTTAGGATGAGGACTTCAAGAACAGGTTGAACAGTTCCTAGGCAAGATACAAACCTAAGCAATTGTTGTGACAGAGTGATCTGTTACTCGGGATGTGTAAATTCCTTCAGTTAAGAGCCGTTATTATGTCATCATTCCAATGTCCCTTAGGTTCCATTCATAAGGTCATGTGCATTTTGGTATTTATTCATTTGTTTATTTCATATCTCTACTGCCCATTAGCCAAAGCTTTTCAGCTGGTTTAGAAGACAAAGCTCAAAAACACAAAATACAACAACCAAAGTAACCAAGATAAAAGTCAGCTGCAGTGCAAATACCTAAATATGCTCTAATACTATTTTTTTTTAAAAAAATTGAAGAGGTAAAAAGCCAGGGAAAGGTCTTCAACATGTAGGCACCAGCTAGGCCTCTCTAGCGAGATCACTCCACAACCAGGGTGCCACCACTCAAAAGGTCCTTTCCTTAGCAGCCACCACCTCATTCTTATTTGGCAGGGGCATCCAAAGAAAGACCTCTGACTATGACATTAGGCTCCAGGCAGATATATATCTGCAAGAAGATCAAACCAGTCCATACTCCAGGAAATAAAGCCGGACTGCTCACTTGAGGGAATGGTATTAAAGGCAAAACTGAAGTACTTTGGCCACATAATGAGAAGACAGGATACCCTGGAGAAGAGGCTGATGCTAGGTAAAGTGGAAGGCAAAAGGAAGAGGGGCCAACCGAGGGCAAGATGGATGGATGATATTCTGGAGGTCACAGACTTGACCTTGGGGGAGCTAGGGGTGGCGACAACTGACAGAAAGCTCTGGCATGGGCTGATCCATGAAGTCACGAAGAGTCAGAAGTGACTGAACGAATAAACAATATATATATATATATATATATATATGTGTGTGTGTGTGTGTGTGTGTGTGTGTGTGTGTGTGTGTGTGTGTGCAATCCTTCAGGTAGCCAGGCCCCAAGCCACTTAGGGCTTTGTAAGTCAGTGGCCAGAAGACACCTTAAGCCATGGCTTTAGGCACGGTGAATATTGCAAAAAGCCTTATTCACTGTGGTTAAAGTCGTAGTTTAAGGTTTCTTCTGAACACAGCCTTGCTTTCTGGCTTAACCACCATGGTTAAAGCCATGGTTTAAGGTGTCTTCTGAATGGGGCCTATGTCAGCACTTTGAATTTGGCCCAGAAATGGACTGGCAGCCAGTGCAGGTAATAAAGTAGCAGATTATGTGTACGCATCCCCACACTGTAATCACAATTATTATCACAGAAATAACAGATTGTTTGGAATCCTGTGAGAATGGGAATTAAAAACCTTGAAAAAATCCAGTTTTTAAAAGCTTGAAACAGTTATTAAAAACAACAACTACAGATGCTCCTTTGCAGTATGGCTGAACATTATTTCATGATGTTCCATTCCAAAATCCAAGTACCACTTAATGAATATGACACTGTATCATTTATACGATCTACTTTACCATCTTTAGACCTATGATGCTCATAATGCTTAAAATATGTGTAATGGTTGCAGCTTAGTGGTCGATCACAGGCATTTCATGCAGAATATCCCAGGTTAAACCACCTCACAGTGATTAGGTAAGGTCAGAAACACCCCCAACACAGAAAATAAAATATAAAATATCCTGAGAATGAGGTAGAAAAATGGAAGCCCTTTCATGGGGGGGGGGACTTTTTGGAAATCCCTGGGTTTTTTCCTTTTCTTAACCCCTAGAAATAAAAGGACACTTTTCAGAATTTTCTCCACCATTAATTTTTGTGGTGGCTGCATTCCCTCCACTCCATGACCTGGTGTGATGCTAGGTATATGAGGCACTGTGGAGAATGCGGTTCTGCCAATACAGTTGATGCTGTTGTCAGTTGCATTGGCAGTGCAAAAAATGCAAAGACCTTTAGGGGAAAAAAGAAAGTGTTCTACAATCCTTGCCAATGGTGACGCCTACTCTCTATCTGGGTTTTTTGTCCTGCTCTATCTGAACTTCTGTCATCTGTTCTGTGTGATAGCTCAGGTGAGGAAATGGGGTAGGGGGTGGGATCACATCTGGAGGTAGAGTTAACTTCAGGACCCTCAAAAGCAGTCCTAAAGCTAAAGCTTCTCTCCAGCACTGGCTGGGAACAACAGCAAGGATTGATAACCAGACCAGGAAAGTGTTTCTGGAATACCCTCTCCCTCAACTTCTGTCTCTGGCTGTTAAAAGGCCAACAGCATTTCCCTGTAGGTGTTGGATTCACTAGAGAATTCTGAGGTCCACTTCCAGAGTTAGGGGTGGCAGTGGTGCATCCTAGGAGGTGGCATGTACAGGATATGAGACCTGAAGCAATGGCCCTCACATCAGAAGAACCAGAGAACTTCTTGGAGTCACTGTCATTGGAGGTTTTGGTCTCCAATGGTTCCTGGTCATGTGCCATGATAGTACTCTGAATCAACAACAGGAGATGTAAGTAGGCAATGAACAAGAATGAGGAAGCTATTGTGGAACGGGTGAAAAGGCACAAATCTTTTCTTCCTTGTATGAACAATACATAACATTGTCTGTGAAATGCTTAGCATGCCATTTGCCAAGAAACTGATTTCACGTAAAGTTGTGTTGTTGTTGTTTTTTAAAAAAACCTATTTATGTATTTGTTTTATGTTGGAGCTGTGTTTTTAAATACATTTGCCACTGTGAAATAAGATATCTCGCTATCTTAAACTGAGATGGGGACATGCTATCCGGTATCATGTGGTGCGGAGGTGTGTACCCTCAAGCAACGTCTATAAAGAATAGGGAAATACATCTATCTAGCAAGATGTTCATAGCAGATGATCATCATGGTGTTATCAGCACAGCTTGCAGTCTCTTGCTTTCTTTTCCCTTTTTTTTTTTTGAATGACACCAAACTCACAGAACTTTAATTGAAAGATGGCATTTTACATATGTATTTAAAAACAGCAACAACCCTTAGCTGCACAGAGCCATTGCTTATTCTCAAAGGCACAGGTATGTTGTTGTTGTTTTAAATCTTTTATAACACAACTCTTTTTTTCTGATATGCACTGTCACTAGCAGGTGATTTTTCCCCTCAAATCTCTTGTAAAGTTTGTGTGCTGTTGAGAAAAGAAAGCACATCCCATTAAAAAAAAACAAAAAACACAGAAGGGTGTCAGTATGGGGACATAGGGCAGTATTATTTATTTATATATTTATTACATTTTTTATACTGCCCAATAGCCGAAGCTCTCTGGGCGGTTCACAAAAATTAAAACCATAATAAAACAACCAACAGGTTAAAAGCACAAATACAAAATACAATATAAAAAGCACAAATATAAAACCACACAGCAAAATTGATATAAGATTAAAATACAGAGTTGAAACAGTAAAATTTAAATTTAAGGTAAAATTAAGTGTTAAAATACTGAGAAAATAAAAAGGTCTTCAGCTGGCGACAAAAGGAGTACAGTGTAGGCGCCAGGCGGACCTCTCTGGGGAGCTCAACCGGGGTGCCACAGCGGAGAAAGCCCTCCTCCTAGTAGCCACCTGCCTCACTTCCTTTGGCAGGGGCTCATGGAGAAGGGCCCCTGTAGATGATCTTAAGGTCCGGGCAGGTAGATATGGGAGGAGGCGTTCAATGCAATGTTGCCTGTCCTCACACGGGGCCCACCACTGCTTTCACTCTGCACATGGCATGGCCAGGCTTGCCAATTCTGTTGCACAATGGAGATTTAGCATTTTCAATGGCAAGCCCTGAATCAAATGGAAATGCATGTTTCTGGGAAAGGGCAGGTTGGCAGAGCTACCATTGGCCAGCACCATTCCAGAAACGAGTATTCCCACTCATTTCAGGTTGCCTCTGGAAGCACTAAATCTCCATTCTGCAACTGGTGGACACTGCTTGCAGGACAAAATCAGTGAGATTGGCTGCATATTGGTGGTCACCATTTGATTCTGCCCATCATAGTAAGTGTTGCTTTGCTTTCTAATGCATAGACATGCACCACCATGTCTATTGGAGCCACTACTATTGAGTTGTAAAAGTGTTTGTTGTGTTGCACAAGATAACATGTGTTTCTCCCCTCCCAGAACAGTCTCTTCAAGTGTCCACATGCACTTCTTACAATGATGCCAAAAACAGCTTGCCCCATTCAAAGCCCCAAATGCAATTGTGAGCACAAGCACACGTCCACTGAAAATGTTTGCAAATTGCCGGACATGTGCTCATGTTCGATTTGCACAACTTTCTCTGTTCATTTTTCGTGCGAACTTCCTTATTTACCTATAGTTCCCCTGTAGAGTGAATCTGAACACTTCAGTCTATGGAGGAAAGTAAAACAAACTTGTGCAAATTTGCAGAAATCATCCATCCTTGGGATCACATACCTCCCCCCGCCGCCCTGCAAGGAAGCTTTTGCTTCCATTTTTTATTAACTTTGCTGGGCTGTTTGAACAAACCATGGTTAATATCAACCACTGATTAGGGATTGAACAACATGCTAAAGTGTAGCTAATCTAAAATAGAAGTAGAAGCATCTGATTCCTTGCAGCTATGCTGAGGGAGGAAAGGGGAGGGGGAGAGTATGAATCCGAGGCTTGTTGTGATTCATCTTCATCAACTATATAACCACACCTAATCATAGTTTAGCACTGCATGCAAATTCTCCCTTTAAGTCTTGACTGCATTTGGAAGGTTCAGATGCTATGTTTTCCATGGGGCACTAACAATCTGATCACCAAAACTCATTACTCCCTCCTGTCTCAGAAAGAGAACTATTTTGCCCTGAGCTAGCTTACAGCCTAGCTCAGGGTGCATGCTTAAAAGGTACAATAACTCATTTGATATTTTTAGCATTGAAGACAGGTACCATTTAGGAGCACATTACATTCCATAGCTATTATGTAGCCCATAAAAGTGAACATCATAATACTTTGATTGCAGGTTAAATCCAAGTTTAAAAACAGCTCACAGAAGCACAAATCCTCTATAAAAATCAGTTTTGTCATTCTATTTATTCTTATCATCGACCATACAGCCTAATGTGTTTTCCATAATTTTGGAAGTAAGCATTATGGTTATTTTTATCACTGTGTATTACCAGCAGTTAGATAGATTCTGCTGTCATGTGCAGCATAAATCCTGGATAACTCCATTGACCTCCACTTTTTGATGTGAGCAAGAGTGAAACCAGCTGAAAATGTATGCTACTAAGGGGGGAGGGAGGGTTTCACAGGGTGCTCATCTTCTCTTCCACACTGATTTAGCAATCTCTCCAAGGGAACCGAAGAACATATATTACAGGAGCAAAAGCTTTCAGCTTTTTGAATGCATGGATCCACACCCTTTACACAGCAATTGAGTTTGCCACACCTAAGCCCCTTCACAGAGGTTAAATAAAGCATTGATGGGGGAAGTGGAGTCTTGTGGCTTTGATGTGGGGATGTGGAAGGAATCCACATTTTCACCTGCTTGGCTCCCTGGACTCCTTCTCTTGCATCTGCAAGCTGAAAAGCCATGAGATGGACGGACTTGTTTCACAAAGAGCTGGGCTCATTGCGTGACAAGTTGGACAAGCTCATGGTTTTTCATTGGGCTTCCCCCCCATATTTGCACAAAACACAATTTGTGCAAAATTGCAGCTGTAAATATTATGCAAGCTGCAATTTGTGCAAAATTTCAGCCATAAATGGCAGAATTTCCACAAAATTGTGAGCATAAATGGTCTAATTAGACCTTTTATGCCTCCAATGATGTGCAAATTGGTGCTATTTACAATCACAAATTTGCACAAATTGGAATTTCTATAAATATTTATATCCATGACTTCTTGTAAATTGCGACTCACAGTGCCTGGAACTTCTCATGGCGCTGATGTCTTCCAGTCTTTCTTCCTGGAGGAACCAGACTTCATCCCCTGCTAAATATTGCACCATAGCAATCCAAGTTACATCATAGAACATCTGAACCCACAGCCTGAAATGGTACAGTATGCCCCCACCTTCTTCCTCAGTTTAAGTCACACACATTTTATGGGATGACTCAATAGGGCTTATATGAATTGCAAGAACCTGGTGTTCATGGATAATGGAGCCTTCCTACTGGATTATGTGGACATCTGTAAGAATGAAAGAAGAACTTTGATGTATTCAAACCAAAGGCCTGTCTGGTTCTGTATCCTGTTTCCCATAGGGGCCAACCAGATGCCTATGGAAGTCCATTAGCAGATCTGATGGATCAGGAATAATGGGATGGATCCAAAAGTTCCCTTTCACTAATGGAAGGAATTCTTTTGTGGATGGAAAGAGTCCATGTACCAGAAAATGAATCCTTCCTAATGTGGAAGAGAACCTTTGGATCCAATCCAATCTGTATAGGATTGCAAGAAGATATCAGATTAGAGATGTCAAGGAAATATACAATGGATTCAAATAAGTTCTATGAATCCAATCTGTGGATTCCACAGCAGACTGGCTTTTTCTTGCAGACAATTTTGGTGGTGGTGGGATTTGTGCAAATTCACAATTGTGTTAATGTGTACTTATGTCAGGGCTCATTTGCACAAGTGGAACAAAATCCTCATGTATCGCTAAAGAAGTCTGGTTCCATCAACAAATGGACAATGGAATGGAAGATGAAATAATACAGACAGAATGTATTTAACAAAATCCACGCATCCCTACATCAGACATTCCAAGATCTACAACTAGCTCCATGATATGAGCAAAATCTGGGACTCGTCTTAATCGTGGTCATCTATCTCCATTGCTGATTAATTGGCTTAAAGATTCATGCAACTTAAATTAGTGCCATGAAGAAAACAGTTGCTGTTAACAGTTACCCGCTACATAGAAAGGTTATTAAAGGGGGAGGAAGGGAATAACAGAAAATGATCTATGACAGTTCTCTTTTAAAATAAATAAATAACCACGATCCAAATAAAATCACCCAATGTTCTGGTATTTTATTTTATTTTGCTTTTGGCATTTTGAAAAGGGTTTCAAGGAAATGCTGTAGACTACAAAGTCCTTGCACTTTGCATATTAATCATTTCCAATGCCCTAATTAGATGCAGATAACTGTGCAAGCACCTAAATGTATTTAATAAATCTGAGATTGTATTTCACCTAATATCACTGCAATGCATTAAAATAATGAACACTAGCAATAAAGCCTTGCCTTGTTTGCAGATGTTTGCTTGCCTAAATATACATTTTTCCCCTTAGACAATAATCTAAGCTTTATGTAAATGACTAGGGAAGAGAAAAATGTAATGCAGTGGGTAGAGGGATGTACTGCAGCTATATTAATAAAATAAAGTGTTTATCCAGCTTTCTCTGGATATTAATCACTTAGGATTTACAGTCAATACAGTCTGTTCTGGAAAATGTTCCCCATCTGAGGTAGTTTGCAGCTGTGGCCTTGTACTTTATCTCATTCTCCTGCTTATATGTTTGATTAAAACTTGCATCTCCTTTATTGCCAATCATTGTACAAAGGACTTTGTTCACCCTCCGAGTAAGTGGGCTGGAGAATGAATGGATGTGGAGTAGAGTTAAGTGAGATAGGCAGCCTGTCTGGAGAAATACTGCTGGCCAGTCCCTGCTACATTCATCTCAACTGGAAGAGTAGCCTTGCAATAGGTCTCCGATGAAAGATACCATCCGTGTTCAGAAGACACCTTAAACCACAGCTTTAACCACGGTGACATTTTTGTTTTGTAAGCCACTCAGAGGACATTGGCTATTGAGTAGTATGGACATATAATAAACACACAACTAAAAAGAAAGCATTTACAACAATGAAAATTACTTATAGTTTAAAGTGTATTATTTCAGCATTTATGCAGCACCTTTCTTTGGTAATTTATACTAGGAATGCGAATGGGATTCAACCAAATCCTGGATCCTGATACAAATTGGCTTCTTTCAGACTGGTTCCGGAGATTCCCGAGGCATAGCAGGCATCTCTCTGAAGCGACCAGAACCAACTCTGAATCAGCACAAAATTACATCCATGATTTGGCATGGTGGAAAGGTAGACAGCCTTCTCCCCAAAAACCCAATCTCATTTAGGTTTAATTTCTTTTTTAAAAAATCAGGATGAAAGGTTGGAGGGAGGGATTGGTGGTGAGTGATGGACAGGTCCACCTTCTAATCATATGGCATATATTACTAGGGGTTCTCCAATCGCTATGCTTTAGAGGAGGGATTTGGGGTCTCATAAAAAATGTTTGCTTCTCAGCTTCATGTGCTTTTTGTTAGTTAGTCTCAACATCGGGAGAGCTTAGGTATGGTAAAGTGGGTGGTGCAGTTCAGTGGCTCAGGCTTGGATAACAGAGGGCCTTGCTAGACCTACTGGATAATCCGTCTGGAGGAGGGGTGATGGCGCGCTACAGCTAGCGCACGCCGTCGCCCTTTTCCAGACGTCAACACATGATGGGGCAAAGGAAAGACCCGTTGCGTGCTCCGCTTTTTCCCCCCTTAAAGGGCCATGTGTGCAGAAGCGCACCACCAAAGAAGGTAAGTCTTTTTAAAAAATAATAAAGGGTTCCCCGCTCCCCCTGATTCCCCCCCATGATGTCTGATGCCCCCCCTGCCTGCTCGCTCACCCGTCCTCCCCCCACCCGCCATACTTGTCCCCGTTCCCATTCTTCTTCCCCCCCATCCCTGATGCCATCCCCATTCTTCTTCCCCCCGTCCCCGATGCCCATTCTTCTTTCCCCCCCATTCACCAGGCCCATCCCCCATCCCTGATGCCCGTGCCTGCTCGCCAGGCCCATCCCCCATCCCCGATGCCCATGCCCGTCCTTCTCCCCCCTCTCTCCTGCCGTGTCTGGTCTTTCCCCCAGCCCCCATCTCCTCCTCCCCCGTGATTTCCCTCCCCCAGCCCGATGGGCACAGTGCTCCTATGGAGTGCTGTGCCCAGTCTGTGGCTTCTCCCGGCTACTCGCGAGTAAGTAAGCAGCTGGAAAAAGCCACGGACCCTGCTAGACCTTCTGCAGCCCCGGCTCTGCGGAAAAGCCAGGCCATAAGCGAATCCGCTTATCCCGGGTCAACGGAGGACTTAGCCCAGCCTGACCCCAGAATCCCCTGTGCATCATCTGGATGCACAGGAGGGAGACCGGGCCTCACACCGCGCTAACGCCTCATCTAGCAACAGCCAGAGTGTCAGGAAGCATTGTGCCAAGACAATCCAGTCACGCCAGCCATTAGGTGTAATCCTAGGTAAAGGGTACCTTCTGTAGCACCAACATCAGCAAGAGGTGGCAGGATTTATTGATGGAGAAGGTGAGGAAGACTCAGAAAAATAAACAGGCAGCAAGTGGGGAGGAAGAAGATGGAGCCTGCCTTTGTAAATCAACCACATAAGGAGTTAACAGCAAGAAGAATATTTTATGTTAAAAAATTGAGATTGCAAATATTATCCTACATAGATATATGACTAGATAATGTCTATGGCTTTGTTATTATGGCAAAAGTAATGCATTGGGATAAAGTATTAGGGTAAAAGAAAAAAAATGCAATGATGGAATAAATTTGCAGAACATTAGTTTTATTGTATTTTGTAGAATTAGTACAATAT
The DNA here is from genome assembly GCF_023053635.1 of Elgaria multicarinata webbii. Lineage (NCBI taxonomy): Eukaryota > Metazoa > Chordata > Lepidosauria > Squamata > Anguidae > Elgaria > Elgaria multicarinata. Next base: position 20,449,896 of record NC_086184.1, on the reverse strand, counting down.
ATCTGAAGATTTATTTACATTTTTCAGTAATCTGAAACAGTAGGTCATGTATATATTCTGGGTTAAAAATTATGATAAACTCAAACTTAAAAGAGTAGTTAATGTAAAAATTGTAATCATGGTAAGATATGTAATCATGGGAATAATCGCGATCTGTTATATCGTTTCATCAGATACTAAAATCTTTCTACACCTCCTAAGCAATAATAAAAATGTATCATTCTTAAGGATATATATATATATATATATATATATATATATATATATATATATTCAGTGGAATTAAACCATTTTAGCCCATTTAAAAGAAGATCACAGTCTTTCTTGGGAGAATGTTTCATAGATTATACACCACAACTGAAAATGTCCTCTCTCCTCTATCCATTGATTCAGTTTGTATTTTGGTAAGAACTTAACATAATTCACTCCCCCCCCCCCCGCTATAAATGGGGCAGAAAGGATTTGATATTAAAAGCAAAAACAAAGCAACAAACCTGAACGTAAGCAAAAGCAACTGAGAGATTTGTTCTGAGAGCTTTTTTGTTTATTTGCTTGCTTGCTTTTTGCCTATTGAAAGTCGGGGTTGAATCACCGTGTATTCAACAACATTTATGGTGTAGAGTTGGATCTTCCCCCTATTTTCTCTCTCTCTCTCTCACATACACCTCATCTTTAAGAACTACATGGGAGGCAGGTACAACATGGCCCTCTCTATGCTGGGAATAGTTGTACTTATTTAATTTGGATGATGCAGAAGTGTGAGATTTTCATTTTGGTTCATTTTTTGGTAAGAACAGGCAAAATTTGCAGATTTCTTCATATAAACAATAAAAATAACTGGTGATTTTATTTTATTTTTTAAAATGTGGGAGATAATGAAACTGACAGACTAGTTAATCATCTATCTGTCAACCATCTATAACCTAACATTTATTTGTTTATTGTTATTTTTAGTTGGATACCTAATCCAACTCAGGTTAGGGATGCACTGACTCACCCACACTGGACTTCACTGAGTAGTCACCGAGCAGCTGCCACCAACTCCTCTGATACATTTGCCCATGCCTGGACCCTACTCTCTGAGCTGTGGGGCACTCACAGACCTGCTTGTCAGCCAGGTCCCGATGAAGCCATTCATCAAATGGCAGCCTTATTCTTATTCTTATTAGTTACATTTGTATACCACCCCATAGCCAAAGCTCTCTAGGTGGCTTACATAGGATTTAAACACTTAAAAACAATATACAAAATGTAAAACCACAAAACCATATAACATACACAGAAACATACATTTAAAACAACTATAAGCAACATTAAAAACAAATGTATGATCAGTAAAGCTCATCACATATTGCTAAATATCTGGGAAAAGAGAAAAGTTTTGACCTGGCACTGAAAATATATCAATGTTGGCACCAGGTAGGCCTTGATGGGGAGATCATTCCATAATTGGGGGGGGGGGAGAGACACCACAGAAAAGGCCCTCTCCCTTGTTGCCATCCTCTGAGCTTCCCTAAGAGTAGGGACCCAGAAAAGGCCCTTAGATGTTGAACATAGTGTACGAGTAGGTTCATGTTGGGGAAGGTGTTCCATCAGGTATTGTGGTCCTGAGCCATGTATGACTTTATAGGTTAAAACTAGTATCTGGAATCGGGCTCAGAAATGTACAGGCAGCTAATGCAAGTGGGCCATAATGGGGTGTAATGATAAACAAATAGATGAGTGGTCCGTGAGCACCCCACCCCACCCCCCACACCCGTGGACTCTCACAACATCCCTAGTATAGGCTTAAGATACCAGATTAAACTAAACATAACATCTCATTCTGCTTATACAACTTACTTCTTCTTTTCCCCTAAATTAAGTTCCTTATCAAAATGTGGCTGATTAATGAACCAAAAACTTTTCCCTTCTGCATTGCATTCTGTAGACTTCATTTTTGCCAGAAATACCAAGATATTGCTAGCAATCATCTCTACATTCATAATACCCTTTTGTTATGTTTTGAGTCATTCAGCAGGTAAGTGGATTAATAGACTTCCATTCCAAAACCACTTAAGAGGAATCATATACATGTTTATTCATTGACTTGGGCACTTTATGTTAGATATTTTCTTCCTTCTTACAGCATGTTTCTTTAATGTCTTCTATGATTGCAATTAGACCAGTACCTAGAGGAAATGTATGCACTTAGAATTTGATTGAGCCCTCTATTAATAGTGCTTTTTGGGGATTCAATATTAGATAGCAATGAGTCAGAGGCAACACTAAATGGTATTATAATTGAGCATTAATGCAAAGGAGGGGAAAATCAAACATGATTAACAGACCATAGACACATTATCTCATGGGAAAATATAATACAAAAAAATAACAATGGAGAACAAGGGCTGGTGTCCATACATCATCTTTATTTAAATAACAACATAGCTAATAGTTGTTAGACTATAAACAAAACTTTATTTTCATGCACTCTATCCACTTAAAATTGTCACTAGATATATAAGCAGCTCACCAGAGAAATTACATTTTCCATCTGAAAGATGGAAAGGATATGTCTATCTAACTCCTGGGGTCCACAAATATTGTTTTGCATGTTCAAGTCCCACAAGCATTTCTTGGAAACATCTGTGACTTTAAATTACTCTGTAGTAGTTTTGAAACTGTGTCAAATGCTTACATATACCCTGCTAACATCCATGTTACTGAATCTCCATGGGCAGAAAACTATCATTGTCTAGATTAATATATTATTAAGGGATTATACAGCCAGTGTGGTGTTAGAGCATTGTACTGGGAGTCAGGAGATCTGGGATCTAGTCCACACTCAGATATGGAAACCCACTGGGTGACTTTGGGCCAGTCACAGACTCTCAGCCCAACCTACCTCACAAGGTTGTTGTGAGGATAACAATGGAGAGGAGGAGGATTATACTAGGGATGTGCTCTGCTCCAATTAGAACCGGAGAATCAGAAGTGAATTGGCCTGCTCTGCCTTGCCCAGAGGCGGAGTAGAAGCAGATCGCGGACCCCTAGAAGCAAGGTGAAGAGAAGCGCCCATTTTCGGAGCGATCCTCTTTCCGCGGACTGCTCCGATCGCCATCTTGAAACATTTTGCCCATAGGATTGCATTGCAGAAAAGAATAGGGGATAACTGTGTTGTTTTTGAAGCTATATTTCTGAAACTTCTTGTGCTTAGAGAGTCATGGCTGGGGGTCATTTTGAGCCTACTCTCAGCTCTCTGCGTGGTGCGGTTCGTGTGCTAGAATTTTTTAAAAAGTAGGGTAAAGGCGGGAAAAAGAAAGATTACCTTTTTTTGATTGCTGAGGGGCAGAGTCAACTCCCGGTCATGATCACATGATCCCAAAGTTGGAGGAGGGGATAGGCAAAACAGTTAACTTGGGATTCTGGGAAACTTCTCTTTCTACTCTGAACGGAGTTTTCCCAGTGTTTTTTTAAAACAGTAGCTCCACCAAATGCACAAACACAACCTGAAATCATACTAACAGATAGGAAAACACACAGCAGTGCTACCCACCCTAACTTTGGGGAACAACTGAATACATGTGGTGCAAGGGGATGAGCTACCCTAGGGCATGTGGATGTGCCCACTGCACTCTCCTGTACTTGGAGGGCCATCAGAGCCCTCCAAAAGAGTAACTTAGTGGAGCAGCAATGCCTATCATGATTTGAAGTGAGTGTTTGCTTCTTAAAAGACTGGTACCTAGACAGGACCAGTCAAATGGCTGATGCTTCCCCCTCCCCTGGGCACGTCCTCCTATTACTGGTAAAAGACAGATATAGCCTTTTTAAAAAAGTTCTTCTTGTTGTTTATTCAGCAACACTGCTGCTTTTAATTCCACCCCTCCTTTGTTTATTTATTTATTTATTCCATTTTATATGCATTACTGGCTTATCCTTGGCTCACTTCCTTATGCCCCCAGAAATGTCTGCTGCCTGCCTGCCTGCCTTCCCTCCTCCCCTGCCCGCCTCGCAGGGATGGTTTGTGTCTGGCTTTGACTCAGGGGAGAAGTCCTTCCTGCGCTCACTTAGACTTTTGGAAGTTCCAAATCCATTTTTCAAGTGTGGAAGAAGATTCATATTTAGGTTGATCTCTACTCCCCAATTCATGGCATCTTGGGATTTCCTTTGAAATGGCCCCATTGAGCTGTCTGCAGGTTTAAGCTCTTCCAAAAATCAGGGGATGATGGGATTGCCTTGTACCTTGGCATGATTGTGGGTCTCGATGGCATCTGTGAGTGTGCCCACTTCCCTTTTTTTTAATCTGTCCAAATGTCAGAGAACAGTCCAATTCTGCAAATGGGGTGCCCGATTTTCATAAATTCCCCAAAAATCAGGGGATGATAGGACTGCCTTGAGTCTCGGCGTGTGTGTGTATCCCTGGATAAGCTATCATGATGCCGAGTTTGAGGTTTCTAACATGCAAATTGACGGAGCTATCAAAAGGGGTGTGAATGGGGTGCCCCATTTTCATAAATTCCCCAAAAATCAGGGGATGATGGGACTGCCTTGAGTCTCAGTGTGTGTGTGTATCACTGGATAAGCTATCATGGTGGTGAGTTTGAGGTTTCTAACGTTCAAATTGACGGAGCTATCGAAAGGGGTGTGAATGGGGTTCCCGATTTTCATAAATTCCCCAAAAATCAGGGGATGATGGGACTGCCTTGAGTCTTGGCATGCGTGTGTATCCCTGGATAAGCTATCATGGTGGTGAGTTTGAGGTTTCTAACGTGCAAATTGACGGAGCTATCGAAAGGGGTGTGAATGGGTTGCCCGATTTTCATAAATTCCCCAAAAATCAGGGGATGATGGGATTGCCTTGAGTCTTGGTGTGCGTGTGTATACATCCATGAGATGTCATGGTGCTAAACTTGAGGTTTCTAACTTTAACAGAAAAAAAGTTGTATACTTTTTTAGCTTAATGCAAGCCTATGGGGGGGAAACGGAGCTCCGATCCGGATCCGGAGCTCTGCAGCGGAGCGGAGCGGACACAGGTGGAGCGGGGGCGGAGCGAAGTGGCCCAATCCGCAAATCACAGATCTGGAAGAGAAGCGGAGCGGGGGGTCCGTGCACACCCCTAGATTATACACACTGCCTTGGGTCCATTGGAGGAAAAAAAGGTGGGCTATTAATATAATAAATAAAGAAATAAATTATAGAATAAATATAATAGTAAACAATTAAGGTACATTAGGCTAGAGTAGAAGAGATTGAGAGGAAATATGATTATGGATGGTGAAACTCATTCAGTGTGTGTGTGTGTGTGTGTGTGTGTGTGTGTATGTGTGTGTATCTTTTAAAAAGTAATTTAATTTTACTAATTTTGCAATTTTGAACACTATGCAAAACAAAATCCAGTTATCTTTCAAAATTCACACTTTTCCAAACTTTGCAATAGTATTCTCCAGTCCCAAAAAATATGTGTACGTAAATGTTTATATTAGAGCACATAATGGTGAAATATGCATAACTGCAATGTAACTAGCTAACTGCAGCGTAGTTTGCTTACTGTCCATAATTCCAGGCATTTTCAATTAGCTTTGCAATTTGTTTCAATTAGCAAGAAAGAAAGGTGGTACAAATTTCCCCTTAATAGTTTTAAAACTGTAGAGATTCCTAAAAAATTGTTGTGAATAGTAGATTAGTACCAGAAAAAAAGGCAACATGTGACATATAAACTTCCTGTGTGTCTGGACCTTTTTCCACTCTTTTGTTAGACTGCTGTAAACTCAATTTTATTTTAAAGACTGTTTAGACGTCATGGTTTTTGAGAGAGAGAGAGAGAGAGAGAGAGAGAGAGAGAAACAACAACATTAAATCATAATGGCAGTTTGCTAGCATGCAGAAAAACTAAATAACTTGCTTGCATAAAGCTATCCTCACACTTACTGTATTTTCAAAGTATGTTGCTTTAGAAGTAGTAATGATCTGATCTGAACATAATGTAAAGAAGGACGTATTGTTGTTGTTTTTCTTTTCAATTAGGGGCAATAGATAAACACAACAAAACAGTTATTCCCTTAAAGGTAGCCTAGAAACACTTCTAAACAAACAAATAAGTAAGGGGAAATTTGTCACACAGAAAGTGAGATTAGTTCCACAGAGATGTCTGAGATTTTGCTACTTCCTCAATCCTCCGTGTGACAGAAAACTCTGGATATAGAGTGAGAACGTTGTGTAAATGTGGGAGTGATGGGTTATCTCATTTTTCATCGGATAGCTAATAAGGCAGGTCAGAAGGAAGATTGGACAAGCATTTTGTCTGGCCTACATTTCAAAGTAAAATAATCTGCCCCTCACAAAGTAATGTGTGGATCATAATTAATTAGTGATGTATGAGAAATGTGTTTCAGGCCTCAGCTAGACCAGGGGTTGTTCCATGATGATCTCATGATTTTATGATCACGAGATCATCACACTGGTCTACACGAGGCACATGACATTGCGGCCACCATTTTTTGATTTAAAGAAGAAGGAGCGCACAAGCGCTTTTGTGCAGAAGGTAAGTCTTTTTTTTAAAAAAAAAAAATCCCCACTCCCCCCACCCCGTGCGTGAGTTCCAGCCCCTCATGAGTAACCACGAGGGGCCGGTACAAACTGTGATGCCCGCACATATGTTTCACTGTCTCCCGATTAGCCTGAGACCGCAGAAAAAGCAGGCTCAAAGGTGAGGGTGAGATCCTGAGGCAAGGGAGGTATCATCCTTCCTTGATCCTGGGATCTCCTGTGCATCATGTGAATGCACTGGGATGATCCTGGGGATCACCCCAGGATATCGCCCCACCTAGGTATGACCTACATTCATCTGGACAGAACATGGACACAATCTATTGTTAAATTCCACACATTTCCGAGATTGCCATGTGAATTGTGGAAACACCCGCCAAATGTGTTCAATGGTAGAGCAGTGTACTGCCTCGGGTCCGAATCTGTATTCCAAACCAAAGCAGGGCTATTTGGCTTGCCTCTGTCTGAATTTGGATTGGTCCTAGATTGGGACAAAGTGGTCCAGAATAGATCAGACCAGGCCTGAAGAGCATTGGGCCTCTTCAGCCTAATTCATGGTGAGGGTGAGATGCTGCCCCACCTACCCATGGGACTTACCTGACCCAATTGCCAGCTGTCTGTCCTTGATGGGAACCACCATTTTTTATGGAAGATGGCGGCTCTGCTTTTTTCTAGATATAATGTTCAAACTACGGTGGCTGTAAGGGCCATTTCCAGAAATGATTTGCACAAATACTCTTTACTCAATGGGATAAGAATGAGTACATTTCAAAGATGTGAAAAATTGATGTATACATTTAGGGGAAAATACGTACAAATATGTGCACAGGCTTTCATGAAAAAATAAAATCAACAAAGTTCACACTCGGAAGCAGACTCAAGTAAAAGTGAGTTTTGAGATGGAATCCCACATCCTGCCCAGCCAGGATATCTTGGGTGGGGGAGGGGCAGTGTTTGTGGGCAGGAATAAGCATGAAGAAATGCTCCACATGAGATGTGGACTGATAAAGGCAAACCCCATCCATAGTGCTGCCTCTTTTGCTTTCCAGCTCCCACCCTCCCCATCTATAACCAGTATGGGATTAGCTAGGCTCTCCCTTTGGGAAGGCTTTGTAGGAATTTTACCTGCCACTGATTGACATTTGCATACAGATTTTTTGCCTACTTCTTACTGTTTTTTTTTTTTTTTTTTTTTTTTAGTAGAACACGGGCAAACCAGTTGATTTGGTGTGGGCAGGGTTGAGCGGGAATTTTAGGATATTAAAACAGGATTGGTGAGCACACTGACACCTTTATGGTGATTGGCAAATTCAGGGGGCTATGTGGAAAATACTCAGGGTACGGATTGCCCTTGAGCACTTTCCCATCTCACCTATGCGGAACTGTGTGTCACAGGGCAAGGGTAATGCAGTACCACCACCCCCAATTTACATTGATGTGAAGCTTAGGACAGGGGGTGAATTTTATTTGACTCCTCTCTTTGGAAGAGTGGTTCACCAACAAGGCAGGCTAGTTAACTGTAGAAAGGACCTAATAGATTCTGTCACTTTCACATGCAGATCCTGGGAGGAGTGAAGTTCTTGTATTAGAGCCCCTAGTTTATCCCTAGCTCTGATGTCCATGTCTTTATTTCTGTGTTTCCTTTTCTGCTCACAGATCAGAGAACTTCAGTGTACTCAAGTTTCGCTGGTTTGTGCACCCCTAGAATTCAGTTATCCCTTGGGTTTTGAAATTTTCCTAATTGTGTGTGGTAGCTCTTGCAGTGCGTAGGTTGATAAATAAGAGACGAGACGTGTACAGTTGAATTTAAACAGGGCCACATTGATTTAAGGTCTGTAAAGGGGTGATATCCTTTAGGGCATCCAATAAGGCCTGAAATAGGCCCTTCTAAGTTGGGCGAGCCATTCATGTTCCATGGGTTGGTGCTGCAGCATTTGCTGTCCCCATGGGCCTTCCCTTTGTAGGGTAAGGAGACCTTCTGGTGTCACCCCCAACTCAGGCCGCAGGGCTCTAAGTGGATGAGAAGAATTGGCTTCAAAGGTAAGCCTTATCTCCCAGCTAGGCTGTGGGGTTCACAGCTGAGAGCCTCAGAACTTTCCTGTCACCATAACAGTGCCTGTGAATGTTCACCAATCCTAAATCCCGCTCTGGAATGCCCATACCTAGTCACCTATAAACAAATGTGACCAAATTGTGAATCAACAAGTCAACTTATTTAATACTCCCTAGCTGTCTTTCAGTGTAGAGTAGGTGAAAAAAAACTCATGAGCAATTCAGAACATAAGTAAAAAAAAACCTACTCAGCCCCCTAATGGCAACCAGCAAGCTCACACTGCTTACAGAGAGGGAGGGAGCCACACAAACAAAGAGGAGTCTGGGAGGGGTGAATTTTATTTTTTACATTTAGACCCCTGCCAGCCTGGTGGCACCACACTGTGCTCAATCTATGGCTGGTGGGCACGTCTCTTCTCTCTCCCCTGCGCTGGGCATGGCAGACTTGCCCATGTCTCAAAAATGTACCAACATGCATATACAAATGTGTATTATAGAATAAAATAGTTTTAGAACTGTGTACATTGAGAAAAATGTTAAGTAATGTATATTTTATCAGAAAATGCATATATATATATATATATATATATATATATATATATATATATATGTGTGTGTGTGTGTGTGTGTGTGTGTGTGTGTGTTTTCTTTGGTTTTGAATTGGCAGATTAATGCAGAAACAGGATGGATGGAACACACGCAAAGCTGGCATGGATCAGAAATTGATCTGTTCACCCCTAGAAAAGGAGCCGCACTTGAGTTAAATAGATTGGTAATGGGACAGCGAAAGAAAAGAAAATAAGCAGAATCAGAGATGCCAACTCATCCATGACAATATATAATGAAATAAATCAGGAAGAGTCAAAAGAAAGGCACGTCTCTTTAGAGAGCTGGAGAGAGAATTTCACATCATGCCCTTCAGCATCCCACTTCATTTCCCCATCACTGAGAGATGCCTTGGACCTACCTTCCATCTGCCTTGTAGGAAGAAAATTTTCACGCCAAAGCCCTACAACTCCCAGAAGTCTTCAACCAGCTATCCTGGTTGGGGAATGCTGGGACTTGTAGGATATGTCTAAATGTGCACAGGACTGTACCCTATGTTATGTAGCACTAATGCACTAGATGCCCCCATGAAACAGGGCAATGAGTTCTGCATATCCTTCATACATCTGTTTCTCTATCAACAACCCACCATAACACATGACAATTCACTTTTGAAATCTCCAGGAGAAGAAAAAAAAAGGGGGGGATTATATGGCATGGAAGTCTGCTGTGTACCCAAGCTGCACATTTTAAACTATTTATGTTTAACGTCATAGAAATGTGTCAGTTTAATGTGACTCACAATTTAGTAACCATTCCATTAAGCTTTTAATCAGGTCACAAACTTCTAAAAATATTTCTGCCCTGCATGCAATTACATTTTGTTCCAATAAAGCAAAGGTACTTAGCAGGGACAGATTAAATCAAAAATTCTTTACTGTCAAAAAAAAAAAAAAATCCTCTCTCTTCCTTATTCTCATTGTTCGTTAATCTCCAGTTTTAATTGTTTCCATTTTTTCTCAGTATCTGAAATGAAGAATAGAACATTTTACTGTCCCCTTAACACTAAGTGGCCTTTTCTTTTTGAATACATCATTCTTTTAAAGGTATTAACCTTTCATCTACATGTATTTATATCAGTGGTTGCATTGAAATATGAATCAACCTGACTGGCTCTGGTGAGCTAAGCATGAGTTTTCATAACTATTGTAATGTTCATGAGTCTCATAAAAAGAAGTGACAAAGAATAAGTAATGAAACAACAACACAACTTTAATTTCGACAGTAGTTAAAGAAGTTCTACAGCAATCCCATAATTTTCTAATGGAGCAGACCCCAGATATAATAGTTTACCATTATCAATGCTCCAAAACCTGCCTTATCTGTGGAAGGGGGAGGGACAATTGCCTCTATCCCTTAGTGCCTGGATGGGGAATCTCAGGCCTGAAGACAACATTCAGCATTCCTGGGTCCCGAAACTTGTCACAGCCTTTCACCTGTCTGCCAATCATTTGGTCGCTTTCCAGCTTTTGCAGTCCCCCCACACACACACCATTCTAAATGTTGACTCTCCTAAAGATTAGTTACTTAGGCCATGGCTATTGTCCTGGGGTCATCTCTGTTCATGTAAATGACACACGAGGGATCCAGGGATCAGCCAGGGAGGACCCCAGGATGACCCCAGGATATAGGCTTGGTCTAATCATGGCCTTAGTTTCAGAATCAGTAAGCCATTGCACCCGTGCATTGCTTGTGGGTTCCTGGTCAACAGCTGGTTGGCCACTGTGTGAACAGAACGGTAGACTAGGTGGTCCAACATGGCTCTTATGAAATATACCAATCGTTTTGGTGCTTTAGCTCCACGCCTTTTGTCTTCAGCCCTGGAGTGCAGCCTCTGAGGGCGTTTCTGAAATTGAGTTCAACTCTTGGGCTGAAATAGGTTCCTCAGGTTCAGGCATTTGCTGCATGGGCTACACTAAAAAGCCAGTGGGGTGTAAACAGTAGCCCCACCAAACGCACAAACACAACCTGAAATCATATACTAAGCAAATAAATAACAGATAGGAAACACAGCACTGCTACCCACCCTAACCTTGGTGAACAACTGAATAGATGTGGTGCAAGGGGATGAGGTCCCCTAGGGCATGTGGACGTGCCCAGTGCACACACTCCTGTCCTTGGAGGGTCATCAGAACTTTCCAAAGATGAACAAGATTAACCAATGCCTGTCATGAGTTGAAGTGTCAGGTAGCTTCTTAAAGACTGGTACTTACTTCGGGCCAGTCAAATTGGCATATCCCCCTCCCCCTGGGCACGTCCACTTTCCTCTTACTGGTAAAAGACAGACATAGCCTTTTTTAAAAAAAAAAAATCTTGTTGAAATTTTGAATGAAATTTCTTGAGTGAAATTTTCATTCTACGTGGACTGCTTTTTAGCATCCTACATTACCTGATGCCAGCAAAAATGGTATTAACTTACATTTTGAAATGGTTGCTTATTTTGTACAGTTTGATTCATGAATCAGTGTTTCATTGGAACTGTGATTTTAATTTGCTTTTACCAGTATGTCACCTAAAGAACTATTTCTGTATTGGACAAGTAATACAGAAAACGGAATGCATAAATAAATAACCAGCCTCCAAAGTTGGGTGACATTCCATATTAAGTGAAATTCAGTGGCATCCTAAGTAGGGCTGTGCTCTGCTTCACATTGGAGCATAGAAGCAATAGTGAGGCGGCCTGATTCGCCTCCGACAAATGCAGAGACAAAGCAGATCGGGGGGCTGCAGATCGAGGTGAAGAGAATCAAGACCAAGCAGATCCTTCACCTTGATCCAGAGCTCCAAAAAAAGGTAAGTGGGGGCTTACCTGGTGCTGCCGCCATCTGTGCAGCAACAGCAGCAGAGCCAGGTAAGGGGGCAGAGGGAGGGGGATTGCCTGCCTCTGTCACGGTCCAGTGGCAGCGTCAACTGAGGCTGAGGCTCAAACTGGAAGACCAGGCCACAACTGTGGCCTGCCCTTCTGTTTGAGCCTCAGCCTCAGGTGAAGCCGTTGCTGGAACATGACGGATGCAGGTAAGGGGGAGAAGGGAGGGGGCCTTAACTGGCATGTGGTGATGGCGGCAGAGCCAGGTAAGGGAAGAGGGTCTTACCTGTGGCCGTCGCATTCTGGCAACTGCTTCACCTGAGGCTCAAACCGGAAGACCAGGCCACAACTGTGGCCTGGTCTTCCTGTTTGAGTTCTCATTCTCAGGTGAAGCCGCTGCCGGAATGCAACAGCCACAGGTAAGGGGGGAGGAGGGAAGGGGACTTACCTTGTGCCGCCGCTGCAACCACAGTCCATGCGGCGATGGCGGTGGAGCCAGGTAAGGGGACATGATCTTACCGGAGTCCATCACATTCCGGCAGCGGCTTCACCTGAGGCTGAGGCTCAAAACAGAAGACCAGGCCGCAACTGTGGCCTGGTCTTCCTGTTTGAGTCCTTGGGCTCAGTTGAAGCAGCTGCTGGACTGCGACGGATGTGGGTAAGGGGGGAAAAGGGAGGGGGGCTACCTGGCACCGGCATCGCTGCTGTGGAGATCCACAGCATAGCGGAGCGGACCATACGCGGATTGACACGGGGCGGAGAGGGCCCAATCCAAATTTGCGGATCGGGTCAGATCAGGGGGTCCGTGCACAGCCCTAATCCTGAATATATGCAATAAAAAAGCCTCATGGTCCCCTATAATTGAGGGGAAATGCTAAATTTAGTGATAACACTGCTACAATATGACATATTCCTAATTTGTTCTGTGAGGCAGCAGTATCATCACTCTGCTTCTACTTTCCTTCCACAAATTTCAAAGTTTTTGACTTCTGGGTTACCAGCCATATGCTTGGTTGGAAACTTGCTTTCTTTTTATTGGCTCTGTAAACCTACCATAGAGGGTTACAGACTTCAAAGGAATGTCCTATGTGTATTTTGGTCTCTGATATTCTGACAGATGAATAAAGACTGAATAAAGGATTTCAAATCACTGGTGATTTTAACTGTGCTATGGGGATGATTGAAATACAGAATGGAATTAGTTTCTTTGAACATTCTGATCTTGATCAGTTAACCTTAGCAAGCAAAATGTGCTAAAGCTCAGATGGTATTTCTTTCTTTTTTTCCCTCTTAAGGGCAATACCAGTGGGAAAATTTGAGAAAACTTTTGTCTCAGGATTAGGTGTGGCTTGGTCACTCATTAGAATTAATGGCCCAGTAAACTGTTCTGAGGACCAGGAGTAGCATCATACCACATATGATGTTGTGGGATCCAAAGCAGGTTTGACCTGGAGATAGCATGCTTTGCTTAAAATCAAAACAACCCCTAAAACAATAGACCACATTACAGAAGCATACTGTCCATGTTCCAAGAAATAATTCTTGCACTCTATTCTGTGCGGGCAGGGTACTGTATTTCATCTAGAGTACTGTGTCCATTTCTGGGTGCCATGTTTTAAGGAGGACATTGACAAACAATAATGTATTGAGAGGAGCGTGATAAGGTTGATCCAGGCTCCAGAAACTTAAGTTCTTTGAGAAACACTTTGAGTAGATGTGTTTATTCTGGAGAAGATAAGATTAAGAGGACTTCAAATATTGGAAAGACCATCACACAGAAGATGGAATAGACTTGTTCATTTCTGCTCCAGAGAGAAGGACTAAAACCAATGGGTGTAAATCTTGGTGAAATTGAACAACCATATGTCAGGCATGCTATAATTGCATCCTGAACTTCATCTGCTGCATTGAGTCAGGGATTAGACAGGATGACCTCCAAGGGTACTTCCAAATCTACTATCCTCTTGTCCTCCTCCACCTCCTCCTCCTCCTCCTCCTCCTCCCCTTTGTTACAGGGGGTAGAACAATTGTTCCACCTACACATATGGAAGATTCTTAGCGTAGTGACTCTGTGAACCAATCCTTGAGCACCAGTTCACCATCTATTCCTCCAGCAACTGTCTTTGCACTAAGTCAGATCTGGAAATGAAAATTATCAGTAAATTTGATTCCTCCTCTTGTAAATTCCTGCCCTAGGCAGCCAACTAGTAGAACAGCAGCCTCAACTTGTGCCTGTAAATCTGGAAACACACACATCACTTTCTTCTGTATTTACGCAGGTGTTCAAAGAAATAGCCTTGTGAACTCCCCACTCATTTTCCAAACTGCAAGGCAATTATGATAACACATGCCTCAATTATAGGGGACCATGAGGCAAATGTAATTATAGTAAGTGCTACGAAGCTCCTCCATTTTAAGGTCACTACATAAGTGAGGTTGATTATTATTGAACTTTATAAACAACTAATTTTTCAAAGGTCTGCACTACCTGTTCTTTCCGGGAATCACTTGCTCAGTTTCAATATTTTTCTTCCTGTCAAGTATGGCAAATCAGTTTGCATTTCTAAATGAAGTGGAAGGTATTTCCTGAAATAAAAGTAAGCTGTTTCCACCACCACCCAACCCAAAGGCCCAATGTATGTGCTGTCTGTGCACATGTGCCTGCACATCTTCCTCATGTAGTGGTGTCTTCTATTCCGGCACATAGGAGGTCATGCACTTCAGAACAAACCTCTTAAAAATGTAACCACAGAACACTCACAATAGCCATTATAGGAATCTGAAACACAATTTAGATTAAGAGAGGGAATTGCATGCTCCAAAGACCAAATTCTGAGCTTCATTGTAAAACCTTTTTTTCCTTTCCTTTTCAGTGCCGCCAAGGAGCTAAGGGAACAGGAGGGTAGGCTTTCACTGTGCCTCAACAAAGAGACGTGAAGATAATAGATTCTGTCACAAGACACAGCAGCTTTTGATAGCCTTTCTTTTGGAGTAAAAATGTGGAGTTCCCTAAATGGGAGCTGTTGCCTAGCTGACATCAAATCCAGACAGTTGGTCCAAATTCATTTTCATGCCTAAGCTCAAAATCCAAGGGGGGGGGAACCCCTCCTGATAATTTATCAGGTAGCTGAAATACACGGAGAAGCTCTACTGTACTACTTGTATTGAAATGATAGACAGTGGGGCATAAGTGCCATTTTGCTTTTGCGCATCACCTGATGATTTCCATGGGGTTTTCATAAGAGAACTAAAAGTTGTATTAGGAAATTGCCTTATATGAAGTCAGACCTTCGGTCCATCTAGATTGGTACTGTCTTCACAGCCAGCCAGAAGCTCCAGGATTTCAGTCAAAACACTTCCCAAGTCTTAACTTACAATGCCAAAGATTGAGCCTCACTGGTAGTTTTAGAGATGAAACTTTTGCAAAGTGAAAAGATTCACAGAAATATTAATATTGTTTTTGCTCATAACTTTGCAACCTTAAAATACAGCTCAAAGCTGACTTCTAAACTTATGTATGAAATACTGATATCATTTTTTTGCCTTTTACATCTCTGGGCAGTAGCCAAGTCGACACTAGCACTAACATAAATTATGTTATGCTAGCATAAGCAATCTCTACTAGAATGTCAGTAGCATGAGCTTGGCACAACGGAATTCCCAGGGAAACTCATCACACCACCAACACTATTGGCATTGTCCAAGAAGTCATTTATACTAGTCCAACATAATTTGCATGAGTGCTAGTGTCGAGGTGGACATGGCCCTCTGGTTTTTTCTGCCCAGAGATGCTGACAATGTTCTCTTCTGAGTGAATTTTGTTTTTCTAGTTCAAACTTTATTCTATTCCACCATGCCTGAGCTCTGTGCCTAACAGCTGAATGTCAAACTGAAACTGCTTCAGAGTAAGGGTCCATCTAGTCAAGCATTTGGTTCACGCAGTAGCAAACCAGCTGTTGACTGGCGACCCACAAGCAGTGTCTACAGCACCCTCATGATCATGTTCCCAAGCCTTTTGTGTGTATCGGTAAAATGTCCTCTGAAATCACTACTGAGGCATTATGGGTAATCTGCTGAATGGGGGGTGATCAGTAGAGCATACTGGAGGAGGGATCCCCAAAAATCTGGTAGAGGCACCGTCCATGAGAAGAGCCCTAACTTCCACAGAAAACAGATCCTGGATCCAACCCTATAAATTTGCCATAAATCTCCAGTGCTCCCTTTCTTCCTCACTGAAAGGGAAGGAAACAAAACTGTGACGAAGTTGAAGCATGTGGAAACTGCACATCTCTAAGAAGTGCCAGTTTAGAACTTGTTACCTGTAACTTTCAACAAGAACCTATTATTCAATGAAAAGAAATTTGTCCAGTCAAAAAGAAATACTTTCAGATTATTATTTTGCTAGAAAATGATGTCTCTTGAATATGGGAGCTAAATTATCAGCAGGATAATTCAGGAATCAAACTTAAGCATCTTTTTATACTGGTGGATAACATGGTTTAACTCTGTTAATTGGGATGAACATTCTTATTTTCACAAAGAAGTACTTTCAAATAAAAGAAAAAGTATGTATTGTGCAATATGAAGTGTCCAAAGATAGATATATATATATATATATATATATATATATATATATATATATGTTCCAAAGTCTTTTGTATTCCTTTCTCATTCAATGTATTATAAGTACTTATATGTTGGAGCATATTGCTAGATCTGTAGATCTGGTTTCTATCTATTGAATGGATTGCTTTCTTTCTTTACCCTCTTCAGGGGAAAAAGGGATTTAGAGCAGATAACTTTTAATTGTGCAGGGCATTAATTAATATGCAATGCAATTTACTCAGAAGTAAAGTAAGTTTTCTTTAGTGAGACTTACTCTTAGGTAAGTGTGCGTAGGACTAAAGTCTTAAATATATATATATTTCTAGACTTAGAAATGGGAGCTTCATGGCTTCCTAATGCTTGCTTCATTTCCATAACCATTACATGCAGAATGTTTGGAGTGTATTTAATCCAGTTTACATGAGTTCCATAGGGTGGAGTTTTGAGGTTCACCATTTGCATACCCATAAATTCAGATTTTTTCCCCACTCTGAAATTTACATAAATAAATTTGAAGCAAGATACAGAAATGTAGAATTTATACAATTTAAAATGTATGTGTGTTTTTAAGCCTTAAAAGGCATGCATTCATTACTGTAATATTTATGAATTGTGTAATATTCTTCAGCTAACTCACAGTTTTGTCTACAAATGTTTGTCCCACAAGGTATAAATGTGCAAGAAGTATATATTGTTACCATGATGGGATTAGGCTATTTTGGGGTCTATCAGGCAGTGATACTGCCAAAGAGCTTATTAGTATGAGAATGTAGCAGTGTGACATTCAAAACATCATCATGACTATTTTAAAATAAATGTTTTTACATATTGCACAGACATCTTTCTAAAAAAGGAAATGTGCTATTTCTAGAGAGGGACTAACATGGATTCCGTTTGCAAAAGCAACAAGTATATAATTGAGCACAGAAATCCTCTTGAGTCATTCCAAGGGAAGCATCTTATTCTGCCCGTACTTTATCTGTTTTACCAAGAAGTGGAAGGATGCAGAAAGCTGCCTTATACCAAGTGAGCCTGTTGGCCCATTTAGTTCAGTATTTTCGACACTCTTTAGGCTTCCAAACAGGAGCCTTTTCCAGTCCTACCTAGAGATGCCAGTCAATGAACCTGCATACAAATCATGCCCTCTCTCACTAAAGTAGAACTCTGCCCCAGAAGCACACCTTAGTACACCCTCTCCCTTTACTGAAAGAGAATATAGCCACATAAGAGTTGGGACACTGGGATATTAGCAGGATCATATAGCTGTATGGCAGAGTTGGCCAACAAAGAATTTGCTGAACCTCCTTCTACTCTTTCTAAGGGCCAAACTAAGCAAAATAAAATGTGTGGTCACACACCAACTTTCTTTCTCTCCCCCTCCCTTCTTTAATGTAATTAGTAACTGTGTTGTGGTATAAGGATTAGGACCATGCCATATGAGGAGGAAGGGTTAAACCTTTCCTCCTCCATTGAAGTCCCAATGAAACCATGCCAATGGAAACTTCTCTCTTGGGATTAATCATTGCTTTGTGTGAGAGGATTTCATGGTTAAATCATAGAATAGTAAAGTTTGAAGGGCCCTATAAGGCCATTGAGTCCAACCCCCTGCTCAAGGCAGGAATCCACCTTAAAGCATCCCTGACAGAGGGCTGTCCAGCTGCCTCTTGAAGGTCTCTAGTGTGGGAGAGCCCACAACCTCCCTAGGTAACTGGTTCCGTTGTTGTACTGCTCTAACAGTCAGGAAGTTTTTCCCTTTCTCATGCAGTGCAGTCTTAGACCTTCATGGAGAACCTTATTTAACTTATTCAGTGGTGGGTCAGATTGCTTATGCCGTAGGAGAAGACAAGAGAGGGAGGGAGAGAGAGGGAGGGAGGGAGGGAGAGGGGGAGAGATCTGACCTAAATGTGAGGGACTTTAGCTTAGTTTGATAGAGCACATGCTTGACATGCATAAGGTCCCTGGTTCAATCCCCAGCTTCTCCAGGTAGGGCGAGGAAAGAATCCTGCCTGAAACCCCACTGAACCTCTGCCAGTCAGTGTCGACAATACTGGGTTAGATGGACCAGGGTTCTGACTCAGTATAAGGCAGCTTCCTATGTTACTATCTGTCCCTTTCCTTCCAAAAAGAAAAGAAGCACCAAAAGTGTATTTGTTATTAATGGCCACACTTTACATTCTGCTCAGGTTTGTGGACTACACACCAGTTTATTGAGACTAATCCTAGGAGTGAAGATTGGCAAATGAGTTTGATTCATTCTCACTTGTTCAAAGGTGACTCTATCATCACTGCCTGAAAGATGTGTTGCCCCTTCGTAATAAATGATTATAGCTAAATGAATCCCCAAGGTCTGCTGTTAATGCGGAACAAAGGCAAAAGAATGAAAACTATGGCTCGAGATCTATTTTTCATACACACACACACACACACTTCCATACATGAATACACGCACACACACCAGAATAATTTGTTGCTTCACTGATCTATCACCAAAAACAACCGCTGGACTAGCAAACTTGCTGCGGCTTCAGGAACGCTACCAAATCCTTCCATGGCTGATCACTGTGGTCATAGACTAGGGAGGAAAAGGCCAGGAGGTTAGCATCATTTCAGTTCATTGGTAAAGGATTTGAAGATGCCAGACACATCCAAATGACAGCAGGCCACAAGACTGAATTCCGCACGGAGGAACAGTGTTATCTTGGCAGATGTAGCTAACCTTTTTTTTAAAAAAGTAAAGGGTAAGGGAAAACTAAAAAAAAAAAAGCAGCTCACCCCATTTGAACTTCAACACATGCTTTATGTCCTCCCGTGCTCATTTTTATAAATCCAAGTGGTTTGTAAACCTCGCTCCACTACTTTGTTTCATTTTTGGTTTTCTGCGGCTGCTTGAATTCCACCTTCCCCACCTTATCTGTAAGGTATTTTTTTAAAAATAAGATCTGTGTTTCCAATTCCAAACGTTTGTAATGATCTTCAGGTCATTTTATTCTGCTGAACTAATTACGAACAGCAAGTGCTTTGAAAGTTGTGCATGAAAGCAAATTAGTTAAGAGCAAGAGAACGGGGAGGGGGGAACTAATTTTTTTAAATTTATTTTTTGCAAGCAGAACTTTCTACAAATATATGTATATATAAAAAGCATGTTTTGATGAAAAAGGGCAGGCCTTTGGTGCATTGCTTGGGTGTATTATTTGTAATGAGAATTCCAATTATAATGACAGTATTAAATGTGCACTAAAGGTTATTATTAATTCCATTGCAATATGTATGATAGTATTTATAATAGGGTTTAGGAGCCATATTATGAAGTAAAGGATGTTGCTGTTCATGTTGAAAAGAACTTTTAATAGCCTGTAATGAGAGTGAATCACTTTGTGATAGTTTGTTTCCTCTAAACTGTCAGCGGGGAGTCATCTTTAAATAGAGAGCACAGCTTTGGAAGTCATTCTCTCCTGGGGTAAGATAAGCTGAATCTTTCAATATTCATTTCAAAGTGTTATTTTTTTACCCAGATATTGTATCAGAAGGCATCATTCCATTCCACTTGTATTAGTCCAATGGGTACATTATATGCTGCAAAATATCATAGAATCATAGAATAGCAGAGTTGGAAGGGCCCTACAAGGCCATCTAGTCCAACCCCCTGCTCAATGCAGGAATCCATAGATAGAGCTTTGGCTATTGGGCAGTATAAAAATGTAATGAATCAATAAATAAAATCTACGACCCACTTAAGAAGTTGGGCTAGAGAGGAAAGGGCCATTTTAAGAGAGTTGTATGTAGTATTATGGAAGCACGCTATAGACACACATTTCTTTTGTTCTACCCTAATCTCTCAGTGAAAGGGCCAATCTAAATGAGAATTTCCCCCTACTATTGTTACATCTGGTTCATTTGCATGGCACACAATGCACACACCAACCCAACTGACTTCAACGGGAGTTTGGGAACTTTCCAAACCTATAAAAGTAGAACAGGCTTGTGAGGGGTGCCAGCTCTACGAGGATGAGAGGAAGCTAGAGTGACCATATGAAAAGGAGGCCAGGGCACCTGTATCTTTAACAGTTGCATAGAAAAGGGAATTTCAGCAGGTGTCATTTGTATATATGGAGAACCTGGTGAAATTCCATCTTCATCACAACAGTTAAAGCTGCAGGAGCTATACTGGAGTGACCAGATTTAAAAGAGGGCAGGGCACCTGTAGCTTTAACTGTTGTGATGAAGAGGGAATTTCACCAGGTTCTCCATATATACAAATGACACCTGCTGAAATTCCCTTTTCAATACCACTGTTAAAGATACAGGAGGCCTGCCCTCCTTGTCGTATGGTCACCCTAGAGGAAGCCTCACCTAATGAAGCATCTGAGACCCATTGCCAAAATGTCAAGGAGATAAGATGTTATGCAGGCAGGAATAGTTTAGCAAGAGGTCAAGGAAGTTGGGGCAGCCCATATTTCCTCACTTTTGATAGTAAATAACTTAGCTTTCTAGTTAAACACACTCAATAAAGAAAAACAGATATATAGAACAAACCAGTGGGGCTATGGGGGCTATATGGTGTATGGTGAAGAGTAGGGGTGTGCACGGACCCCCCACTCTGCTTCACTTTAAGATCCGCCATTTTCGGATCGGCCCGCTCCGCCCCGCCCCCACTCCGCCTGTGCCCACTCCGCTCCGCTCGGAGCTCCGGATCCGGATCGGAGCTCCGGTCCCCCCCATAGGGGGGGTTACCGGGCCCTGCCGCCTTGACGGCGGCAGAGCCCAGTAAGGAGGAGGGGGGCCTTACCTGCCTCCGTCCGTGGTCCGTCGCCGTCTTCAATTGAGCCCGTGGTTCCACCAGGAAGTCTGGGCCGCAAGTGCTGGAACCACGGGCTCAATTGGAGACGCTGACGGACCGCGGAAGGAGGCAGGTAAGGGAGAGGAGGGCGGGGGGCTTTACCGGGCCCTGCTGCCGTCGCCGCATGGGCGACAGCGACAGCGGCAGGGCCCGGTAAACCCCACTTACCTTTCCGGCGGAGCTCCGGATCGAGGCAAAGGATCCGCCTTCACCTCGATCCTCTTCGCCACGCTCCGCTGGCCCCCCAATCCTCTTCGCCTCCGCCTTAAGGGCAGGTGAAGCCCCCCGCTCCGCTACTGCTTCTCCGGTCCGATTAGAAGCGGAGCACATCCCTAGTGAAGAGTATCAATTAACTGCCCTGACAGGTGGATGTACAATTCATTGCCCTGACAGGTGGATGTGGAGAGGTTTGACACCAGTTGGGGAGGCAGCAACAGCTTCTCCCGCTGTTCCTCCTCCATCACCGCCTCCAGTGCTGATGTGCCACTAAAGGAAAGTGCTTGAACAGGATCCAAGTGCTGTACCTGGTGGTACAGGCGGTTATAGCAGCATGATTCCCCAGCAATCCCTTAACACAACATGATGCAGTATCTTTGAACCACAACCCTACAGATGCATTTCGTTGCATTTTATTTTAATCTCTGAATCAAGGCATGGCCCTATAGAATAGGACCTGTCCAAGTGTATGCCAGCAAACTTTACAGAACGTGACCATAATTAATGAAACGGTTTCTTACAAGCCTTGCTGGCAATGTGCTCTAATTTGTTTTTAGATGTAATACTGTCTTATTGTTTATAAATATGCACAGGCCATGCTTGCAATGCGCTTTCTTAATTTTAATTATTTTACTTCTTTATTGTCCCAATAATTTGTTTGTCTGTATTGTTACTCCACTTCTGAAATCTCTTCATTGGCTTCCAATTCACTTCAGAATCCAGTATAAACTTTTTCTGTTGACCTTCAAAGCTTTTCACGGTCTAGCTCCTTCCTATCTCTCCTCTCTCATCTCACACTATTGCCCCGCTCGTGCTCTTCGTTCCTCTGATGCCATGTTTCTCGCCTGCCCAAGGGTCTCTACTTCCCTTGCTCGGCTTTGTCCATTTTCTTCTGCTTCCCCTTACGCCTGGAACGCTCTTCCAGAACATCTGAGATCCACAAGCTCAATCGCAGCTTTTAAAGCTCAGCTAAAAACTTTTCTTTTTCCTAAAGCTTTTAAAACCTGATGTTGTTTGGACTCTATACTGTTAGTTTTACCCTACCCTGTGCCTGTTTACCCTACCCAGTGCCTGTTTGCATTCTCTTCCCCTCCTTATTGCTTTACTATGATTTTATTAGAATGTAAGCCTATGCGGCAGGGTCTTGCTATTTACTTTTTACATTGATGGTGCTATATAAATAATAATAATAATAATAATAATAATAATAATAATAATAATAATAATGTTACAGCCCCCTGAAGAAGGCCTAACAGAAAGCCAGAGCCCAAAATGCTCTAGGCTTGTTCACAATAAAAATGTCTACAGCATCCTGAGACATTTCTCCTCTTTTTCTGTTTCTTTTTATTTATTTCTTTATTTATTTATTTATTATCTTGGCTGCTTACCTGCCTCACACCCTTCTTAGAGGCATGGGCTTCATTTGAAAGGCAGGGGGCGGGCGTCAGTTGCATTTAAGAAAATCAAAGGGGAATGAAATAGGTATTCTGCTTTTGACTTGTAAGAATCAGAAAAGGTCTTACATCTTTTTATCTACTTGAGAGCATTCTTAAATGTCAGAACTCCATTCACCTCTTTAGCCAAGTTGGAGCCAATAATCAATTTGGTCTGACAGTTCTAAGTACATATGCCTTGAACACTCAGAGAGAGGGGGGTACATATATTTGGCAAAGAAGACTACCATTTCCCTGAATTACTGCATACTGCTCTCACATAATTATTTTTAATAGGAGACTCAACTCCTACTCCTTCAGTGTTGTTTTGAGAAATATAATATTAAGGCAGTCCTGCTCACTATGTGACCTGTCAAGTGACATACATTTCAGGTAGGAGTGTGCACGGACCCCCCACTCCGCTTCACTTTCAGATCCGCCATTTTCGGATCGGGCCACTCCGCCCCGCCCTCACTCCGCCTGTGCCCACTCCGCTCCGCTCAGAGCTCCGGATCCGGATTGGAGCTCCATTCCCCCCATGGGGGGGGGTTACCGGGCCCTGCCACCATCGCCGCCCATGCAGCGATGGCGGCAGAGCCCGGTAAGGGACCAAGGGAGAGGGGGACCTTACCTGCCTCCGTCCATGGTCCGTCGCTGTCTTCAATTGAGCCTGCAGTTCCACCAGGAAGTCTGGGCCGCAAGCGGCCCAGACTTCCTGCTGGAACCACGGGCTCAATTGAAGACAGCGACGGACCGCGGATGGAGGCAGGTAAGGGAGAGGAGGGCGGGGGGGGGATTACCGGGCCCTGCTGCCGTCGCCGCATGGGCGACAGCAGCAGAGCCCGCTAAACCCCACTTACCTTTCCAGCGGAGCTCCGGATCGAGGTGAAGGATCCACCTTCACCTCGATCCTCTTCGCCACGCTCCGCCGGCCCCCCAATCCTCTTCGCCTCCGCCTTAAGGGCAGGCGAAGCCCCCCGCTCCGCTCCTGCCTCCACGGTCCGATTAGAAGCGGAGCACATCCCTAATTTCAGGTACCCATCATACTTTTGTTTTTGCAGTTCCAAACAGGATCACCCCGCTTCAAACATTTCCCCAGTTACAGCAATTAACCAATCATATTGGGAAGAAAGGCTTCATAACCTGTCTCCTCCTAATTTGGGTGAATGTTTATTTATGGCTTTTATAGACAACTTAATGCAATATATCTTCAGCAGTTCATGATATTAGCCCGTTAGTATGTTATGAACATAGTGAGATTATAATTAATGGGGCACAGAAGTTGAACCAGATCTACCCAAAAAAAATTGAAGTAAGTTATCTCTGTTATTTTGTTGTTGTTTATTCGTTCAGTAGTTTCTGACTCTTCGTGACTTCATGGACCAGCCCACAGCAGAGCTTTCTGTCGGCCGTTGCCACCCCTAGCTCCCCCAAGGTCAAGTCTATAATCTCTGTTATAAGTTACCTCAAAATTCTACTGCTTATAAAAAGAACACCTGAAAAACTAATATATCAGTGACCAGATGTCCATTACCCCCACTCAGCTGGTATGGCTTGAGTGGGAGAATTAGCTGCTGCAGTGTGGGGGAGGGGAATAAAGGCCTTATGCGCAGGCACATATGGGCCGCATGAGGCAAGGCCAGCGCCGAGCCTATGAAGGCCATCCCAACCAGCACTCGGCCTCTCGGGCTTTTCAGCTCCCATCCTCCCTTTGGGGGGAGGGCTAAGTAGGAACTTTTCCTTCCCATTTTCGATGGGGAGGTTTTTGCGTACTTCATACTGGAGATGAGGCAGGAAGATCTCCAAAGGCATACCATTTCCTTGCATGGGAACCATAAAACTTGCGAAGAGCAGGAGCACCAAAAGGTGCCAGAGTGGTCACAGTCCCTCTTCTGGTATTGCAAATTCTTGCACATCCTGCCAACAAATCAGCCTATTTATCCACCCACCTAATAAAATATCCAGTATGAAGTTCTACTGCTTTGAGTGGGGATGACATGGGGTGGTCTCCCCACACTCTCAAAGTGTCATATAAGAGAGGGGCCAGGTTTACCTGACTCCTGGCTTAAGAGAGTGGCTCGCCCATGACGCCAGGCAACTTGCTGGAGGTAAGAACATATAGACTCCTGCACTTTTCCCATGCAGATCCAGGAGGAGTTGAATATCCCTTATTGTTTAAATAAAGAGGCCCTAGTTTATCCCAAACTCTGGTGTCCATGTCTTTATTCCATGCTTCCTTCTCCACTTGCAAATAAAAATAGCACTGAGCTGACTTGGATCTGGTTCTGGTTCCTGACTTGGAGCTGAGCAGAAGCAGGGAAGAGAAGCTGGCCCAGCTCAAGTAGAAGCTATAAAAGTAAGCCAGTTCCCAGGGAGCGAGCTAACAGGAAGAGCAAACAGTAGTTTGACAGGGGGAGTTCGGCAGGGGAGGTCAAGGGGGAGGCCTCTAAGAAGAAAAAAAAGAGGTGGGAAAAACAAAGAAAAACATAAAGAGAAAAAAAACCCCACAAAACCACCACCACCAAAAAACAAAAACAAAAAGCAAACAAACAAACAAAAAAGATCTTACTTTCCCTTAAGACATCCTCATATAGTTGTGTACCTTCAGAGAGGACAGGATAAAGCAAAGGCAATTCCACTATAATCAAAAAGGGAAAAACCAAAGCAGAAATCAACAATATGGATGGAAAGGAGCCCCTAGAGGTGGTGACCTGCAAAGGGTGTGCAATGTTCGTGTTTCTACCTGAGCGCAACATGGCGTATACCTGCAACAAGTGCAAGCTGGTGGCACTTTTGGAAGAAAAAGTGAGAGGACTTGAGCGGCGAGTGTCCACCCTCCAAGGAATAAGAGAAGTCGAGGAGTTCTTAGACCGAACGGTGGAACTGCAACAGCAACAAGAAGCACATGAGATTGAAGAGCAACAGCTAGCTGAAGCAGAAGTGGAGTATGCTGAGGGGAGGAATGCCAATGAAGAGGAAACTCCCTGGAAAAGAGTGACAGTTAGGAGCAGAAGAATTAGAAGGCATTCTGCACTGGTGGAACCATTAGAGTTAAGCAACCACTTTCAGCTTCTGGAGAATGAGACTGAAGGACAGTTTGCAGAGGAAGAAGTACAGGAGACACCATGCAACAGTGACCAAGAGGCAGAAGGTAGGTCAACCAAGAAGAAGAGAAGAGTAGTTGTTGTGGGAGACTCCCTGCTGCGTGGGATTGAAAACCAAGTATATCGTGAAGACCCATGGACTCACCAGGTGTGCTGTCTCCCTGGAGCACAGATTAAAGATGTGACTGAAGGGTTACCGAAGCTCATAAAGCCCACGGGATGCAGCAGGGCTCAGTCCTGGGCCCAGTGCTCTTCAACATTTTAATTAATGATTTGGATGAGGAGGTGCAGGGAACGCTTATCAAATTTGCAGATGACACCAAATTGGGTGGGATAGCTAATACCCTGGAAGACAGAAACAAACTTCAAAGTGATCTTGATAGGCTGGAGTGCTGGGCTGAAAACAACAGAATGAAATTTAACAGGGATAAATGCCAAATGCACAGTTACAAGATGTGGGACACTTGGTTCAGCAATACTACAAACGAGAAAGATCTTGGAATTGCAGTAGATTGCAAGCTGAATATGAGCCAACAGTGCGATATGGCTGCAAGAAAGGCAAATGCTATTTTGGGCTGCATTAATAGAAGTATATCTTCCAAATCACATGAGGTACTTGTTCCTCTCTATTCGGCCCTGGTTAGGCCTCATCTAGAGTATTGTGTCCAGTTCTGGGCTCCACAATTCAAGAAGGATGCAGACAAGCTGGAGCGTGTTCAGAGGAGGGCAACCAGGATGATCAGGGGTCTAGAAAAAAAGCCCTATGAAGAGAGGCTGAAAGAACTGGGCATGTTTAGCCTGGAGAAGAGAAGATTGAGGGGAGACATGATAGCACTCTTCAAATACTTCAAAGGTTGTCACACAGAGGAGGGCCAGGATCTCTTCTCGATCCTCCCAGAGTGCAGGACACGGAATAATGGGCTCAAGTTAAAGGAAGCCAGATTCTGGCTGGACATCAGGAAAAACTTCCTGACTGTTAGAGCAGTGTGACGGTGGAATCAGTTACCTAGGGAGGTTGTGGGCTCTCCCACACTAGAGGCATTCAAGAGGCAGCTGGACAACTATCTGTCAGGGATGCTTTAGGGTGGATTTCTGCATTGAGCAGGGGGTTGGACTAGATGGCCTTGTAGGCCCCTTCCAACTCTGCTATTCTATGATTTTATGATTCTATGATGGCTAAATATCACTGATGGTTCCTTTGTACCATAGTGGCTGATGCCTGGTATAACAAACTGACTGAAATTTGGGTAAATGGGAGCTGTAGGTGTACACATGTTGTTTCAAAGTACATTTAACACACAATCACCATTTTCTTCACTAGCCTGTTTCCCTCCCCAGCAATTACTTCTTGGATCAAGCCACCATGTTCGATATTATATCTTTCCAGTATGAAAGCAGTAAATAATCATTCTGCCAAGATGATTTGCAATAGTATGCTCCTTCGAGATAGACATGCACATGATGGATATTTGCTGGGTATATTGAGACCTTCAGCTGATACTTGCTTATAATTCAGGAATCACCAAATGCACTTGTTTCATACAATGTGGGAATTGCTGTAATCATACATCTTTGGATCTTTTCAAAGTATTCACTGTAAGCCTTGACACTGTGTACAGAACCTGACTGACCGTATCCATTAAAAGCAATGGAACTCTTCCACGTGAACATGGTCTGTTATTTTCAAACAGTATACTTGTGATCTTGTAATACGTTATGGGGATCTCTCCAAACTGTCTTTAAAATGGTGTGTGTGTGTGTGTGTGTGTGTGTGTGTGTGTGTGTGTGTGTATGTGTGTGTGTGTGTTTCACTGAGTAAACTGCAGTAGATTTTTACACACACACAAATTACCATTGCACATAGCTTTAAAAAAAAACCCATTTTTTTTAGGATTGTTATTGTTTTGCCCAAACATTGTGGCCAATTAATTTCATGCTTCTCAATCACCTATTTTGTTTCTTAGATTGCTATGTTAACTCAAAGCCTTATCCCACAGAAATGGGTGAAGAGGTCTAATTTACCAGAAAAGAGCCGGATTTAAAACAGCTTAATCCATGCTGTTCTGATGAAATCCTGCTATTCATCCCAAAATTTGCTGACACAGTTTACATTATATTAAAATTCAGGATAGCTGAATTTTCATCATTTCCCCATTCCACAGCTGCCATTTCCTGTTGTCAGCATTCTGATTTACAAGACTGTAGATGGTGTAAAAATGTTGTTCTAAATGGGCAATTTCACAAGCATGTTTACTAATTGATAAGCTGCAGCAACTTGAAAGTGTAAACGTAACACATGTTCCCAATGTCGACACAGCTTTACATAAGGGAAAGCACCGAATCTAATAGCTTGGCTTTCATTAAACTTTTATCAAAGTCACTCGAAAACAAACATTTCTATGCAAATTTTAAGCGACAGGGTGCAGTAATTTGCAAAGTCATGCAATACTTTCCCCCCCTTAATGTCAGAGATGCAATGCACTATACATGAAAAACTAAATTGGTACAAGAGAAGGAAGCCACCAAAGTGAAGTGGCTTAATATCAGAACTAGAGACATTTTCAAATACTATTTACATATGATTCATGATGATCTTTGCTATGGTTTACATGAACTCTTCGTCATTTCTCAATCATGAATGACGATTTTAGTTAACATATGGAATGTTTTTACTGAATCATATCCTGCCCCAAGTTGGAGATACCAGGAATTGAACTTTCAGCCTTATGGATACCAAACACATGTTCTCCTGTTGAGCTGCAGCTCTTCCCCATGATGATGCTTCTGCAGGACAATACTTTTGGATGAGAAATGTTTGTATTCACTATATGTTAAAGAGCAAAATTGCCCAGGAAGTCCAAAACAGCCACATTTGACTTCAAAAAAGGAAACATCTCTAAAATGAAGGAACGGGTGAAAAGAAAATTGGAAGGGGGAGTCAAGAGGGTTGAACCTAGTGATGTGGAGTGTGGAGTGCACGAAATAACGAGTCAGAGACGTTAGCTGGGTTTTAAACAGGGCCACATTTATTGATGGATCTGCATAAGGGGACCTAAGCAGGCATCTTCTTCTAAAACGGCATAGATCCATTAATTAAAAATGGGTGAGACATTCTCAGCCAAGGGGCAGCGCCTTGAACTTCGCCGCCCCCAAGCTTCCCCTTCCGGGGTAGGGAGGCCTTCCATGTCACCCCCTCCTCGCGGTATGTAACCGCGAGTGGGTGAGAAAAGGTTGGCCTCAGAGGTAATCTTTATTTCCTCAGCTGGGTCGCGGGACTCGCAGCTGTTGAATCTCAGGTATTTACCAATCACTGGCTGGTGCCTTAGAATGCTCACCGTCCCTCGCCAGGTGAAGATGCCTGCATTCCTGCCATTAATGTGACCGAATTAAACCAATCAACCTATTAATACTCCCTATCTGTCCTGCAGTATGAAGTAGGCGAAAAAACTCACAACCAATTGCAGATTGTGAGCAAAAAATTCCTACTTGGCTTCCATTAAAGGACAACCAGCAAGCCCATACTGCCTACAGGGGAGGGAGGGAGCCGCGTTTGCAAAGGTGAGATGAGGAGGGACTCAAGCTCTAAAATAGGCTCCTAACCCCCTCCCCGGTCACGTGGGCCCAAGAAGAGGCCGCCGGACGATGGCCTCCCCGACTCGCTTTGCACCCCCACACACACAACAGCCCCACCCCACCCAAGCTATGCTGGGTGAGGGTTTAGGACACATGTGCCAAAAATTTCTCCTATGAAAATATTGACCATTCTAATTCAAAAAGAATTTGTTTTCAAAAAATACTGGACTAGATGTACCCTTGGTTTGATCCAACATGGCTCTTCTTATGTTCTTAATAAGCAGTATTAAATGTTTG
Organism: Elgaria multicarinata webbii; assembly: GCF_023053635.1. NCBI lineage: Eukaryota > Metazoa > Chordata > Lepidosauria > Squamata > Anguidae > Elgaria > Elgaria multicarinata. The sequence continues at coordinate 20,419,839 of NC_086184.1, read as the reverse complement.
GGATATGCCTCTAGTTTTAAAAGTCCCATGTAAAGAATAATATGTGTTTGTCCTACAATTGCATCAATGATGACTAGTCCTGATGGCTACGTGCTACCTCCAATATCAGAGGCAATAAGCCTATATACTCCAGTTACTGGGGAACTTGGGTGGGAGGGAGCTGTTGCACTGTACCCTGCTGGTTGGCTGCTGACTGAACAGAGTGCTGTACTAGATGGACCCATGGTCTGATCCAGCATGGTTCTCCTTATGTTCTTATTCAACTGTGCCATAGTCCTGAATATAGCAATGGCATTGCCTTTACTGAAGAGAATTCATCTGGATAAGACTATCATTAGAAAATGACCACTCACACTTAAAGTACTATGCCATTTTTTACTAGCTCTATGTCTTGCTGCCCATAACTCCTCTGCAGCCTAAGACACTTTCCTCAGTTTTCAGAGGCCCCAATGCACTATTAAACACTTGATAATTGTAGATGGCATTTCAGTAGTTTCTAGAAAACAAAACAACTCTCTTACTATTGCCAGTTAATGGTATTGAATTAGCACAAGAGGAAGGACTTAGGATGTGAGAAAGAATTCATTGCCTTATTGAGTCTGCTGTGAGTTCTTTGACATACTGTAGGTCCTATTAAAACTATACAGATAAGCATGGGACTGGATCAGAATAATGATATTTTACAAGTAGAACTTGCAACACACTCCTGTTCAGTGTTCCAGGATGACAACCAGCTGCCTTTTCCAGACTTTCCTATTCTATTCCCCCATGCCTACCTCCATCTTCCATGTTTTTATTTCTCTAGCAGTCAGCAAGCATTTGATGTCCACGGAACATACTCAGTTTTCATTTGGATGTGTGTGGGAGGGGCATAGGGGTACTTATGCAAACCTTAGTGTCCCCTCTAGCCTACTGATACTTCCCTTTTATGCATGGATGGTGCCAGTTTAGCTACATAAAGATCAGCACCCACAGAATGAGTTTGCTATATAGGACTAGATCAGAGGCAGGCAACCTGGTGCCCATAGGCATCAATGTGTTCCAGCCACCGTCCTTGGTGCCCACAGAAAACCTTACTCCTCCCAGGAATTATTATTATTATTATTATTATTATTATTATTATTATTATTTAAAAATATTGTTAAATCCTATTGGCTTCTATGGGTTGCTTCAAGCAAAGTGGGAGCCTCTAATGGCCACCATCTTCATTTTCAATTAATGTCTCTTGGCAAAATATTTGTCCTTTGTGACTAGCCATCATAGGTGGGCACAAGGGGTGTGCTGGGTGTGCCCAGGTTCACCCTAATGTCTTAAGCAATAAGCACTGAATTGAGGGACCATTGACTAGGATTCCAGAGGAGGTCCAGATGCAGTGGGAATAGTTTTCCAGTTGCCCTCTGGCTGCTCTGCTGTTGTTGCTCTGCTCTGGCAGCAGGAACAAAAAGGAAGAAGACTAATATCGCCTCACAGGCCTCTCCTCCAGCCAGTGTCACACAAAGCACCACCAATGCTGAGACTTGAGGAGCATCTACTCAGTCCCACCACCACCACCTGCAATGGCCCTCCCGCAGTGAGGCAACCAAAGTTGGAGTAGGGCATCCGGTTCTACAGTGTTTAATAAATTAATTAATTAAAATAATGTCCTTTATGACTGAGTATTCAATAAATGTTCACTTTTTAAAAAAACCCTGGGTGTACACCTGAATAAAATGTGCTGCACACACCTATGCTAGCCATGCTTAGCAATGGCAGCCATTTTATGGTTGTGCCCATGACATATCAAGATGTGTCCACAGGCCCAAACATTTGCCTATGCCTAGATGTTTGTGAACAATATGAAACTGACAAACACACCCACACAAGAGACACAAAGTAAATCCCAGAGTTCCTTTGCAGGAATATGAATTATTAAGAAATCAGCATGTGTGGCAATTACAGCCCGAGGAACTATTCTTATAAATGTCCCCTGCTGTTGGGAAAAGTTTTCACCTGTGCCTGAAAGCAAATGCGCAGTTACTGACATTTAAATCCAAAAAAAGCACACACACCCCAAACCCAACAACTTTTTGTCATCACGATGAATTAACAAAATAAATGTTTCTGAGCATTCCAGGACTTCCTTCAAACTTCATTGTAGAGAACATTGTTTTAATGAAGTGCTGTGAAGGTGGCATCTCAGCAGGGTCGAATTTAGTTCATTTACAGTTATCTTGCATGCCATTTGGGAATAGCTGGAAAAATCTGAACCACTGCATGTTTGTGCAAAAGGAGGTCTTTGAGCTGCAAATTACAATACTTGGTAATCAATAGCACAGGGGCATTAAGAATGGCTCTGAGGTTTTCATTAGCTTGGAGAAAAGCACAGCTAAAAGAATGCTAACTGGTATTGATGTTTAAATTTGATTTAACAATGTTATTTAAACATATCTCTGCATTGCACTGAGTTTATTTTTCCACATTAAAGAATATTCTGGGGTATCTCTTGGGCTTAAATAAGATAAAGCACCATGCAAACTAATTTCTTTGGAAAATAAACCAAGAAAAATACCATTTGTGTCTTCTTTTCATTAAATTATCCTCAAGCCTATTGATTTAACCCGGGCTGAAAACTTACTTAGCAAAGAAACAAAATGCAGAACAAGCTCATTCTTGATCTGCTGATCCCTGGTGGGTCACAATACATGGATGCCATGTCACAGATGGCCTGGGGCGGCAAACTTGACAAGCTGCATCTTTGGAAACTTGGAAAGACAAAGAAATATTTTAGGTATTTATGTCACACAGCACAGGGAAGGAAATAAGAGTGATCACTCTGAGCCACAGGCTCATCTACACCAATCAGGATATTGCACTATGAAAGCAGTATGAAAGTGGTTTATAAAAGGCAGGAGCCACATGACTGCTTTATAGCGGCCTTTGGAGAGGAATTTGGTCCTCCATCTATATTAATGACTTATAATTTTGTTGTGTATTTTAAACTTTTTTTGTTTTTACATTTCTTTTCCTATGTTTTAAAATGTATGTTTTAAACTTTGTAATACCGCCTTGAGACCCAATATTGGGCAAAAGTCGGGAAATAATAATAATAATAATAATAATAATAATAATGGTACTGAAGCCACTGAGAACTGTTGGGGCCCATTGACACCACCATATACCATTTTCATACCACTTTCATGGTGTTATATCCTGCTTGGTGTAGATGTGTCAATGGCCCCCAACAGTTGTCAGTGCACTTGAATACCACTACAAAGCAGTAGTGTGGCTCCTGCCTTTTATATACCGCTTTCATACTACTTTCGTAGCGGAATATCCTGCTTGGTGTAGATGAGCCCATAGAGCAGCCTTCCTCAACCTGGGGCGCTCCAGATGCGTTGGACTGCATCTCCCAGGATGCCCCAGCCAGCTGGGGCATTCTGGGAGTTGTAGTCCAACACATCTGGAGCGCCCCAGGTTGAGGAAGGCTGCCATAGAGGTATCTGGCAGTTTGAAAACTTCCTGCAGGAAAGTGAAAACAGTTCCTGTGTTGGACCAGAAGCCAGGTGAGGAAAAGGAAGGGGGCAGGTTGTATAGGCTCAGCAGCAGCAGCAGCAATGACAAAGTGTTTTCAAGTTGCTCACCTACTAGGAGAGGAATTTGGAAGCTTTCAGGTTGTTCAGGCAAAGTTATAGATTTGATTGACCCATCAACTGGTTTATCAAACCTGGTCTCTTAAGAATACTTACAGTCTTTTTGTGGCACCAGGCAGGTTGTAAAGCTATCACTGCATGTTGAAAAACCAGCCTTTGCAATTAACCCAAAATATTATACATTCAGTTACAGTGAAATCCAATTTTCTATATTATCCACACCAGACAGCTTTGCTGAATGATATTAGATTTTAATGAGAGTTATGACCTTATTAATATTTTATTTTATTTTTCTTTAAAGTTAGGAAAGTCTTTGAAACAATGACTTAAAACACTGCAAATCTTGGGGTTAAAAGCAAACTACCTTGCCAACTTAAAACACTTCACTCTTCATATAGGTGGACCAAAACGGAGATGATTTCACCTTATAAGAAGCAATCCTAAATCAATCCTCCCAAAATTTCTCATTGCGTACACAGTCGAAAACCTGACCTAATATGAGGAATATAACATGGGTTTTGCAATGATCAAGGTGCTATCCACGCCCCAGCTCTTTATTTTGCCCCATATAAGTGAACGGCAACAATTGACTTATATACAAGGAAGTACATATAAAGATGCAGTTGGGGTAAAGGCTAATCTTGCTGCCTATGCCAAATGATCCCAGCCACTAAGAAACAAACTCACACTTATCTGCATAGCTCATTTTGGCTTATTTCTGAATCAAACCATAGAATTTTAGTAGCCTCCAAGATTCCCAACTTAGTTTCTAGATTTTATATATGCCTTGTGAATGTGACTTTTATATTGAGAATGGGAATGGGAATGGAATCACCCATGCTAGTCCAATGTAAAAATCTGGATATGATGATCATCGTCATCATCATCATCATCATCATCATCATCTGTGTGTGTGTGTGTGTGTGTGCATGTGCGCACGCATGCACAATGCTATATCTACTTACCTTGCCTCTATACAATTTGTATTATTTTACATATTGTGTGCCAAACTAAACACACCACTAAATGTGTCACATGTAAGTTTGGTGTTGTTGTTGTTGTTGTTTAAAAATCATTATTTTTAATATCAGGAGCAGAACAAGTGATTGTGAGTGCAGGGGGAAGAGATAGGTGTAAGATATAAACTTGGGCCACAATTATTTAAAGGGAGAATCTGCAGGCATCCAAATTTGATACAGGCAAGTCAGTTGCAGGGGTGTTGGGTGAGCCATCAGAGACCTGTTGACCAGTGTCAAGGCCACCATCACCATCCATAGCTGTATCTGTATTACCTTCCCTGAAATGTCCTATTACTTTATCTATTATAATCATTTTATTTCAGTGTAACATTTCTCAGTTATCAATCACTGTGTACTCACTATAAAATACATGTGGAGGAGGAGGAGGAGGAGGAGGAGGAGGAGGAGGATGTCATATTTTGTATAGAGTGTTTGTTAAATGTACTGTTGGTATTGGTCAATGACTGTAATAAAATATATTCATTCATGATGATGATGATGATGATGATTGGTAGTAGTAGTAGTAGTGATATCTGGAAGCTGTCTTCAAAAAAGTCATTAGTCTTAGGGCAATTACGCTAGATGCCCTCAAAAGATGTCAGATGTTTCTTCTGAGTTGGAATCTCCAAATTTGTCTCAATTTTTCATGATATGCAAAACCTGGTGTGCATGATATGCAAAACCTGAGCAAACCATGTTTGCTCAGAAGTATCTCACACTAAAATCAGTAGGACTTATTCATAACTAAGGGCACCATTCAATACTTATGATAGGCTTGCTGCATGGCTATAGCATATAAAGGAAGCCAAGTTTCCCTTTGTGTGTTGAGATTAAAAAAGAAAGAAAGAAAGAAAGTTGTTTGTAAGTCCCTAAGGGGACATGAAAATAGTTATGTTATGGAATTTCAGTACGGTTCACAAATCAACCAAGCTTGCTCCATTTGCAGTAGTGAATGTGAATGGGAACACATAAAAAAAAGTATGAACATTCATGAATATTGAATCATATTAAAAATGTGTATTTTTAAATGCACACTTTGAAATGTGCTATTATTATTATTATCATTATCATTATTATTATACATTTTCATGCTTTAGACAAAGGGGGTGCACTTCTGAAAAAGTATGCACAGAAATAGGGAAATGGGCGCTTTTTTCTGTGCCAAGAAAGTGCTGCAAAGTTTATACACTTAAGGCTGCAAACATCTTACTTTAGCAATAATTAAGGGGAGATTGACATCCCCTCAGTGAATTTCCCACTGCCAAATACCACCCACCAATTGCTGTCCTGTAGAATTTGTCACCCACTTACTTGCATGCTATATTTTGCAAACTTAATAGAAAAGTATTGCCTAAGCAGTTTTACTGAACCAATCATCAAGCTCATATGTATACTTTACTGTACAATGCAGGTATCCACAACATAACCCCTTTGTGGTGGGAAACAAATTCATTTGCTATGGCATTGTCAGTTGTCATGTACTTTGTTCTACATACACAGCATTACCAACAGTGTCAGAATTAGTCTTGTCAGTTGAGAAATGTGTCCATCATGTCTCGGAAATGACTTTCCTCTTGACACCAAGTGTTGTAGGCTGAAAAGAAAAAAAAGGGAGAAATAGTTGGAGAGGAGACCAATTTTGTTGGACTTTATTAGTAGGAAGCTATGGATACCTGTGATTTTGTTCTCCTGCAAGTTCACTTTTCCCTTTCCATGTTCCCCAAAGGCAGTGGGGTTAATTATCTCTAAAAGACAGCATGAATAATGTGGGTGTATTATAATTAAATCCACAAATAGTAATCATCCACTAGATGATTCTGAGCTTTTCTACTTAAGGCACTCATGATTCTTTGGTCATAGTTGTTTATAGGTTCATTAGAAGATCACATGATCCTCTAGTTTCACATCTGTGTGGTTGTTGTTTTTCCCCTTCGGAGCACAAGGGCCATTCTGCCATGCCTGGCACACCCTGGGAGTGGGGAAGCATTTGCGAGCTGGGGAAGAATGGAGATGTGCCCTCTCGCTATTGGTGAAGAGCAGGTGATGCCAAAGAGCGGGGGGGGGGGTATCATGCTGGTCTATAAATAGGCTCTTACCCTTCCGAGTTTCCTTCTCATTTGTGTGGCTCCCTCCCTCCCTGTAGGCAGTGTGAGTTCTCTGGTTGCCATTCGGGACAGAGTAGATTTGTTTTGCTCATGTTCTAAATTGTTCATGGGTTTTTTCACCTACTCCACACTGTAAAACAGCCTGGGAGTATAAATAGGTTAATTTGGCATTGCTTATTAATTTGGTCACATTTGATAATAGGCAGGAAGGAGTGGGCATCCAGAGGTATTTTGTAATGGTGAGCATTCACAGGCACTGTTGCGGTGACTGGTAATTCGTGAGGGCTCCCAGCTTTGAGCCCCGCAGCCTGGCTGGGAAATAAGGGTTACCTCTGAGGCCAACTTTTCTCACCCACTCAGAGCCCTGCGGCATGTGTTGGGGTTAACACCAGAAGGTCTCCCTACATCACAAGGGGAGGCCTGCAGGAGGGTGAATGGTACAGTGCCAACCCACAGGCCAGGAATAGTTTGCCCTACTCAGAAAGGTCTGAAAAATGGGCCAGACTGGATGCTCTTTAGGTTCACCCCTTTGCAGAACTTTAATAAATGTGGCCCTGTTTAAACCCAAAGTTCTGTATGTCATCTCTGTATTTATTGGCCTCCATCTCGCAATGAGTTATTCTTTCTGAAACACTGTTTCAAATTGTGTATTTACACTAATTCACACTTGCAGAGCTCTACCCAGAAATTGTGTAGGAAAAGAAGAAACCCTTTGTGAAATGCTCGAATCTCAATCCTGTGATGAAACTGAAAGTTGACACAACGATTTGCAGATATGTGTAGAAGAGCTCACTCGATCCTGTAGCTCTTTTGAATATGCACCTTAGGTTTAGAACGAGCATCATCTTCCAGGAAAAATCTCCCCACTTTAATTGGAACATTTTTAAACTGTCTTCATAATTCCTCACATGTTTTGCCTAAAGATCACCTCTCCAGAGATTCAGCACACTTCGAATTTTGTGTTAGGCAATAGTCTGTTAGCACCTCTAGTCATTAATAACAACTTTTTTTTCTGGATGACACCCACATTTTGGGATTTAGGCAGGGCCTTGAATGATGGGTGACCTAAGTAGAAGCAGGCCTTTATCATGAGTTTACAGTCTTTTGCTAACTTGAGATATTTTAAAATATTTATTCATGCACAAAAATGTTCTGAACTTCCTTTGTCAAGCCTACTTCTTAATGCATTCAAGCGTTGCATTCTCAGACAGTTTCAGACATTGGTTTGCTGGTCCTACACAGGTATCCTATTTGTAACTATTAGTATGCAGACAGGATATGATTAAATGCAGTTGTGATAAAATGTGACACCATATAATAAATGAGAATTGGGTGGGGGGGCATTTATAACCATAAATCATATAGTAAAATTTATATGACATGCTCACATTGATGAAGACAATGTAGAAATAACAAATGCCGCACATGTCATCTTGAGGATAAAGAGACTAATTTCTAATTCTTAATAGTATAATTATCTTAAAACTATCCTTTGGCTGCAATTCATTTCTTCATAATGAAACCATTTCTTGTTGGGCTGCAAGCACAGGCATGGAACAGGTAACTCATTCAAGATTTCATTCCAATTTGACAGATATCAATCAAAGTCCTTCTTTTTCCACATTAAATAAGACCTTGAAGCATGTCATTCTTTCCAGATAAACAGGTGTTTTTTTTAAGAAGGCAAACTGTAAAAAAAAAAAAAAAAGCTTAGCTAAGCAGGATAGGTTGCATGTAAGAACCATTCTGCCATGCCTGGCAAAGCCTGGGCATGGGGAAGCATTTGCAAGTGGGGGAAGAAGAAGAAGAAGATGTATCTCACCCCGATTGGCCAGAAGCAGGTGGTGCTACAGAGCTGGGAGGGGTATACATGTTGGCCTATAAATAGGCTCTTACCCCTCCCAGTTTCCTCTTTGTTAGGCTGACTATATGAAAAGGAGGACTGGGCTCCTCTATCTTTAACAGTTGTATTGAAAAGGGAATTTCTGCAGGTGTCATTTGTATATATAAAGAACCTGGTGAAATTTCCTCGTCATCACAACAGTTAAAGCTGCAGGTGCCCTGCCCTCTTTTAAAATGGTCACTCTAGTATAGCTCCTGCAGCTTTAACTGTTTTGATGAAGAGGGAATTTCACCAGGTTCTCCATGTATACAAATGACACCTGCTGAAATTCCCTTTTCTATGCAACTGTTAAAGATACAGGAGCCCTGTCCTCCTTTTCATATGGTCACCCTACTCTTTGTTCGCATGGCTCCCTCCCTGTAGAAAGTCTGAGTTCTCTGGTCTCCATTCAGGGCAGAGTAGGATTTTTTTGCTCATGTTCTAAATTGTTCATGTGTTGTTGTTTTGCCTACCCCACACTATAAGACAGCCTGGGAGAATGAATAGGTTAATTTAGCATTGCTTGTTAATTTGGTCACATTTGATGATAGGCAGGAAGGAACAGGCATCTAGAGGGATTTTCTAATGGTGAGCATTCACAGGCACTGTTGTGGTGAATGGTAATTTCTGAGGGCTCCCAGCTTTGATCCCCGTGGCATGGCTGGGAGATAAGGGTTACCTCTGAGGCCAACCTTTCTCACCTGCCTTGTGACCAGGGTTGGGGGTGACACTAGAAGGTCTCCCTACCCCAAAAGGAGTGGCCAGTGGGAGGGTGAAATCTACAGACTGAAATCTTATTAGACTGTAAGCCTGAGGGCAGGGACTGTCTTTTTTGCTAAATGTAAGCTGCCCCGAGAGCCTTTTTTTGGCTGAGGAGCAGGATATAAGTATGATAAATAAATAAATAAAATAAAAAAATACAGCACCAACCCATGGACCATGAATGGCTCGCCCTGCTCAGAAAGGTCTGAACCAGGCCAGACTGGATGCCCCTTTAGGTTCCCCCTTTGCAGATATTTAAATAAATATGGCCCTGTTTAAACCCAAACTTCTGTGTATCACCTCATTATTTACTGAGCTCCGTCATGCAACTGTGCATCACTCTTTTTGTTTTATCCATGAAAATAACCTTTTGAAAAGCTGGAGACAAAACAATTGACTGGCATAGACCACATATTATACTAGTTAAATAGAACAACACATTATGATAACACAAGGAACACTTGGTGGGGGGTATTAAAGAAAAGGGAATAAGAGTGTGTCAGTGTTTCATGGGAAATTCAAAGAACATGGAGGTGAAAAACAACAGTAGAAGTCCTGATAGTGCTTACTGACACAGGAATTTGTTCTCAGCTTGTTAGTAGAAAATATTCAGACGAACGGAGCAGATCAAAACATCACAACAATACAAAAAGCAGTAATATCTGAACCTACTGACTCCTGAGGATTCTACTTTCACTTCATCAACAGTATTTACTACTAGACTCATTTAAGGGGCTGATATCTGCCAGTTATATCAAACACCACCACTTCTGGAAAATAGTTGTAAAAAATATTGAAATACCAATGTCATTATGCGAATAATAAATACATCAACATTAATAATTACAACAAATTGGAATCAGATCTCACTTCCAAATGAAATTTAGTGAGACATTAAAATATTGTGGGTGGTGGTTCTGGCCTACGTTGGTTATTCTGGCTCAGGCTGATGGGATGTTGGCCAAAACATCTGGAAGGCCACAGGATGTCCATTCCTGATTTAGATGTGTCAGCTAGCCATTGTAATAAACACATCCAGACCATTTATGACTTTAAAGGACAGAATAAGCACTTTGAATTGGATCTGGACATGCACGAGTAACATACTGTATAATTCTCATAAGAAGATAAAAAAATGAGGCCAGGGCTCCTGTATCTTTAACAGTTGCATAGAAAAGGGAATTGCAGCAGGTGTCATTTGTATATATGGAGAACCTGGTGGAATTCCCTCTTCATCACAACAGTTAAAGCTGCAGGAGCTGTACTAGAGTGACCAGATTTAAAAGCGGGCAGGGCACCTGCAGCTTTAACTGGTGTGATGAAGAGGAAATTTCACCAGGTTATCCTTCTATACAGATGACACCTGCAGAAATTCCCTTTTCAATACAACTGTTAAAGATACAGGAGCCCTGTCTTCCTTTTCATATGGTCACCCTCGATAAAAATAATAATGTAGAAGTCTCCACCACAAAAAAGGAAGACTTTATACCTATTGCAAGCTGTTCAATAACTAAGCTACTACTGACTCCTTCAATGGGATTAGCAACATGGATCTCCCCACTGTATGTGAGGGCACCTGGGATAATGAATTGAAAACATTCTTTTCTACACTAATGGCAACAGCTCTAAAAAAAACTCATTTAGCCTACATATCATAATGTAGAAGACCATCTTCACTGGGACATTCCACCACTTTGACCACCAATACATGGATAAACCTCACATAGGGTAGGGTGACCATATGAAAAGGGGGACAGGGCTCCTGTATCTTTAATAGTTGTATTGAAAAGCAAATTTCAGCAGGTTTCATTTGCATATATGGAGAACCTGGTGAAATTTCCTCTTCATCACACCAGTTAAAGCTGCAGGTGCCCTCCCCTCTTTTAAATCTGGTCACTCTAGTATAGCTCCTGCAGCTTTAACTGTGGTGATGAAGATGGAATTTCACCAGGTTCTCCACATATACAAATGAGACCTGCTAGAATTCCCTTTTCTATGCAACTGTTAAAAATACAGGAGCCCTGTCTTCCTTTTCATATGGCCACCCTACATAAGGAATGTTTTCATTCACATGTGCTGCCACTAAAAAACTACAGCCCTTTATTTAATAAACCTCTTTGACCTGAGGTAACTTGGCAGAGGCATGAGACCAACAGATTAGAGATAGAGTAAACAAAAATATGAAGAATGTTACTAGAGAAGTATGTTCTTTAAAAAGTGTATTAATATAGTTACTACCACCAATCAGGCAGCTACAGTTCTAACCCTAATCAAACCTGAGCCTACTTCCTAATTCCAGTTGCCCTGGGAGTGGAGCACAGAAGGCAAACACACCCTGGCTTCTGCCATCAGCCAGAGGAGTACATACCACTGGGGTCACTGTATACCTGCGTGTCAGGAATAACTTTGAGACAAGGAGGAGACTACTCTAATCAATCTATTGGCCAGAGAAGGAGCAGTTACCGGGAACTTGCTTCCCCCTTCCTGCTTGAAAGAAAAATGGCTCCAACTGGCAGTGCAGGAGAAAGAGTTTTCAAACCCCATCCATTGGCCAGGTAGCCATTGGCTGAGTTTGGACGACACTCTAATCAACTGGGGGGGGGGGCATAATAGGAACAGAATGGGAAACAACCACTGATTAGTGTGTCATCCAAACTTAGCCACTGATTAATAAAACACCAGCAAATGAAGATCAGGTTTGGCCAGGTTTGACAACATGCTAATCAGGGAGTGGGGGTAATATGAACAAAATGGAAAACAACCATTGATTAGTGTGTCATCTAAACCTGGCCCCTGACTCAAAGTATTTTAAAATGCCTGTTTATAGATCACCCCCTTGTTCTGGCCTTGAAAAAAATTGTCTCCCTCCTTTCCTTTTCTCCTTTCCTTGTGTGCCTTTTGAGTTAGTAGGCCTGATGGAAGGTCTTGCCTCTCTCTCAATCACATTGATGCAAACTTCTTTGGGAGAGAATGATGGTCTATAAAGTAGGATAAACATACAGTAAATAAATAAATGTATCCATGATGGTAACAAGTATAGTCAGGATCAGGACCTCACTAGTATAACGGGAAGGGAAAGGCAGTCAGGTTGAGAACTAAATCCTCAATTGCTGTTAAGAAGATACTCATGCAACAGTCACCATGGATTTGTACCAAGTTTGGCTTCAGGATAGTTCCTCTCCTGGTCATAGCTACGACACCCACCTGGTGACAGTACTGGAGCTCTCTAGTCTTACTCAGATATCCAGAATCTGTGATTAGGAAGTGTTTTGAATCATCTTAATTGCCCAGCTAGGGCCTAGTATAAATACTATATCTTGTTTTCTGCTCTTACTTGAAAGAAATTGAAGAAAATAGGGCCAACTTGCTTTTGAGGGGTTTGATTAAAAATAATGCAGTCCTGGGGTGTGGGATGGATGCAGGAGGAGAGTCTAGACTGGCAAGACAGAGGGACACAGGGCTTTTAGATATGCTGGATGCTAGAAGTCTATCTTAAGGTGAGTATAAATTGTCCTTTCTTCCTTTGACAAGGAATGTAAGTGGACTCCATGCTAGGTTGGCTAAATAGGATCTTCTGGTACCTAACCTGCTGTATTTGAATGTTGGGCAGGGATATGGCAGTTTCCTCTAGATGGTGTCCTCTTACTACTGTAGAGAATGATGGGCAAAGTTCTGATAAAATAGGATGCAATTGGCCACTTTGGAGCAATGCCCTGTGTTGCAACTTAAATACAAAGTGCTCTAAGATGATCTCAAATGCAACACCAAAAGGATATAGGAATATTAATTATAGCATTGGTATGAAGGTAGGATATAAAGTCATACATTTTTAAAAAGCCTTTCTTCAATTATTACTGTAGGTTCAAAGCAATTGGTCTCAAGGACAAAGCAATGATTCTTCGAGCTGTGAGAGCTTGTAAATGAATGGTAGCATATATTGTGTTTCTCAACACTTTTGACTCATCAATTAAAGGTGATTTAAATTTCAAAGAACACTCTAGCCTTTAAGTTTTGTGTGCTAATGCCACAAATTTGGAAGAGTTTCAGAACAAATGCAGTTTCCCTGGTTGAGAACTAAGATGTGGTCTTCCCCTTGGGAAGGGCCATAACTTAGTGTGATAGAGCACATGCTTGGTATATGAAAGCAAAGATTGATCCTCAGCTTTTGAAAGAATCCTGTCTGAAAACCTAAAGAGCTGCTTCCAGTCAGTGTAAACAATACTGGGCTGGATGGATCAAGGGTCTGACTCAATATAAGGCAGATTCCTATTATTCAAACAAACTACAACAGATGTACCCAACCTGATGTTCTCCAGAAGTTTTGCACTGCAACTCCCATCATCCCCACCATAGCCAATGGTTTAACCCTGTACATATCTAGTCAGCTGTAATGTCCCATTGGTTTCAGTGAGACTTACTCCCACTGTAAGAGCATATAGGTTTGTAGTCTACAGTAATTTAAAGCATCATTATCAGACAGCCTAGTTCTGCATCTCCAAATCTCCAGAGGTGTTGGACTACACTGCCAATGACCATGCTGTCAGGGAGTGTGGGAATCATAATCCATTGTATCTGGAAGGGACCAGGTTGATGAAGACTAGCTGAACTGACAGGTGAGGTTAAATATTAGAGAAAATAAAAATCAGCTGTAGATTATCTTCCTTCTTTGAATTTGCAGTTGAATGAGTTCCTATTGGTGTTCATGGAGCTGAGAAGACAATAGTAAACATCTAGACACACTTGCTAGATAGTGATTGTTTGCAACTCGGGCAATTGGGGGGAAATCAACACAAGTGCAGAAAAAATTGTTGCATTGACAAATCGAATGGCCATTATTTGATGCCCTTTGATTTCACTCAGTGGTATCTTCACCAATAGGTTGCAATTTATCGAAAGAATCAACATTTTTTGTTGACGTAGTTATTTATTTATGTATTTAACAATATTTACGTACTGTTCCCCATTCCGAATTTAGGAGTGGTGGTCAAAATAAAATAGAATAAAAACAGAATAAAGTCACATTAAATGTACATTTTCAAAGGAACATCTTGGCACAAGAGAGGAAGAGATACTGGACAACTGAATTTTAAATGGCTTCTTGGCAACTGATTTTCATCTGCTGCACAAAAGTGTATGGGTGGGCAGTCAGAACTTGCACTGTTCTGCAAGCACTATGACATCTTTTTTTTCCCCTAGAAAGTAAGCTGTTCTGTTTCCAAAAAATAAATTTGTAGATGTCAGTGTAGTGGGCAGTGTGGTATGTGAGAGGATGTCTATTTTGTCTGTCCAAAGAAAGCACATCCTTCTCATCCATCCCTACCCAGTTGCAGGTCATCAAACAATAGTCTACTCTCACAGTGAGTGTCATCAGACAAGCGTTTTATCTCATGCTCATTACTTGCCACTCATGGCTTTTTGTGGGTTCTTTTAATGATGCATCTTCCTCCTATGCATCTCCAGCACCTACTGGTCTTCTTTCTGTGACAAAATAAAACCCCAGTAAATCCATTTTGGGGGTTAGGGAATAAAACATGCCACCATTTCCTGCCGTGTACAGGAAAAGCAGCATGATAAAAATGCCCACTGAATGGGCCATGTGGTTATGTTTACTTCCTCTTTCTTCCTCATGTGAAGAAAGATGAAGTATTGTGGGACAGAAGCTGGTGGGAGCGACAGTAAGGAAATGTGATTTCCCCCTCGTCTGATGACTCTCTGTGACTGTCCAACAATAGATATTCCATGACACGCCAATAATGATTGATAGCCTTCATCTCAATGCATTTGTCTACTACCCCCTTTTTATTGTATTAGATTGGGTATCTTCTGGGCTTCAGGAAACTAAAGCTTCCTACTTCTTAATATTTCTAGAGGTGGACTTAAGAGAGGGATCCTTGCCAGAAATATTTGACCTCCCCCACCCCCCAGCTGGACTGCCTAGGCAAGATTCAGCTTTAGAGGCAGCATCATATTGAACCTGTTCAGAAGACCTTAAACCAGTGGTTTAAGGTGTCTTCTGAACAGGACCATCATGTCCCCTTGGAGTGGGGATGATGACAAGCATATAAACCAGTGGCTCTCACCATATTTTATGGCAGTGAATTCCATAAAGTGATTGTGTATTTTGTGAAGAAGGGCTTTCTCTTGCCTGGTCTTCAAACCAAAGCTTTCCAAATCTTTTTTTCCCAGAGATACTTGACCAACTACTCTACTCCATAGCAATAAAATCTTAATAAGCAATCCATCAGAGCCTTCAGGAACATTATTGCGCAGGTTGATTTCTCCATATTAATATCAAGCATGTGAGCAAATGGATTTTTTTTTTCCAGGATGGAAGTCTTTTCATTAACTATTTCTTCAGTTCTGTTCGGGGAAATAAACTGAAAGAATCCAGACAGAGAAAGGAGCATAATTTATTTCCCCCCCAACCCATCTGTACAGGTGGTATGAAACTTGTTATCATGGATTACCTGAACAGATAATAACTGAGCCTTTCATTATCCTTTAATGCCAGTGGGAGAGATTAATGAGAAGAGGACAAGGAAATAGCTGATCTTTCCACTACCCTGGACAGATTGGAAAAGCAATAAAATGGTGAGTAAATGGCAAAGGCAGCACTCAATTCACTAAATATTAGAGAATAATCCTCTCTTTGTCTGATGGACATACACTACCTGCTTTGACTCATTGCACCAAAAGAATCTGCTGGTTTGGCAAAGTGCTGCCCTACCCATGCGTTGATGCATAATCAGAATCACATCTGCTAGCTGAGCATGCATCCTTGGAACATGTTCATGCTGACAAGAATCTGGAAAGAAAACAGATTGGTATTCAAAAGTGCCACAATGATGGCAAGAAAAAGAAATACCGTCATCAGTTTTGGGAAATCTTTGTCCCACATCGTGAAACTTGAACTTTGTATCTCAGATCCTCAAATGCTAAGCTTATGGTACTGTAATCAGAGAAACAAAGCAAAGGCAAAGGCAGAAATAGCCATTATACGCCATTCTCCTAAAGTTAGTGGTTTTCAACAATGTCCCTATAATGTGCAGTTCACTCTGCAGTTCAGCTCCGCAGCGGAGCGGACCATAGACGGATTGATGCGGGGCAGAGTGGACGAGATCTGAAGGTTGCGGATCAGGAGTAGAGCGGATCGGGGGGGGGGGGTTCATGCACAGCCCTAATTTTAAGGGCCCTTCTCTTTGGAGAATTTTCTAACCCAATAGTATGCATATTTATTTAACTATGTGTTGAAAAGGTTATTAAGAACACACAGCTGCCTATACATTCAGCTATCCTTTGGGCCTGTTCAGACAACACATTTAACCATGGTTAGGCTGCTAACCCTTTTGCAGCAAATAGTGAGTATGTTTAAACTGTGGTTATGTAGCCACCATAGTTAGGAATGGTTCACATGACACACTAGGGCCATTTCTACACCTGGCTTTTCCCCCGGGATCATCCCTGTGCATCCAAATGACACAGGGGATCCTGGGAACAGGCAGGGATAATCGCTTCATTTTCCTGAGATAATCCTTAGGTGTAGAAAGGGCCTAAGCCAAAATGATTAGCTCAAAATGCTTATCCACCATGGTGTAGCAGGTCATCTGAACAGGGTTACTGTCTCTGGGTATGTGTTCTTACTTCTTGCAGCTTATGATCATGGGCTCACTGCTTGGAGGTTAAACTTTTCCATGCTGGGAAAGAAAGAAAGAAAAGAATCTGTTGATTCTCTCTCTCTCTCTCTCTCTCTCTCTCTCTCTCTCTCTCTCTTCTTTCTTTCAGAACTCCATCAGATGAGTGTATTATTGCACACTCATTGCTGGGCACTCATGGATTCGTGGGTCCCTCTCATGACAATGTGTGCCACTGAATGGGCCATGTACAAGTTGTTTACTTCCTCTTTCAAAAGAGGAAGTAATGAGGGACAAACACATGGATGCAGTAGCGACAGTAAGCAAACATGATTTCCCCCATGTGATGATGACTGACTCTCTCTCTCTCTCTCTCTCTCTCTCTCTCTCTCTCTCTCTCTCTCTCTCTCTTATGCAGCTGTTAAAAGCACAGGTGTCCAACCTTGGGGGATGGGCAGGGGGGATGCTATTAGATATTTTGAATTCTAATAAGAAACTTTAAACCCTTAGTGCAGTGTACCCTTTTGTGCTAATGAATACTGACATTAGAACTCCTTTAGTAATGACATTAATATAATCATATTTGCTCTTTCTGGTTTACAACCATTCAGCATACAAAATAATATTGTGCCACAAAGATATACTATGAATTGTTGATCAAGTTCAGTGGATGAATCTCCCTTATCAGAGTAAGAAATTATATATATATATATATATAGAGAGAGAGAGAGAGAGAGAGCATATAATATTCACGGTTGTGTTGCCTCCATTATATTCCAAAAGATAAAAGAGCTATTGTGAAAGGTTCTGTATGGCAGAGAAGTGTGGGCTTAGAGGAAATAAATTAACTAAGATCTCATGCCTGCAAATTCTTTGTGTTTGTAATTTTATGCTTTGCTATTTCACCCATAATATTAAAAACCCTTTTAGTATGAAGTATAAAAAAGCATGACTTAGGGTTGACATTCCATACATTAACCTCAATTATGCAACTAGATTGTTCTTGTTTCTAATTTTAGGCAATTTTATGTTTCACTCTCACACTGGAAGCTCTTGGGTAACCGTTTTTTACTCATAGTTCTATTTAACTCCAAAATAAATTTAATCATGAAAAACTGCTTGATTCCATAAGAGCAGCTGCTATTTCAGAACTGTCACCTTCAAATCACAGTTTTAGAATTATGCTATTTCATTTTGTACAGGAAGAAGATAAGCCAATTGTTCTGGTACAGGAGCCAAATGTTTCAGTAGTTGAGGTATAAGAAAATATTTCCGGTGGGAGAAAATAAAATATGGTCCAGCCAAAATGAAAGATAGCAACCAACAAATGCCAAAAGCACACAACTACTATAGTAATGTACAATATACTAATTACTAAAAAAAGGGGTTGAACACTTATATAAAACAAAGGTTTTATATAACATAATAAACAACCATAAACGGCCATAGTACCAATTAGAATAATGATATACAATTGTAGAAACACAGAATCTCAAAATGTAAACACAAATCTAAACAGTATTTTTTTAAAAAATTGACTTAAACTTCTTTCAATAGGCTTTTTGAATTGACATAAGCTTCTTTCAATAGGCTAACAGAAGAAGAAAAATCTGTTTGAGGTTTTTCTGCTGGGCTTTAAGCATTCAAGTGGATACATATAGAAAGAAGTTTGGAAGCTCTGCCTTTTTGGCCATAGCATTATCCCTATGGTTGGTGTAATTCTGAAGAAGCAAACAGCGAAAACAGGATTAATTCGCACCGGTAGCCTGTTAAAGCCTATTGAAAGAAGCTTATACCAATTCAAAAAGTCTATTGAAAGACTGCAGCACCATCTGCTCTAGATGGCTGGAGAATGGCGCTGTAGTGTCTTCCCTACTGGTTGAAGTGACACAAGGAGCCAGTAGTGTCCTATGTGGCTCTGTAAGTTTGCTAATTCTGGCCTGTATATTTAGTCTGAACAACTTCTCACTCAGTGGGGCGTGAGGGGAGACATGATAGAGGTGTACAAAATTAGGCATGGTATGGAGAATGTAGACAGGGAGATGTTTTTCTCCCTCTCTCAAAATACTAGAACCCGAGGTCATCCCATGAAGCTGATTGGTGGAAGATCCAGGACAAATAAAAGGAAGTACTTCTTCAAAGAGCACATAGTTAAATTATGGAACTTACTACCACAGGATGTATTGATGGCCACCAATTTGGATGGCTTTAAAAGGGGATTGGATAAATTCCTGGAGGGGAAGGCTATCACTGGCTACTATCCCTGATGGTTGTGTGCTTTCTCCAGTATTCGAGGCAGTGAGCTTGTATGCACCAGTTGCTGGGGAACATGGGTGGGAGGCAGGGCCGGTGCCAGACTATTTTGCGCCCTAAGCAAGGTGAGCTACTTTCATCCCCACCCCCCAAAATGCCAACTTTGATTTTTAAGAACATATGTTTCCTGGAAAAAACAAGAAGCACAAAACTTGAAACTGCTAAATTTATTTTAAAGTGCAAGAAATACGTCATGCCAATTATAGCAAACAAATTGGAAAGGAACGTCTAAGGGTCTAAAATGCATTATTTATTTATTTAATTATTTATTTATTTATTACATTTTTATAACACCCAATGGGCGGTTCACAAAAGTTAAAACCATAATAAAACAAACAACAGGTTAAAAGCACAAATACAAAATACAATATAAAAAGCACAACCAGGATAAAACCACGCAGCAAAATTGATATAAGATTAAAATACAGAGTTAAAACAGTAAGATTTAAATTTAATTAAATTTAAATTTAAATTTAAATTAATTAAATTTAAATTTAAATTTAATTAAATTTAAATTTAAATTTAATTAAATTTAAAATTAAGTCTTAAAATACTGAGAGAATAAAAAGGTCTTCAGCTGGCGATGTAAGGAGTACAGTGTAGGTGCCAGGCGGACCTCTCTGGGGAGCTCATTCCACAACCGGGGTGCCACAGCAGAGAAAGCCCTCCTCCTAGTAGCCAACTGCCTCATTTCGTTTGGCAAGGGCTCACGGAGAAGGGCCCCTGTAGATGATCTTAAGGTCCGGGAAGGTACATATGGTACATTTAATAGGAATATCATCTCCAAATCATCCCCCCCAACTCACACACGCGCGCGCACAGACACACTCAGCATCACTCACTCCAAACAAACATGTGTGAACACATGCATTCACTCAAAGACCCCATGTACCCCATTCAGCCATACATTCTCTCTCTCTCTCTCTCTCTCTCTTCCGGGCACGTTCTGGAAGTCCAAACGTGGGGCCGCCCCACCCCCACCCCAGCGTCCCTGGCTTCACTTCGGCTGGGCGGGCGCGGGGTGCCATCTCACCTGCCCAGGCCCAGCTGAATCCTCGGCCTGGGCCGGCTCACAGCCAACGCATGTGAGTGCTGCACTGTGTCCGGCGCCCCACTTAGCTTGGCGCTCTAGGCGGCCGCCTGAGTGGCCTCTATGGTAGCACTGGTCCCAGTGGGAGGGTGCTGTTGCACCATGTCCTGCCTTGTTGGTCCCTGGATGATGACTGGTTGGCCACTGAGTGAATAGAGTGCTGGACTAAGTGGACCTTTGGTCTGATCCAGCAGGGATCTTACGTTCTTATGTCCCTTCAACTTTGAAATCTCCTCATAGATCATCTTACATTACACGAAACAACAGGCTTCTGGTATAGCATCCTGTAGGCTGGCATAATTTTGAAAGGAAAACTATATGATCTGGGAACTTGTCCAAATTTATCTGTGGCTATCAAGGCTTTCCTTTCCTTGGGCATTCCCTTACCTAATACTGGTGTTAGAAGAATGTATGCTAGTCCATCTCTCAGCATTGATATGCCTGGCAGCCATGCCTGCGTTACCTGCATGTTCGGCTGTACTGTGCAAATGTTCTCCTTGCAAACCAAAGTTGGTTTATTTATTCATTTATATAGCACCTAGTGAAATATTCAGCTCCTGTACCAGAGCAACTTGCTTATTATATATGTGTTGAGGTCTTCCAGAAGCCTCGTGTGGTGCAGAGTGGTAAAGCAGCAGTTTCTGCAGCTGAAACTCTCCCTACGGCCTGAGTTCGATCCCAGCGGAAGCTGGTTTCAGGCAGCCAGCTCAGGTTGACTCAGCCTTCCATCCTTCTGAGGTCGGTAAAATGAGAACCCAGTTAGCAGGGGGAAAGGTAATAATGGCCGGGGAAGGCAACGGCAAACCACCCCGCTATAAGGCCTGCCAAGAAAATGTCAGTGAAAGCTGGCGTACCTCCAAAAGTCAGTAATGTCTCAGTGCTTGCACAAGACGTTCCTTTCCTTTCCCTGAGGTCTTCCACACATGGTCCTCAATGGTTGGTCACTGGGGCTCATCAGATGAAGTGGGTGGGTGGGGGATTACAGGAAATTGTGTTTCCTTATCATAGGCTCTCTTGTTGATTCTCTTCCGCTTTCAAAATGAGCACTTTTCACCGAGAAGAGACCAGGAACCACGTGGCCTAGAGATCTCAATGGATTTCAGTGAGGACAGTGGCCTCTTGTGGGCAATTTATAGTGCAACCTCAGAAGACTCAGATTCAAACAGGGGTTTTTTTGTGTGTGGGGGGGTGTTACTCTAAAACGGTTGGAAGTGCACAGGACATAGACGTCCTCATGAGAAGGACTCGTGAAAAACTATGAGTGGCCTGTAACGAGCAAGCAATAAAGTACCTGCCTGATGTCGCTCACTGTGTGAACCGAATGCTGGACTAGATGGATTGATCCAGCATAAGTTATATGTACTCAAGTAAGAATTATTATTTTGCAAGAATGCTACATTCTTTACAGGAATTTTAAATGTATCCAAGAAAGAGGCTTGATCATGTTCATATCACATCAAAACAACCCTTGATTTAAACCTTTCAATGCATAAATGCCAGAATTTAAGGCAAATATATGGCTCTTCTTTGTTCTCTGTTCAGGTCATTGTTTATTAGATTTTTCTAATGTGCAATAAGATGATGTTCCAAAAATCTTTTCCACAAAATATATGAACTAGGTTGGCATAATGGTTCCCACATCTCCAACAGATGTGATTATCCAAGTTGTATATCATTTTCAATTTTCACTGTGTCAAGCACCATAGATACTACATTGTCAATATACTTCCTTTTAATTTCACAGTTATCAAGGTACCAGCACTCCACATCCCCCCCCCCCCAGCTATATATTCACCGGGCATATTTCTGCAGATTTGCCCATGGGCTAAAACGATTTAAGTCAGCAACTTTCAGAAAGTATTTGAAGTGAAATGGGGACAAGTATTAGCATAGCCTTTAGGATGGAAAAATGTGATTCTGCTAATGCATTTATCATGTTTAACTATAGGTGAGAGGCATTATTTCTAATGAAATAATAATTTTTAATACCACAGCCCATCATGAAAACTGTCAGTGAATCTGAAATTCACATATAATGATTGAGTTGGGAATTCTACCCATTAAACTAAAAATATAATCCATTGGGCTCCATTTTAAAAGTGCTTGTTTTGCCTGTCCCATATTGCCTTAAGTGTATTCAGTTAGAATACTTTGCTGCAATTATCATAACGGCAATAGTCAACTTGCTTCCTGTTCAAAAACTTTACTAATATACTTTGCACTCTTTCCATGCTGTTAGGATGATGTTTGCTTTAATGGGTCTTGTCAAAGTATATTGAATTATCTATTGAGGTATGTAAAATGCCTTTGCACAATTACTACAACATCTCTCTCTCTCTCTGTCTTGGTCTAAAGGGATTGCACTGCTAGACATCCATTTCCAGATTATGACACAACAGATGAATGCTTTCTTCTCTCCTACTTTAGGATACATTCTCTCAAATAAGTAGGCAGCTGTTCAGCTACATTTAAAGTATTAGCGGTGTGCACGGACACCCCCCCCCCCGCTCTGCCCCGCGGGCCGATCTGAAAATTTTAGATCGGCCCGCTCCGCGCCGCCCATACTCCGCTCCTCTTCACCGCGGACCTCCGGCTCCGAATCGGAGCTCCGCAGTGGAGGGGAGTGGTGCCAGGTAAGGCCGGGAGAGGAGGGCGTACTGGGTGCTGCCACTGTCGCCACCCGTGCGGCGATGGCGGCAGAGCCCGATAAGGGACCAAGGGGGAGGGGTCCTTACCTGCCTCTGTCCGCGGTCCGTCGGCTTCTTCAATTGAGCCCGCGGAACCAGGAAGTCTGGGGCACAAGTGCGGCCTAGACTTCCTGGTTGAACCGCGGGCTCAATTGAAGAAGCCGATGGACCGCGGATGGAGGCAGTTAAGGGAGAGGAGGGGGGGTTACCGGGCCCTGCCGCTGTCGCTGCATGGGCGACAGCGACAGCGGCAGGGCCCGGTAAACCCCACTTACCTTTCTTCCGGAGCTCCGGATCAAGGCGAAGGATCCGCCTTCACCTCGATCCTCTTCGCCACGCTCCGCCGGCCCCCCAATCCTCTTCGCCTCTGCCTTAAGGGGAGGCAAAGCACCCCACTCCGCTTCTAATTCGCCGGTCCGATTAGAAGCGGAGCACATCCCTATAAAGTATACAGTCTGTTGTAAAAACAGTGGAATATTTATTTATTACATTTCTATCATTCCCAAAAGCACTTATTTAACCAGTTCCCATATACACAGGTTGGACAAACCATAATGATTAGTGCTGTGCACTTGTTTCATGACCAAAGGAAAATTCAACATAATGGGACATATGATTTACTTCCGTTTGTCCCAAATCCCCAAACAAAAGTTAAGGTACAAATGGGAGTCACTTCAGTATTTGAGGGAATATCTTGCCTGTATATACTTGTCTGAGTGGTAAGATTTAGCCAGTGGACTTTCCGTCTCCCACCTCTGGAAACTGTACATTAAATGGAGGGCCTTCTTAGCTATGGCACCCTATTTGTGGAATGCCTTCCTTTGCAACTGCAGCTGGCGTGATACTGACCACATTTCGATGCCATCCTATGACCTGGGTCTTTTGGGCCATCTGATTTTATACCATTGATAAATATAATGGATTATGGTTTTATGCTGAATTGTTATTATTGAATCCCACCTTGAGATCTTTTGATATAGGGAGGTTCAAAATACTTTAGTAAATGAATGAATAAATTAATTGGTCCATTCAGAGGCACAGGCGTACCTTCTCAGGAGGCAGGAGCTGGACCTGTCTTCCATAACCAAGTCTAGTAGCTGCCATTTTTATTTATTCAGAATGTCCTGTTGGTTGTGTTGTTCCAGGGCATTTCAGGGAGAATAATTGTGATTGCAAATGGGAACCACCATTTTTCAATGTCAAATACTATATTTTCTCCATATTTCTCAGAATTATGGGATACTTGGGACATGATGATAAAAATAAAATGGTGGCCACAAAGAGGGACTACTAATATCTGTCCACTGGTATTGAAGTGTAAAAAAGAAATAAAGGAAAAGAATAAGGAAAAAAACTTCTGAAGCCAATTGTGGGAATGTGGAGGGCTGGAAATAAGGAGGGGGACACAAAATTGGGATTTCAACAGGGCCACATTTATTAATAGATCTGCAGAAATGGAAAACCTAAGTGGGCATCTTCTCTAATCTGGCCTCATGCCATTGTTTTATTGGGTGAGACATTCACGGCCTGAGAGTGGCGCCTCAAAGTTTGCCATCTCCCAGGCTTCCCTTTTTGGGGTAAGGAGGCCTTTCGTGTCAACCATCCCTCGTGCCGCGGGGCTCCGAGTGGGTGAGGAAGGTTGGCCTCAAAGGTAACCCTTTAATTCCGCCAGCTGGGCTGCAAGGCTCAAAGCTGGGGAGCCTCAAGCATTACCCATCACTGCAACGATGCCTCTGAATATTAGGGGTGTGCACAGACCCCCCGCTCCGCTTCACTTGCAGATCCGCCATTTTCCGGATCGGGCCGCTCCGCCCCGCCCCCGCTCCGCCCACTTCCACTCCGCTCCGCCCGGAGCTCCGGATCCGGATCCGGAGCTCCGTTTCCCCCCCCATAGGCTTGCATTGAAAGCTAAAAAATTATACAACTTTTTTTCTGTTCAAGTTAGAAACCTCATGTTTGGCACCATGACACCTCATGGGGATATACACACGCATGCCAAGTTTCAAAGCAATCCCATCATCCCCTGATTTTTGGCGAATTTTTGAAAATCGGGCACCCCACACACAACATCCCTGCGAGGTGGGCAGGGGAGGAGGGAGGGAAGGCAGGCAGGCATGCAGCTGGCATTTCTGGGGGCATAAGGAAGTGAGCCAGTAATGCATATAAAATGGAATAAATCAATCAATAAACAAAGGAGGGGTGGAATTAAAAGCAGCAGTGTTGCTCAATAAACAACAAGAAGAACTTTTTTTAAAAGGCTATATCTGTCTTTTACCAGCAATAGGGGGACGTGCCCGGGGGAGGGGGAAGTAGCTGCCAGTTCAAGACACTGACAGCCACAGCTCTGAGAAGAAGTAAAACGCTCACTTCGACTCAGAACAGGCATTGCTCCACCACTGAAAAGTGACCATTCACTTCAACTCATGATAGGCATTGCTCCACCGTTTTACTCTCTTTGGAAGGCTCTAATGGCCTTCCAGTGCAGGAGAGAGTGGGGGCACGTCCACGATGAGATGCCCTAGGGGAGCTCATCCCCTTGCACCACATCGATTCAGTTGTTCCCCAAGGTTAGGGTGGGGAGCAGTGCTGTGTTTCTATCTCTTATTCTTGGCTTAGTATATGATTTCAGGTTGTGTTTGTGCATTTGGTGGGGCTACTGTGTTAAAAAACACGGGGAAAAGCCCGTTCAGATGAAGAAAGAGAAGTTTCCCAGAATCCCAAGTTACCTGTTTTGCCTATGCCCTCCTCCAACTTTGGGATCATCATGACCGGGAGCTGACTCTTCCCCTCAGCCCTTTGAAAAAGGTATTTTTCCCGCCGATTTTTTAAAAACGTCTAGCCCGCGACCCGTACGATGCAGAAAGTTGAGAGTGGTCTCAAAATGATCCCCATCCACGACTCTCTGTGCACAAGAATTTTCAGAACGATAGCTTAAACCCCCCCCAGTTATCCCCGATTCTTTCCCTCAATGCAATCCTATGGGCGAAAAGCCGAAAACGCAGTTTGAGCCGCGCGGTTGACCCGATTTTCACAAAAATATAGCCCGCGACCCGTACGATGCAGAAAGTTGAGAGTGGTCTCAAAATGACCCCCATCCACGACTCTCTGTGCACAAGAATTTCCAGAACGATAGCTTAAACCCCCCCCCCAGTTATCCCCGATTCTTTCCCTCAATGCAATCCTATGGGCGAAAAGCTGAAAACGCAGTTTGAGCCGCGCGGTTGACCCGATTTTCACAAAAATATAGCCCGCGACCCAGACAACGCAGAAAGTTGAGAGTGGTCTCAAAATGACCCCCATCCACGACTCTCTGTGCACAAGAATTTCCAGAACGATAGCTTCAAAAACAACGTAGTTATGCGCGATTATTTGCCGCAATGCAATCCTATGGCGAAATGTTTTCAAGATGGCGACCGGAGCGCTCCGCCTGAACTCGGAGCTCCGAAAAATGGGCGCTTCTCTTCGCCTTGCTTCTAGGGGGTCCGCGGTCCGCTCCTACTCCGCCTCTGGGTAAGGCGGAGCAGGCCAATCCGCTACTGCTTCTACGCTCCTAATCGGAATGGAGCACATCCCTACTGAATATTCACTGACTCTAACCCGCTCAAGATGCCCGCACATACCTGCCTGTCAGCAAATGTGACCAAATTGTAAACACTGCAAATCTATCTAATTATTTCTCCCCACCTGTCTTGCAGTGTGAAGTAGGCAAAAAAACTCATAACCAGTGAAAGATTATGAGTAAAAAAAATCCTAATCAGCCTCTTAGGGTGACCAGAGAGCCCATACTGTCTACAGGGAGGGAGCTGTGCTTCAATGAGGAGGAGGAGGAAGGGGGGGGGACAGGTGAGATTTCCCATCCCCCTCCAGTGGCACCATAGGGAGGCTGCCAAAGGCATGCCTTGTCTCTCTCCCCTGCCCCAATAGCCTCCCCATGACCAGGCTGCACCAGTCTTGGAAATAAGGCATATGTGAGAAAAAAGATGAGTGAAATGCTAAGTAATGAAACATGAAATGAATATCTTGCCTTGTTTAAAGCTGGATAGGCGCCCAGTGAAATCCAGTGGATGTACCAGAACTCTGGGGAAAGTTCCTAAAGCTTTTAAAACTTGATGTTGTACAGACTTTATACTGTTAGTGTTACCCTACCCTGTGCCTGTTTGCATTCTCTTCCCCTCCTTATTGTTTTACTAGGATTTTATTCGATTGTAAGCCTATGCGGCAGAGTCTTGCTATTTACTGTTTTACTCTGTACAGCACCATGTACATTGATGGTGCTATATAAATAAATTATTATTATTATTATTATTATTATTATTATTATTATTATTATTATTATTAAGTTCCAAGAAACTTGTATTTCTCTGCAGCAGACACATACCTCACCCATGACCGATTATTGGAGAGTTGGCTCATCCCTAGTTGGTAGTGGGATCCTTATAGCCAGTCTTGAGGAAAGGGAACATTGCTTAGTGGTGGAGTGTGCAGGAAGTCCTAAACTCAATTCCAGAAATCTCCAGAGAGCCAGTGTGGCATAGTGGCTAAAGTGTTGGACTGGGAGTCAGTAGATTTTTATACTGGCACTATGCCAGTGTGGCATAGTGGCTAAAGTGTTGGACTGGGAGTCAGTAGATTTATATATATATCAGTTGCGCTTTTTATACTGTATTTCGTAATTGTGTTTTTAACCTGTTGGGTGTTTTATTGTGGTTTTAATTTTTGTGAACCACCCAGAGAGCTTCGGCTATTGGGCGGTATAAAAATGTAATAAATAAATAAATAAATCCGGGTTCTAGTCCCCACTCGGCCATGGAAACCCACTGGGTGACTTTGGGCCAGTCACAGACTCTCAACACAACAGTTGTTGTTGTGAGTATAAAATGTTGTTGTTGTGAGTATAAAATGGAGAGGAGGAGGATTATGTACGCCACTTTGGGTTCCTTGCTGGAAAAAAAGGTGGGATATCAATGCAACAATAAACAAAATAAATAAATAAATAAATAAATAAATAAATAAATAAAAGCATAACATAGAGGATGGAAAAGGTCTCTGCTGGAGACCCCTGGGAGCCATTGCCAGTTAAAATAGAGAATCCTGGAGAAATAGTCTGATTTGGCTTGAGCATTGTCATGTGTTAGGTTCACCTCACCCAAAAACTCAAAGCTCCATGCCTGAGGCCTAGTTAACAAAGCCCCCATCATGCATACCTAACATATGACCCTTGACTAACTCTAACTATATGGCTACAAGAAAGGCAAATGCTATTTTGGGCTGCATTAATAGAAGTATAGCTTCCAAATCACGTGAGGTACTGGTTCCTCTCTATCCGGCCCTGGTTAGGCCTCATCTAGAGTATTGCGTCCAGTTCTGGGCTCCACAATTCAAGAAGGATGCAGACAAGCTGGAGCGTGTTCAGAGGAGAACAAACAGGATGATCAGGGGTCTGGAAACAAAGCCCTATGAAGAGAGACTGAAAGAACTGGGCATGTTTAGCCTGGAGAAGAGAAGATTGAGGGGAGACATGATAGCACTCTTCAAATACTTGAAAGGTTGTCACACAGAGGAGGGCCAGGATCTCTTCTCGATCCTCCCAGAGTGCAGGACACAGAATAACGGGCTCAAGTTAAAGGAAGCCAGATTCCAGCTGGATATCAGGAAAAACTTCCTGACTGTTAGAGCAGTACAACAATGGAATCAGTTACCTAGGGAGGTTGTGGGCTCTCCCACACTAGAGGCCTTCAAGAGGCAGCTGGACAACAATCTGTCAGGGATGCTTTAGGGTGGATTCCTGCATTGAGCAGGGGGTTGGACTCGATGGCCTTGTAGGCCCCTTCCAACTCTGCTATTCTATGATTCTATGATTCTTTCCACTCCCCCTATTTTGCATATGATAAAGGATGTCAGATACAAACACACACACTAACAAAAGAAAAGCCAATGTTATAATCTGCCAAAGTAAAAAAAAAATGTCCATTGAACTTGTCTATACAAGGGTGTTAGTCTGCTGGATCTGCTTTCAGCTTTGTCACAGAATTGAGTTCTAATTTGTACACAATGTCTTTCTTTCTTTCTTTTTTATTTCTTTGTAGCTTTCCCACTACACAACCTCTAGGTGGCATGGTGGTATAGCAGAAAAGAAGATTGAGGGGAGAGATGATAGCACTCTTCAAATACTTAAAAGGTTGTCACACAGAGGAGGGCCAGGAACTCTTCTCGATCCTCCCAGAGTGCAGGAAACGGAATAACGGGCTCAAGTTAAAGGAAGCCAGATTCCAGCTGGACATCAGGAAAAACTTCCTGACTGTTAGAGCAGTGCGACAGTGGAATCAGTTACCTAGAGAGGTTGTGGGCTCTCCCACACTAGAGGCATTCAAGAGGCAGCTGGACAACCATCTGTAAGGGATGCTTTAGGGTGGATTCCTGCATTGAGCAGGGGGTTGGACTCGATGGCCTTGTAGGCCCCTTCCAACTCTACTATTCTATGATTCTATGAATGTCGTTACAGAAGGGGAAATGTGTTTTGATTGATTTCCCCCACTGTAAAATAAACCGGGAAAGGGCTCTAAAAAGAAATAGAAGTGAAATTGGGGGCCATATCATCTAATGAACCCATAAAAACCCTGTGTGTGGACAAGGGCACAATAAATGCCTCCTGTAGTATGGTGACCATATGAAAAGGAGGACAGGGCTCCGGTATCTTTAACAGGAATGTAGAAAAGGGAATTTCAGCAGGTGTCAATTGAAGAGGGTGAAATTCTCTCTTCATCACAACAGTTAAAGCTGCAGAAGCCCTGCCCTCTTTTGTATCTGGCCACTCTACTATAGCTAGTGTAGCTTTAACTGTTGTGATGAAGATGAAATTTCACCAGGTTCTCCATGTATACAAATGACACCTGCTGAAATTCCCTTTTCTACATTACTGTTAAAGATACAGGAGCCCTGTCACCCTATCCTGTAGAAAAGCTCATTAAAGCAAAAACAACATGTCTATTGGCATATTTATGTCGAGGAGTTAGCATTATTTCAGTATCACCACATGGCCTCTTGATTACTGGAATGAGATTCACAATCCATCCTCTACCCTTAGACACTCAGGCAGTTTACCGATGTGTCACAAGAGACTTTGCAAAACCAGAAGAGATGGGATACCTTGACCTTTAAATGAAAGCTGGCTTCCCCCCAAAGCTATTACATTGCAAACCATCTCAGGCATAAATTGCAATAAAACTAAGAAATGGAGACTTCCATCTAAACTCACTTCTAAACAAAATTTACATTGAGAACACTTCTACAGGGCTGATGGGCAGTGTATTCAACTCTCCAGTATTCATGAAGCAACTAGCTGCTGAGTAGCAACCTTATTTCCCATTATTTAAGTTAACCAGAACACAAAGAAAAGCTTTTCACACAGCACACCTATTATCTGCCTAATCAGTACTTCACTGATGGCTTTTATTGCCTTGCAATTCATGTTTTTTGTTTTTTTTTTAAACAACCCACATTATTATTAATTCCATATGTACAAAATGACTCCTACTCCTGGCCTGATTTCCCTCTTCACATATGGTAGGTATACTAATCTGGCTGCATAAAAGCATGCCACATTTAATAAACCTTCCAAGATAGTCACGGTCTTGCTTGCAAAACTGTTTAGGAAGATAATTCATGTTTTACTACCTGAAAGTAATTGGGTGATAATTTGATGTAGGAGGAACATATAAAGTATGCAAATATGGGGAGGGCAGCACCGATGAGAATGGCTGTTGAAAATACTGTTATAATGGCAGTAACAGGCCCAAATCTGGATGCGGGGTAGAATGCCTGGGACCAACAAAGATGCCCCGCATTGGCCTAGTCCTATATGCAGGTTGTAAGCTAGTACAATATCAAACTTACCATGCCATTAGACTTCCAATTCCCTGACATTCTGGAGTCTTCCCTATGGCTGAAATGGGCAGGTTTTTTGATAATTGAATTTTCCTGTTTTGGTTGTTGTTGTTGTTGTTGTTGTTGTTTATTTAATATAATTTATAATTACGGTGTTGACAATCCTGCCCTCTTCCCAATGCATTTGAATCTGCTTTCTTGAAAGATCTATATGATCAATGGGATTATACATAGGGCTGTGCTCCGCTTTGCTTCAGATCGGAGAAGTGATTGCGAGGCGGCCTGATTTACCTCCAACAAAGGCGGAGAGAGATCGGGTCGGGGGAGCTGCAGATCGAGATGAAGTGGATCGAGACCAAGCGGATCTTTCACCTCGATCCGGAGCTCCGAAAAAAAAGGTAAGTGGGGGCTTACCTGGCGCTGCCACAGTCCATGCAGTGACGGGGTGGAACCAGGTAAGGGGCAGGGGGAGGGCGGCTTACCTGGCTCCATCGCGGTCTGGCGGCAGCTTCAACTGAGGCCGAGGATTCAAACTGGAAGTCCAGGCCACAGCTGCAGCCTGGTCTTCCGGTATGAGTCCTAGACCTCAGTTGAACCCGCTGCTGGACCAAGACAGAGGCAGATAAGTTGTGAGGGGGTAGGGGGGCCTTACCTGGCATTGCTGGCGCAGAGCTCCGATTCGGATCCAGAGCTCCACAGTGGAGCGGAGCATAGGCGGATCAATGTGGGGCAGAGTAGACCCAATCTGGAAGCTGCAGATCAGGAACCGGAACGGATCGGGGGGTCCATGCACAGCCCTAATTATACATACTTAACTAATGGTATTCAAGATTTCATTTCAAGGATCAGGGTTCTAGAAACTCAGGCAGAACTTCTATAGATAGAGGAGCATGTCCTCTATCCATGGAGCAAGCAATGGGAGTGACAAGGGATGGGGCAAAGCTAGCAAGCTCATCCCTGTTCCCTTCCTCACATGTAGAGTTTACATACAATGAGAATGACTGAATAGGCTTAAGTTCTCACAACCATCTTAATGGGCCTACGAAGGGATATTTTGATCCTTGGGCCCCCTGCTTTAATCCCAAACTAGATCACCCTTGATGCCTCATATTTACAGTAGTGTCTGCCATGCCTGGCTTGCCTAGGTGCAGGAAGAACATTGTAAGTGTGGGGTGAGGAAAAGGTGAGGCAGGGATGTGGGCTGCATACCCACACAGGCAGCCTAAGCTAAGGGGAGGGTCTCATGGGTGATATTAGAGGATGCATCTTCTTGTGAGTGAGACAAAGCACTTGTGGGTTTTTTGGGGGGAGGGGGTTGTGAGAGGGCCTAAGAAGATGGAGAATCATTCCAATACAGCCAGAACATTAAATACAGGCAACCCAGTATGTTTATCATTACCCAATTTTATTCAACCTTAGCAATAGGTAGAACCGATAACAAAATGCTGCAGTGTAATCTCAGCTTCGCACAGGAATGCTCTTGTTCAAGATTGCAGCCAACAATGCCCTCTTCAAGGATATTCCTACCATCTCACTTCCAGTTTAGAAGGAATGATATGACCTGCATATTTGACATTACTTCTCTATGAGTCAAAGAGCTTCTCTAAATGAGGCTTTTATTGTGCACTTGTTATTCCCTATTATGGATATTTACAGGATCCATAGCTGACGTTGTGACTCTCCAGTTTCTTTTCTGTGTCTAACCAGCACTTTAAATTATGATTTTTAGAGAAGAGAAAATGCAGCATATAATTGTGAAAGCAAAAGAAAGCACAACTCCTCTTGAGTTTTTGCACTATTCTGCTACACCACAGTGGCACCTAGAGGATACACAGCAGGGAATCAGGTGTAGTGCTCCAATAGAGGTGATGTTTGCCCTGTCCTGGATGGGTTTGCACTCTCCCTAAAGGATCGGGTCCGTAGTTTGGGGGTGCTCTTGGATCCAGAACTGTCACTTGAGGCACAGGTGAACTCAGTGGCAAAGAGCACCTTTTATCAGCTTAGGCTGATATACCAACTGCGCCCTTATCTGGACAGTGATCGCCTAGCTACAGTTATCCATGCTCTGATAACCTCTCATTTGGATTACTGCAATGCGTTATACGTGGGGCTGCCTTTGAAAACGGTCCAGAAGCTTCAGCTGGTACAAAACAGGGCAGCCCGTTTACTAACAGGGACTGGCCGGCGAGATCACATTACGCCAGTACTTTTACAATTTCATTGGCTGCCAGTCCAGGTCCGGGCACGATTCAAAGTGCTGGTATTGACATTTAAAGCCCTAAACGGTTTGGGGCCAGGTTA
This sequence comes from Elgaria multicarinata webbii, assembly GCF_023053635.1. Lineage (NCBI taxonomy): Eukaryota > Metazoa > Chordata > Lepidosauria > Squamata > Anguidae > Elgaria > Elgaria multicarinata. The sequence goes on along the minus strand of NC_086184.1, from coordinate 20,386,536 downwards.
TTTGAAGGAATGCCTCCTCCCGTATGTACCTGCCCGGACCTTAAGATCATCTACAGGAGCCCTTCTCCGTGAGCCCCTGCCAAAGGAAGTGAGGCAGGTGGCTACTAGGAGGAGGGCTTTCTCCGCTGTGGCACCCCGGTTGTGGAATGAGCTCCCCAGAGAGGTCCGCCTGGCGCCCACACTGTACTCCTTTCGTCGCCAGCTGAAGACCTTTTTATTCTCTCAGTATTTTAACACTTAATTTTAACTTAAATTTAAATTTTACTGTTTTAACTCCGTATTTTAATTTTATATCAATTTTGCTGCGTGGTTTTTATCCTGGTTGTGCTTTTTATACTGTATTTTGTATTTGTGCTTTTAACCTGTTGGTTGTTTCATTATGGTTTTAATTTTTGTGAACCGCCCAGAGAGCTTTGGCTATTGGGCGGTATAAAAATGTAATAAATAAATAAATCTCAATTCTGTGACAAAACTGAAACTAGATACAGTGGATTAACAGCCTTATGTAGAAAAGCTCAATGAGTTTGAACTGAGTTGTTGTTATCATTGTTGTTACTTTAATGAAAGCTCAAGAGGCCTGGAGTATCATGAGAGGAACAGCCTTCCACACAGTCTCCCTTGCATCTAAATAGCTGCTGAACAGAATCTCACAGATACAACCACTACAGCTTAATATGAATTACTGAATTATAATACCCCCAAAAGGAGTGGCCATTTGAAAGAGTTGTTTTTATTTTGGGTCTAGAGGATTTACTGGAGGACTTCACACCTCCTTCTTCATTCTCAGCTACAATCCAGGTCTGCATGCTTTCTAAAACTTTCTATGATAAGAGGTACCCTCAAGTCATAATCCTTGACCTTTTGCAAAAGTCAGAGAATTGCAGTCTAAGCTCTAAACAAAGAGTGCATACGAAACAGGGTCATTGTATTCATTCACCCTGCTGAATGCACATAAGAGGCTACATTTCTTTCCCCAGTCTGTATTTAATTTTTCAGCTAAATTGCATAAATGAACTACTCTGTTTAGTCTTTTTAACATAATTTTAATTTGCAGTACTAAGAGCCACATGCAATGCAGCAGAAGATAGAACTAAATTACTTTGCAGTTATAGGTAGATAACTGTGCTTTTGTATTAAGAAGAGGCTTGGGAATTATCACACACACAATATAATAATCTAATTAAACCACAGGAGCGTTTGACAAAACTATATATAACATATATTGCAAATCTATGCAACTTACCATGTTATGTCAATATAGAACATGACAATTTTAAGACAGCATTCTCTCTCTCTCTCTCTCTCTCACACACACACACACACACACACACACACAATCTGTCTCTTGGTTAATTTTTAACTCCACTTATGATTACTCTCTTACTGTTAAGGCTGTTTCTTTTGGTCAATTAAAAAAAAATCCATAAAAGAATAATTACAAACAAATAGGGGTTACTACTCAATTGCTACTCATTTCCCAGCTATACTGCTCTGTATCCAAAGAACTGCACAACTTCACATGTGCAAAGAAGTTAGGACTTTTATTTTTCAAACATTAGTCCTGCATGCCACATAACAAACCTGGTTATTTGGTCAAAATAAACAATGCAAACAACCAACAATATGCAGAGTTGGCTATGAACCGCCGTTGGTTATCATTTTATGTGGAGGGCACCGTTGGTTATTTCATCAGTCACAGAGTCACAAGGCAAGAGCGGTCCAAGTGGCAGCTGCTGCTCTAATCCAGCTGGCAGGATAGATTTTCAGAAGCAGTGGCTGATAGGATATTAGTGGGAGGACTGAAGGAATGAGGTAGGGGGGGGAGTCATCTCAGTATAGACTAATAGTCAACTCAATGCTGATCCTAATCCACACCATGGATATTTTGTGGGGAGTACCCCTAGATAAAGGACTTTCAAGTTGACTATTACTCCATGTGTTGTCTGTATGTAGCCACTGTTCTCCTCCATCGGGATCATCCTCCATCGGGTAGGTTATAAGAAATAAATACATCTGCCACCCACAAATGTAATGTGAGATGTGAGCTAGGAAGTGTAAGAGAGCCATTTCTTAAATCAAATGCACACTCTATTCAGTGTACTTTCTCCTTATATTGGAGATCTTAATTCTCAGTAACTATGAGATGTTCCTAAAAATAATCATTATGACATTTAACATCTTTGTAACAGCAATGAACATAGGAAAACAATTAAGCTGTTTTTGAATATTTAAAATTGTCAGGAAGAAAGAGAGAGAGAAAAAGAAGGAATGTTCATATCTCACTTATTTCCTGGGAGCACTAATAATGATGAATAAAATATTTCCCAAAGCAGCAGACCTTGCTCTGTTGTGTATAAAAAGCCTCTCTTCTTTCTTTCCACCCACCATTTTGCCAGGCTTTCAAAAGACGGATGGTCTCCAGGGTTGCTTTGTCAGAAAAGGTCAGCGCAAACCTACAAGAAAATGCAATGAACTTGTGCTATGGGTCAGCTCAGCCAAGTGGCGATAAAAATGATGGCAGCCTTTCTAAAGATAAATGACAGACTTTGTTTGTCTCTGTGTTGACGTTGCCATGATGTCATGTGTAACAACTTACAATCAGTCCCTTGCAGCCTTTATTCCAGGTGTTGCTAGACAGGGTGGGATTTCAAATGAAATTGACTTTTTTAGGGCGGGGGTAACCTCTAAGTCAAACACCCAAGAAGCCATCAATTTCTTGCTCTATGTCAAGGAGCTGTCATGTCTGTGCAAAGTTAAATTTGTCACAAGGAAAGAAAGTTTCACCAGAGTCTATTTAAATAATTGGGGAGAAGAATCTCTTTTCCCAGGTGCTTTTTCCTGCAGCAAGCAAATGTATCAATCATTTTATTCTTTGGAATAACAATTTATTATCCATGCAGGAGGCCTTAGATTCAATCTGTACAGTGTTCTGTGCATTGTGTCAGGTACTAGAATGTGTCATCAGTCTTTATCAAGGAAATCATTCTGCTCTTGTCATCTATTCCTATTAATAAGGCTATTTATTACTTGAGTAATTAATTATGGCAAGGAGGTTGCCATTGACAGAATAAATAAATATTGATGAATTGCTTAGCGAATAATGGCACAGTCTCTAACTAGGTTTGAAAATGTGGCATTATAATAAAGTGTTATAAGCTCAATTGGCACCATCCAAAGAAAGTGGGAAGGTTGGCCATACAGAAAAGGCCAGGAACTATTTTTATGAAATGCAAATGGCCCTTCTGATATGTTTCAACTTCCCTTGGTGGTGATATTGGCAGTGATAATGAAGAAAACATTTTTATAAAATGCTTTTCAAAAAATGTCTACTCCAAAAGCAAACAGCAATTAAAAAAAAATCCAGTGAACAATTACAGTTAACATGCACCTATTTTCAGGCAATATTCACAAAAGTGGATTGTGATGTTTATTTCTGGACTAAGTTTGGAGGGGACAGGGAAATATGGTTGCTTATACTGGGTTATAAGAGCTGATTGGGGGTGGGCAGACATTTGGGTTGCAGAAATTATAAACCCTCCCTTGAAAGGGGACTGTGTTCCCCCTTCCCCCTAAAGGAGTCACTGGTAATGTCTTTATTGAAAATAGCTTTCAGTGGTTCCTACCATCCTTGATAATTGTTAGCCAATTTTGTGTGTCTGTGTTTGTATGTAAGTCTTGAAGTGGGTGGTGCCATAAACTCCAGGCTTTCTTGGGTAAAACTGGTTTTCTTGATCCTTTTCCTCTTTGTTCTTGTCTGGTTTGGGGAAGGAAACAGCCATGGTTGCCTTAGTGGCTGACCTATGCCAAAAGTGAGACAGGGCACGTTCATCCTTGTTGGTTCTGTTGAACGTCTCAGTCATATTCTATATCATCAATTATGGAAGCCTTCTGGGACACTTGACCACTATAAGAAGGAAAGTGTTGTGATGGTTCCAATGCACATTTATGGACGTGCAATTGCAAGTGCACACTTTCCAAGCTGACTGCAAGTTTGGGAAATTGGAGGTGGAGGTAGGGGTGGGGGAATCCAATTCCAGCAAAGAGGGAAAGCTGGAACAAAAGATGCCTGACAATCTGTGAAACACTGAAGCAATAGATTTAACAAAATTTGTTCATCCCACTTCCATGCATACACCACCTGAAGCTCCCCATTGAATGGACAGAGGTAACAAGGGTGAGCAGGTAAGTCATGCTAATGTTGGCTATGAAGCCAGGTAGGGTCCCTTCCTCTTACTAACTGAGTATATGGAGTCCAACTCTGAATCTGAGTAAGGCTATTGTTATTAGGCCTTCAGCCCAGGTGCATACGGCCCTGAATCACAAAACCTGGGTGAGCCAAATTTTCCTTCTCAAGCTAGCACAATTCCATCCCTTTCACCACTGTTATATATTGAGAGTTTATGGGGAATCTAGCATGAGGAAATGCATCATTTCCTTTCCTGGACTAATAGTAGTAACTTTTTTTCTCTGTGAAAAGACAATGATGAATCTTTTACATTATTTTTGTTGGATTGGCCATTTTTTAAAACATAATTTTGTTTACCAACCGGCATTAAGATAGAAAGCTTTCAGAATCAATGGGCAACATATAATTAAGAATCAGTCAGACATGTAATTTAATCAGCAAAATAGGAAATTCATGAAGGCTACAAATGATTTTTTTGTATGCTTTTTGTGCTAATTTCTTGAGCAATGAGTATTAGTATTAATAGCTTTTGAGACAGAACAGAATGTAGTCTACCGTCTTTAGAAGAAGGTGGCAAAACTGCCTTTGATTTCATCGCAGCTGGGTTGTACTCATTTGCAGAGAAGATCAGAAAGGCTACAAACATTTAAGTTTAATGATTTAGTGAAGTTCACAATTCTCCTTCTCAGGTGTTTTGCTCATTCACTACAGAGACTTTGAATTGGTTCTAAAGACAACCCCCTCAAATTTCAAGTTGGTTCTTCTTTAAAAATAGCAACCCAACAACATTTCTTTCCATAGCAGCTAGCCCATGCTCAAATATCTGCAGGAGAAACCCATCTCTATATCCCAAATATGAAGAAACTCAGCTGATGGAGACAAGAGAAAGGGGTTAGGCAAGCTTTTTATTTATTGGATAGATATTTCTTTATCTGAGTACTAGGTATACATAGACACAAGATAATGTGTATTATTATTATTATTATTATTATTATTATTATTATTATTATTATTTATATAGCACCATCAATGTACATGGTGCTGTACAGATTATACACAGTAAATAGCAAGACCCTGCCGCATAGGCTTACAATCTAATAAAGTTGCAGTAAACAATAAGGAGGGAAAGAGAATGCAAACAGGCACAGGGAAGTGTAAACAGGTACCGGGTAGGGTGAAGCTAACAGTATAGAGTCAGAACAAACTCAATATTTAAAGGCTATAGGGAAAAGAAAAGTTTTTAGCTGAGTTTTAAAAGCTGTGATTGAGTTGGTAGTTCTCAAGTGTTCTGGAAGAGCATTCCAGGCGTAAGGGGCAGCAGAAGAAAAAGGACGAAGCTCAGCAAGGGAAGTAGAGGCCCTTGGGCAGGCGAGAAGCATGGCATCAGAGGAGCGGAGAGCACGAGCGGGGGAATAGTGTGAGATGAGAGAGGAGAGATAGGCAGGAGCTAGACCGTGAAAAGCTTTGAAGGTCAACAGGAGAAGTTTATATTGGATTCTGGAGTGAATTGGGAGCCAATGAAGAGATTTCAGAAGTGGAGTGACATGGTCAGAGCGGCGAGTTGGGTTTAATTATTGGTTGTTTTTAATTATTGTTAGCCACCCTGAGTGCTATGTAAGCACAAGAAGGATACAATATACAATTCCATATAGCTAACTGATGAAGGGTGCAATCCTATGATACCTAGACATGGCCTGTCTCTGCTGAAGTCAGAGACAGAGCTGTGACCTAGTGAAAATGTTAAGAGTGGAGGTAAGGAAGCTGGATCGCTCCCAGATTGCCTCATATCCTCGTCTCTGCAGTATCCTCCTCTATACCTACAGCTACTTGAAGAATGTCTGAAAGAAAAGGGGGGCTGAAACACATCAGAGCCAGAGTGGCTACAGTGTTGGACTGGGAGTTGGGAGATCCAAGTTCTAGTCCCCAATCGGCTGTGGAAACCCACTGGGTGACTTTGGGCCAGTCACAGACTCTCAGCCCAACCTACTTCACAGGGTTGTTGTTGTGAGGATAAAATGGAGGGGAGGAGGATTATGTACACCGCCTTGGGTTCCTTGGAGGAAAAAAGGCGGGATATAAATGTAATAATAATAATAATAATAATAATAATAATAATAATATACAAAATTTTGTACAATAAACTTTTCTATAGCATCCTGAGACTTTTCTCACTTTTTCTGTTCCTCATCTACCCACCCACTGAAATGGCTCCTTTCCCTTATACCAAATCTTGGAGAGGTAGCTGGTGCGGATCTTTACATATTGGGAAGGGAAGGTGTTGAATCCTGGATTTTCACTTCAGAAGTCAAAGCGCTGACCTTGGAGTGGGGAATCTGAAGTATCCCATGGTCCCTCAGACATTGTCTAGTGACCATAGGATTGCTCCCTAAGTGTTTCCCCCCCTTAATTCCTATATTAAAAAATCTTGAAGGAAATTATTTGACATCCAAATGGTTGTAGTGAATTAATTAGGCCTTTCTCATCACCTGTGTTTGATGGGGGGGGGGAAGAAACTCTGATTTCAAAACCAATATTTTACCATATTGCCCTGTAGCCACATCAATATGTCACCCAGCCTCTCTTATTTCTTTTGTATTGCTCTTTAATTAATAAGTTCCAACACGGTACGAATTATGGCGTGAATAATTTATATTGGGCTCATAGCTTTATTAGCTATGAGGCTGAAAGCAGAGCCCTTTGGAAACATTACATATGACTTACTGCATTGCAATTCATACCCTGAAGCACTTTTTCTATAGTTATTTATACAGCAGGGCAAAATTGAAAACTTCAAAATAAAATAAAATACGTGATTATATTTTTCTATAATCCCCCCCCCCCAAAAAAAAATCATGTCAAAATAATTTAGGCAAATTAAAGACTTCCCATTTTTACCATTGCTGTGCTGTTCGTATTCCCAATATGGTTATCATATTGACATTATTTTTCACTCTTGGTAATAGAATGAGCATAGGTTCGTAAAGACCTTGGTACAAAGAATCTGGAGTTAGCATGTCCTTTTATAACAGTATATTTTATTCTATTCTATTAAATCTGTTCTTCTTTGTAGCTTATCGGTTCAGAATTCTTTTAACAAGAAAGCTAAAGGAGAAGTGTATTTTTAAACTTGCTTCTATAATCCATGAAAGAAAGAAAATGAAAGGAAATGAATTTAAAATGGCAGCAAAGATAGCCCTTTTTTCAATCCTTTGTCTCACAGTGCAGTTCCTGTTTTTGCCTGCATGACAGGAGAGAAAAATCATGGGAAATGTGGGTCTGTAATGGCCCACACTGAATGTTCCACCTCAAGCTCACCAGACTTTGGCTGGTTGGCTTTCATAATAAAATTTACTAGTTAGTCCCTCAAATAAATCAATTAACACTATATTGGGAGCATCCATATTTGTTTCCTAAAGAAGCAATTAGTTTAATGGTCCCCCCCCCACACTTCTCTTAAAAAATAAAATAAAATAAAGCCCAATATGGCATGGGCATGATAGGTTGAAGTGATTGACTTCATGCATTCACTGAAACTCCTTATGGTACAAAATCGTCGGTGCACATTAAGTCCAGATGTACAGTGCTGCCACAATTACAATATTTACAGCTCTTCCCTGCTGATTTCACAAATAGGCCCTGTCAATCAATTGGATGCTGGTTTCAAGGCAAGTAGGCTGCAGAATAAATGGGAAAAATGAGGCCCTTCAATCAGAAATGGCAGGTTCATTTCATCTTTTCCTGTTTATAGAACAGGGTGAAAGGTTCTTTGTCTTAAATCTCTCTTCTCTTTCCCATCTGCTTGTTGGACATCAATGCTATATTGCAAACAATGAAACCCTCCGAGATAACATATAATTTTCTTCTCTTTGTTTCCATGTGGTAGAGTTCAGGCCACTGCAGGTTCATTTCCAGTGGAGGAAAGGCAAAGCGTTGGGCCTCATATCTTGCTAAAGAAAGGGATGCATGAAAATCTCATTCGTGTTCACAAATCATGCAAACACGTCCCACTAGCAACCACAAACATGAATGCGAGCAGGAATGCAATGCATAGGACATTTTCACAATTTCCCGAATTTGTGTTTATGTCAAAAAATGTGCATATGTGTACTTATAATAGTGCACACTTGCGCTGATGTGCAAATCCACCAGCCCATCCCAAAATTTAAATTTCATACTTTAGCATATGGGGAGGGGGGAATGCACAGTTAGGAAAAAAAATGCTTATTTTTGTTTGTTTGTTTTTCAGTTGGGAAAAATAGTGCACTTTTAAAAGTGCATTTTCCCAAATTTTTTTTTTAAAAAAATACTTGCATTTGAGAATGCAACCAAGCTGAATTGAGTTTCAAGGAAACCCCAACAAACTCAGACATTGCATGTTTTCCCATCCATAGTTAAGATGTAGGGATGTTGTCAAGGTTCATAATTTGGACTGCAATTTAGCCTACTTGTAATGCTCAGATATATTACTGCTCAAACATCAATTTATTGAGATGTTCTTCTGCAGCTCAAAAGGTAAAGTAAGAGTATGCACATGACCAGAATATGCTTTTACTTTAATTCTGTTCATTAAAAACAAACAAAAACCCGTATCCTCCATGACTGTGTGTGGGTTTGTGTCTATGGCTGACGGGACATAATATGTGGTGGAGTTGTTGTTATTCTTATGGAACATGAGGCCTGCTAGCAAGCTGGGACATCCACCACTAGATGTCTCCTAGTGCAGCAGGAGGAAGTCCCACCACCATCATTGTTCTGCCAGGGGAGGGGGCCAAAATGGGGAATCCCAGAGCTGGCTAAACTCCTCTATTCCCCACTACATGCCCCTAAATAGGCTCTGAAATTATGTCAACCAGAAGTAATGAAGTTAATTCCTTCCTATTGTAGTCAATGGGGAGGTGGTTTAACAGGAAAAAATTGGGGAGAATCGACCCATTCTGCAGTGCCTAAAAACAATCAAATACCCCCCCCCCCCAAGGGGGGTTATTTAAGATTTTGAGAAACTGGGCAAGGCCAGGTTCTGGAGCCTTGGAGGACAAAGAAGCATGTGGTCCTTGAGGGCTTTTCTCAAGTTCTGAAGAGATTCTTAAACCTAATGTTCTATAGCTTGCACAAAGGCTTTTATAAATTTGCAGCCTGAGCTCTGATTAGTATTCTGGACATGGACAAAAAGCAGATGACATTTTAAAGCAATATGAGATGGTGCCATGAACATTAGAGATCAATTTATTACTCTTGGGTGCAAGGGCTTTTCTTTTCTTTTTTAGCATTTTCCAATGACATTGATAATTACTGACCCAATTCCACATCACACTGAGGGCCAAAAGAGACATTGTTTTAAATCTGTATCTAGCAACAACTACTTCTTTTCTTTTCTTCCTTCTTTGCTTTCTTTTTTCATTGTTGCTTTTGTCCCTGAGTGAAACCTCATACATAAATAAATAAATAAAATTAAGGCCAACCACTTTTCACAATGTGGTATGTGCACTTTCAAGGTATTTATTTATTTATTGTATTTATATCCCACCTTTTTCCTTCTAAGGACCCCAAGGCAGCATACATAATCCTCCTCCTCTCCATTTTATCCTCACAACAACAACCCTGTGAGTTAGGTTGGGCTGAGAGTCTGTGACTGGCCTAAAGTTACCCAGTGGGTTTCCATGGCTGAGTGGGGACTAGAACTTGGGTCTCCTGACTTACAGTCCAGCACTTTAGCCACTACACCACACTGGCTCTCTAACTTTTCCTCAAGCTTAATGTATATAAAGCAATGGTGAGAAAGAATAACCTCTAATACTATTTACAGTTAGTGCTACAGAAAGGTATACCCTTGAAGTGGTGTGACTTTGACTACTCTTTCGCAAATGTTGCCAATATCCGATCCCCTATCCCCCCAGCAGTCAAGGAGAGGACCTAGTATTTAGGGAAACTCAGGAAGGGTTGATTGGAGGATGTTCACCAGTGAAACCAGTCTTACAACGGTCCAAATAATGAAAGAGGTTTGGAACAAGACTAAGGCCACAGCTAGACCTAATGTTTATCCTGGGATCATCCAGGGTTCGCCCCTGCCTGAGCACTGGTTCCCCTGTGTGTCACCTAGGTGAACAGGTTTGACCCCTGGATGATCCAGGGATAAACCTTAGGTCTAGCTATGGCCTAAGAGTAACATCCTATGGGCCCTGGGAGAGCATCCCAGGGACCCTAGGGAAGTTCAGAAGAACCCTTCCGAGGTTGGAGACAATGCTCCAAACTTAGAAGGGGGAGTTTTAGATCTGACATCCCTCCCCCCCACCCCCTACACTTGGCAAAAGAATCACACTGGCTGCCCCATGTGGTCATGTAAACAACCTCACAGAAGGAGGAAAAGGGCCATTCCAGTGGGCGGTGAGGAAAGGAAATCAGAAAGGCCAGGATGCAAGTTAGCCTGAGCCTGCTTCAGCCTCCATCCCTCCTCCTCCAAAGAGTCCTCACTGGACATGCTGCAACGCATGCCTAGCAACAATCAGGAAAGTTGGAGGACAGGCAGATGAAAGTCAGCCTACTGCTCCTTCGACCTATGAGCTGCAACCCAGCAGGGCACAGGAATCTTGAAAGCCTCCAAGTTTAGGGCTTCCCAAGAAGTAACAGCACAATCAACAGGGCTGTGCCTTTGATATCAATGTGTCTACTTTATTTATGACTACATCTGGCTCCATCCCAGATTCTGTAATCTCCAAGATAGAAGCTTTGATTCCATACTACCATGTATAAATGTATGCATGGGAGTATCCTATTAATTGCAGCCATGATGTTGAGAAGCCCCCAAACCTGGAAGCTTTTGTCCATCCAGTGCAGGGTGGGAGGAAGGATGGAGGCGATTGTCACTTCCCTGTCCTTCTGCCCTTCATATTTAACTAGATGGGCTTTATATTTCTACCAATGGAGCTTCAGATGAAGAGGGAAGGAGACTGTCAGAGGTTCAAGTTTGCTCATATCATGGTCTCTCCATTCTCCTCTCCTACCCACCCACCAAAACGTCCCCTTTACCCTGTGTCTGAGGTATATTTTCTGAACTTGGAGCACAGCCATACAGTTCTTTCTGTATCAGCTGCAAAAAAGACAGAGGAGATATGTGTGAATCCCTCTTCTGAGATTGGAGATATTTGAATCTCTCCTCTTTGACCTTGGAAAGGAGAATCCCTAGTATCCAATGGTTCCTCAGACAACATTTAGGGGCAATGGGATTGCTCCCTAATGCAGTCTCCAGAATTAAGAGATGCAATACCTTAGGATAGAATATGGAATAAAGATTCCCTTTTCACATGTTAAAGATATTCGTGCAGGGCCAAATCCTGCTCCTATTTTGGGGAGCCTTCTCTCTCCCTTCAAAAGAGGCATTTTTTCTGCTTCCTTCACAGGGAGGGGGGAATCCAGAGATTTGTTTTCTCCTTGGGGAGGGGAACAGGGTTTCCATAACTTTTTTAAAGTGTAGCCTGTTGTTCAGGGCCCTTCTTCCTATTGTTTAGTTTTTCAAAAAATTAAACAAAAAACACCCATCTTCCCCCGACATTTGGAGTAACCCAGGAGTTCTTAGTGAATGCCTATTGGAGACCATGTGACCTCACCCTCTCCAATAAGCATTCAGGAAGAATTCCTCTTGCTCCTGAAAATGTTGGGTGTTGTTGTTGCTGTATTTTAAAAAAAGAAAAGAAAGAAAACCCCTCAACAACTACTTCATTTAAACAGGTTTGTGGGAAACCTATTTCTCCTCCTAAGAAGAAAATTCTCACCTCTCCCAGCCTCTTTTACTTGAGTTTTCATTTCCTCTCACCCTCAAGGAAAGCCAAAAATAGAATGATTGAAATTTTTGGCACAGCACACACACACACACACACACACACACACACACCTCACCACCACACATCCCTTTCACTCAGTTCTATATTCTCCCATTTCCCAAACAAACAAACAAACAAGCCATCGTTTGGCACCTTCTGGTTTTTAAAATGCTGAAAGCTGACAGCCCCAGTAGTTTTACGAGATCTCTGCCAACCTGTTAAGCATTGACAAAACATGAACTGCAGCCAGTGCCTTCCCTGGCTAGTTGCTGTAGCTGCAGCCGTCCAGGATGTAAGTCCCACTCATATCAGAGAAGCTTAATTCCATGAAAATGTGCAATTTGTGTACTGTCCAAGATGTACACTGATAAACCATACCACAGCAAATAATCTTCAACCCCCTTGTGACACACAAGATTACAGATTTCATAATTAAAAAAGAAAAGAAAATGTTTAGAAGCACATTTAATCTCACACGGTTGTGAGATGAAATGCACATCTCACAAAGTGTATTTTCCCCAAAATGTATGCATTAACTGTGTGCATTTTTAAAAGTACTTTTTTCAAAAGTATGCATTTTATGCTGCCTATTAGTTTCCAAGCAAAATATAAAGTGTTGATTATCACCTTTAAAGCCCTATATGGTTTGGGTCCAGGCTACCTGTGGGACCTCCTTCTCTTGTACAATCTGCCCTGCACACTCAGGTCCTCTGGGAAGAATCTACTTCAGTCAGTCCAAGTTAGGCTGACAACTGTTACCCAGAGGACCTTCTCTTCTGCTGCTTCTAGACTCTGGAATGACTTGCTGGAGAAGACTTGTCAACTTGACAGTCTATTAGCATCCAAGAAAGCGATCAAGACTGTTCTCTTCTGGCAAGCATATCCAGTGGAATTTTAGGATGTATTTTATAATGATTTTAGGGTGTTTTTAACAATGTGTATTATGTTTTTAATTCAGTTTTGTGTATTTTATATTTACTGTTGTTCCCTGCCTCGATCAAAATGGAGAGGCGGGTAAGAAACAAATTTCTTCTTCTTCTTCTTCTTCTTCTTCTTCTTCTTCTTCTTCTTCTTCTTCTTCTTCTCTCATTTTGAAATGGAGGCATTTCTTAAATGTACTGATGCTGTCAAACACTTCTTCTTCTTCTTCTTCTGTGAGTCACATTGCAATTTCAGAAATGCATAGACTTTGATTTAAGATTATGTCCAAGTGCAAACTGGGTGCTAACTCGGAATAATCCTTATATGAATTGAAACATAAGAAAAGCCATGTGGGATCAGAACAAAGGTCCATCTAGTCCAGCATTCTGTTCATGCAGTGGCCAACCAGTGGTCAACCAGGGACCCACAAGTAGGACAAGGTGTAACAGCACCCTCCAACCCTTTTCACCCAACAACAGTGCAGACAGGCTTAATGTCTCTCATACTGGAGGTTGCACTTAGCCATCAGTACTAGTAGCCACTGATAGCCTTCTCTTCCAGGAATTTATGCATCCCCCTTTTAAAGCCATCCAAATTGGTGGCCATCACCACATCTTTTGGTAATGAATTCCATATTTTAACTGTATGAGAAACAAATTTCTCATTCACACCTAATGAATGGGCATTAAAATGGGAAACGCAGCTCAGTGTAAGTGTACACTGTGACAAATATCCTAAACTTTACAAATACACTGTTAGGATTTGATTTGGTGAGGGAGGGGTCACTTTCCAGGAGAAATAATCTTGGGATTTTCGTGGATATATAGCTCATGAATATGTTGACTCTGGGTGCAAAAAAAGGTATCAAAAATAAAACTATTGCTATTATAATATTTCTGTAACACAAATGTGTAAGCAAAAGTCAAATTCATCAAAATTCTCCAACTTCCACCTCAAAGCTTGTTTAACTCATGTCCATATCGGATTGCAATCTTTTCTGACAAAAATCACTGCAAATTTTCATGCATATCTTCCCAATTGTATGTATCAGTTGTGTACATCTTTGAAATGTGTGCATTCTTCTCCCAATGGAATTAGGTATGTTTGAATACATTTTTCAAACATATACATTATCCATGCACATATTTTTTTTTCCAAATGTATGCATGCTGTCAAACACATTTTTAGAGGTCTGCAAATCTCATTGCAAGCTCAAAATGTAGGGTTTTTTACTGCAGATAGCATTCAAGCCCACATTCAGTTTGGGAGGTGCAAACTGGGTAAATTCCAAACAAAAACGACCTGACAAGAATTTCTCAAACATCCCTACTTTACACAAATCTATGGTGTGGTCACATTTGGAAAACTGTGTACATATTTGGTCAGAACTTCTCTAAAATGTTATTGTAGGGCTGGGAAATATGCAGGAAAATGTAAACGTAAGAGCAATGTTTACATTTTTGAGAACGATTGATTTTTTTAAAAAAAGTGAGTAGGAGTAGAGTGGGGTAGCGTTAGTCATACAATGGTGGAACAACTGCTTAAAAATATTGCTTCATCTCCTTCCCATGTGTTATCAGTCATTAGTATGGATCATTCAAGCCATTTCTCCCATTTGTGATACAGAAGTCAGTAAATAAAGAGATGACACACAAAACTTTGGGTTTAAACAGGGCCACATTTAATCAAGATCTGCAAAGGGGGACCTAAAGGGGCATCCAGTCTGGCCTGATTTTCAGACCTTTCTGCATAGGCTGAGCTATTCATGGCCTGTGGGTTGGCGCTATGCAATTCACCCTCGCACAGGCTGCCCCTTTTGGGGTAGGGAGACCTTCCCGTGTCACCCCCAACCCAGGCCACAAAGCTCAAGGTGGGTGAGAAAGGTTGGCCTCAGAGGTAACCCTTATCTCCCAGCCAGGCTGTGGGGCTCAACGCTGGGAGCCCTCAGGAATTACCAGTCACCGCAACAGTGCCTGTGAATGCTCACCATTACAAAATCCCTCTGAATGCCCGTTCCTTCCTGCCTGTCATAAAATGTGACCATATTAGCAATTAACACCAAATCAACCTATTTATACTCCCTGGCTATCTTACAGTGTGGAGTAGGCAAAAAACAACCACCACATGAACAATTTAGAACATGAGAAAAAAATTCCTACTCGGCCCCAAATGGCAACCAGAGAACTCACACTGCATACAGGGATGGAGGGAGCTGCACGAACAAGAATGGAAGCTGGGAGGGGTAACTGCCTCTTTATAGGCCCATATTTTACCCCTCCCCACAAAGTGGCACCACCTGCTCACCACCAATAGCAGCAGGGCACGTCTCCATTCTGCCCCCACACACAAATGCTTCCCCACACCCACGCCACACTGGGCATGGCAGAATGGCTCTTGTGAGTGGAGAAGGAACCCATGAAACAATTACATGGGCACCAGAGCTTTGGAATAAAATAGGGCCTCTATATAATTTATATGAAATTGCAGAAATCTATTAGGTCCTTTCCTCAGGCATCTAGGCTGCCATTAAGGGTGAGCTAGTCTACTAAGGCAGGAGCTGGGTTAAACCCAGCCCCTCTCTTAGGCCTCACTACATTTTGAGTGTGGAGAGACTTACCTGCATCACCCCCGCCTGGTGCCACAGGACTCCAAGTGGATGAGACAAGAAGGTCCCCCAAAGCAAACCATATCCTGGAAGGAAGGCCACATAACCCTTGAGGAGCAGGCCTCTGGATTTGCTATAAAGGTGACAGAGTGCTTGCCAATCCCTATTCCATCTCCTAAAGTTCCCGAACTACCCTTCACACAAATCAATTGACCTATTTACCCCATCCAGTAGGCAAAACCTGTACACAACGTGCCAATTGGTCTCAGGCAAAATTCCTACTCAGCCCCCCCCCCCCCCCCACTCCAAAAGGGCCGACTAGCTAATCCCATATCTGCCGGGATAGGTGGAAAAGAAATTTAGACTGAAGTTAATCAAAAGACAGTTTTAATAAGAATTTCATAGATCAGCTGTGTCCTCTTTTTAAAAAAACTGTTCATCACTTTCTCAGTGAATGAACTTGTGCTGCTGATCTGTTACATTCCAGGAGTTCCGTTACGTAGTTTCATTTCTCATTCTGCTGTCACCAGGAGCCAATACTGTGTCTCATCACTGTGATCGATTGAACTATTACCACTTGGTGACACCCAAAGGCAGTGTTGCTGCCTTTGGTGGAAGCTGACGAGTCAGCATTATCGACCTGATGGCAGGGAGGCCTGGCTGTTTCTGACAATGTCAGTGGTATTTTCATATTGTGATTTCACAAGTTGTTATCAAGGCCTCCCAACGTTTTTGTTCTTTCTATGACACCGTGCCCTAAAATTCATCAAGCAATATTGAGCCAAAATTAGAACGTTACAAAATCAATTCTGTGCGACTTCAAACACTGCATAATGGCAGTTTTAAAGTAAGGAATGAGATACACAACATGTGGGTTTGTTTCTTTGTTTGTTTGGGGGCACTTTCACTTTCAAGTAACATTCAAGGATATGTCTCTTAAATGTGACCAAATATGAATACAGCACTTACCCAGAATTGCAGTGTTGGGTATTTGTTAATGTGAGGTAAGGATGGATGAGAAATTCATTTCAGAACATTTTTTTCCCACTAAAATTCAGTCAGTTTGCACCTCCTGGAACAAAATACAGACCCAAATAGAATTTGCAGTCAAAGTTTCTGAGTTTGCAATGTGATTCATACAACAACAACGTTCAAAATGTATGCAACAGAAAAACGCTGATGAAAAATGTGTATTTTTGAAAAATGCACACAATTGCTCTTATCAATGGGAGAGAAACATGTGCATTTAAAAAAGTACACACTTGATTCAAACGTTTGGGAAACTGTACAAAAAACTATGCAGAAATATTTGTATGAAAGGGGGGTATAAAACTCATAACCTGATACAGGGAAAGGTTGGAACACACATTGGCCATAATCATGCGTCTTATCCATAAAATAGTTAAGGGAATGCATTAATGCATTCCCTTAACCATTTTGTGGTTAAGCAGTATGGTTTAGTATGTTGTCTGAACCAGGCCTTTGAGATGTTATTTTGGGGGTCAACAGGTTTGGGGAGGGTATTCTAAGGCATGAACGCAAACTCACCTCACCCTGTCTTGCAAAAGGCAGGATGAGGAGTATTATTTTGTGTTGGTAGCTGTGCTTGTAACTTTGAGAAGGCCTAAATGCTCTTCTAAGGTGTGCTGCAAGGCTTGCAAACTGAAAGCATCATTAGAAACAACGGGATATCCTTAAGAAGGGTGGCCATATGGAAAGGAGGACAGAGTTCCTGTATTGTTAACAGTTGCATAGAAAAGGGAATTTCAGCATATGCCATTCATATGCAAGTAGCGCCTGTTGAAATTCCCTCTTCATCAGGAGCTGCAGGAGCTGAACTAGAGTAACCAGATAAAAAAGAGGGCAGGGCTCCTGCAGCATTAACTGTTGTGATGAAGAGGGAATTTCACCAGGTGTTGCATGCATACAAATGACACCTGCTGAAATTCCCTTTTCTATGCAACTGTTAAGACACAGGGGCCCTGTCCTCCTTTCCATATGGTCACTCTATCCTAAACTTGTAAGGAAATAGCAAACTGCTGTGTGTCTTTCAGATTTTGAAATTGCCTGTTCCTGTTGGCAGTAATACCTAGGAATTGACAAGTCAGTCTATTTCCTGTCCCATAGCACTTCTGAATGTCTTCTTTCACAAGTCTGTTCCATCCCATTTCCACATTAATTTGCCTTAAAAAAAATGGAAATGCATATTTAAATGCTTCTTTTTTGAATAAAGTTTCATTGAAAATATGAATTTCTATATATAGTTTTGAAACGTACTTTGAGTGGAGGACTGAGTCAGAACATTCAGGAAGTGAAATTGCTGGAGGATAACTGAGTTCATACCCTTAAATTCTCTCAAGAGATTTGGATTAGGTCAGTTTGTACTAGAATTCACAAAGCCTGAATTCCTCATGCATCCTAGTAACACTTCTAATTGCCATTCAGACCAGGAACCTGAATGGACTTGCAACATCATCTGCTGGAACCATTATCCTATGGAAAACATAGGACTTTGGGTATAGACCGCATCAAAGAAAATTGTTATATGCATATTTGACCTTGAAATTGAGCAAAATCTCATCAGGATAATTGTCTGAGCACACAGAAACTCCAAATGTCTGGAGCAGATGGCAAAAATATTATGGGTGTTCAGTTGTTCTATACTAAAACATTTCCCTTGGGGAAACTCTGAGGTTTATTGGTATGTAAAACTATGTTTTGTCATCATACAACCAATTTTATGGGAAAAAATAGAATTATTGAAAGCATTTATAATGCCGAGGTCGTTGGATTCCCTTCCCAGTTTTATAATAAAAAAAATTGCATGCCACTGCTGACATCTTAAGTCCAAAATGGTAAATATCCACTGCTATAAAATGCTGCTGTTTGATCACAGTGAAACTTTATGCTTTAGCTATGAAACCCCAAGTAGATAATGAAGTCATTAGTGTGTTACTCCAAGTTAGAAAATGGGATCAATGCTCCATGCACAACCATATTATGATTCTGCACTTCTACATAATTGCACTTATGCAATTGCTTACTATGCTGAAGCTATGTCCAAGTGTGTTGGCTTAATGGATTGAACCCTTCTTCTGCTTAGAAAATGCTACTCTTAAGCATTTATTTGCTGACACAACAAGCCTTGGGATCAAGCTAGTAATTGGTAAAGTGTTATCCTGTATCAAGCCTACACAACTTGTCACTCATCAAACTCAGAGCAATTCACCAACCGTATATGCTGACCCACTAGGAGTTAAATAAGTCTCCTGTTTTTACTGCCTGTGCCTAGGACTGCACTATAAACAGAAGGATTGTGAAATATCTGATAAGACGCAATACATTCATCCCTGGATGTGTTCAGATTTGTGGGTTGCAATTTCCTCCTATCACAGAGCTCCATCAGAAGAACATTTTATTGCATGTTTATTACCGGGCACTCACGGATTACTTTGGCTCCCTCTCACATCATCTGCACGCCTCCTGCCCCTTCTAGCTTTCTTCATGTGACAAACCCTGCCCCAGTGAGTTCTGACTTATTTTTAAAGACAGAAGTCACCGCTATCTCCTGCTGTGTATAGGAGAAGCAGCAGAATCAAAACGGCACACTGAATGTGGCATGTGCACATTGTTTACTTCCTCTTTCAAAAGAGAAAGTAATGAGGGACAAATGCACAGGCGGAGAACTAACAGTAATCAAATGTGATTTCCCCCTGTGTGATGATGCTCAGTCAACTGAGGGCTGTTATGCTAATGTCACAAATGCAACAGGCCCATAGGTACCTTGGGTATGGTGTACAAACTAGTGATAAGTGAATATATCAGTTTTGCTTTCTTCTGCATTTATTTAAATTGGGGGGAGGGACTAATAATCCCCCAAATATGAATTTTCAAATGTTTATAAATTCTTATGAAAATGAACTGAATGTAATTTCTCACCCATCTGCACCAGCCAAATTCATTAGCGATAGCTATTCCCAGCATGCAATAGACCATGAAGTATCTGTCTGTCATGCAGCTGTTAAAGATGAGAGACATGTTGGTGGGGGGCGAAGGGCAACCTTAAATTAGCATTAATATATAGTGATTCAAACACAGAATTATAAGGAAAAGGCACTTAAAGCTCTTGGCCTGGATGAACAAATCAGTCACTTTTGCTTTCTCCCACATTTGAATGGTTTAAAACTTTAGTTCTATCAGTCCCGAATATGAGGACATTTGAAAATTGCTAAATTGTTATCAGAACCAATCTGAAGTGAAATGTTTACCTATCCTTGGAATAGTGCTATCACAGTGACATAAAAATGAAATGATGGCCTTTGCTAGACCTAAGGATTATCCCAGGCAAATGGAGGGGTCATCCCTGCCTGCTGGATCCCCTGTGTGTCATTTGGATGCATAGGGATGATCCTGGGACAATCCTGAGATATAGGCCTGGTCTAGCCATGGCCTATATCTTCAGACTTACAACCACATGACAGCCGCAGTGACCGCTACAACTTTTGGTGAAGAGTTTGCATCTAGACAAGGTCAGAGTTTGGCATTGTGGGGCAGTCTGGGAACCCCATGCCTCCTGGGCACTGGAGCCCTCTGAAACTGGTATGACTCCTCTTCGCATTGCCACCTCCTTGCCCTCTCTTGGGCCTCTGGCCCAAAGGGAGAAAGCCAGCAAGCAATGGGAGTAAGCAAAGGAACTGCAGCTGGTGCACCCTATTCCTTTGAGTGGTGGTAGGGATTGAGCCCAGAAGGAAAGCAGATGGTTGCAAGAAGGGACCCACTGAGGGTACCTTGCTATAACCCACCCCAAAACCTGGAGCCAGCCACTGGAAAGTACCCTAGAATGTTTGACCCAAAATTCTCTTGGATAGTATTATATAAATGGAGGAGGCAGATTGCATAAAAACAAATGATGCACCAATCTAAAACTGAAATGGTGTAAATTGACAGGTGTTTTTTTTTTTACAACAACAACAACATAAAATTGCTTAAGGTATACAACAGTCTTGCAGGGAGAGACCCTTCCCCCTCCCAAAAAAATTATCGGAAATGCCCACACACCAAATTTCACAGCAGCATTGAAGGAAAATGCAAAAGAGTCAACCACATGACCAACTTCACGGATAACCTTGATTACATGAAATAGCTTAAGTACAGCTTTCTGAAAAGCTGCAGTTACAAAGAGTTTAATTAAAATCAGTGGGAGGAATTAGATGTCAGTAATAATTAAGGTTGCGAGAAAAGAAAAGAAAAACAGAAGAAGGAAATGTAAAGCATGACTACTGTGGGCGTAAAGGGAAGAGCTGGGTCTGCAGAGGTTACATTCTCCCTAGGGCCAGGGTGCTACTAAAAATGACAAGGCAACTGTATTCTGACCAGGTGGTCACAGCATCAAAAAGTCTTGGACAACCATCTGTCAGGTATGCTTTAAGGTCGATTCCTGCACTGAGCAGGGGGTTGAACTCGATGGCCTTATAGGCCCCTTCCAAGTCTACTGAATAGCAGAGTTGAAAGGGGCCTACAAGGCCATCGAGTCCAACCCCCTGCTCAGTGCAGGAATCCACCCTCACACTTGGTTTTGTTTCTCTAAATGCTGCCAGTGGAGGAGGGAGACAGTTGAGTGACTGAAAGTTGCACCTTCTAATCACTGCACTTTGGGGATTGAATTCTATTGATTGTTTCAATGCATTTTTTAATGCTAGCTTCTTTTTCTCTCACTATAACAGGGCAGCTGAGAGTGGGAGGAACTTGGAAATGAAGAGCTAGGTTTTTTATTCGTGGGTCAGGTGGGATAGCATTGTTTTGAGTTTTGTTTACTTCTGATTTGATTCAAAATCATCCCTCCCTCCCTCCCTCCTTTAAGTCAGTTCTCCTCTCTCTGATTTGTTTTTCCCCCTGCAATAAACTACTTGGAATTCTCTGTTGCTCTGTGTTGTGTTGTCTGTGTGCGAGAGAGTGTATTTGTGTACAGTTAGTAGTGAACCAATTTCCCCATCTTCTAGTTAGGATAAAGAAATTAAATAATTATAATTTAGTTTAATAATCTCAATGTAAATATGCAGGAATACTGCTTTATAGTGGTATTGAAGTGCACGGACAACTGTTGGTGCCCATATACACTTTCATACCACTTTCATAGTATTATATCATGCCTGGTGTAGATGTGACATGGGCCCCAACCATTTTCAGTGCACTTCAGTACCACAATAAAGCAGTAGTGTAGATCCTGCACTGCATTTCAATACCGCTGTAAAGCAGGAGTGTGGCTCCTGCCTTTTACATACACTTTCATACCACTTCCATAGTGGAATATCCTGCTTGGTGTAGATGAGCCATGAGATTGACAGATTTGCCCATTCAGAGCTCTCAGAGTGTCTTACATGCAGTCAGTAATAGAAGACAGTCCCTGACCATAGTCTTACAGGACACAAGGAAACAGGGGTGGGAAGGGAAGTTTGGGGTAGTCTTTCAGAAGGGCTAGTAGAATGGTACCACTTCCCTTCTCATTTCCATCTGAGCAGCCTACTACAATGGCTGCTGTTGGTGAAAGTTGAGATAGCAGATGCCTTTATGGGGAAAGTCTTCCAATGGGTCATTCTTTCAGGGAATGCCAAGGTGCCCCAGGTGGGATAGTGGATGTGCTGACTGAAGTAAATTATTGTTTTACTCCACGTATGCAATAATTATACCCTTGTATAATTATACATAAATGGATATGTTACAAGGGCATCAAAGGTATCCTCTCATCCAAAGGAAACCAAACCTTCCTAGTATTCCAGGAAGTATAGAACATGCAACAATACAGAGGCCTTAGCTAGACCTACCTTTTATCCCACGATAGAGGAGGGAAGATCTCGTGTTGTGTTTAATGTGAGTTCCCTCCTCTGTTTACACATGACATGCGACAACTTCACAAGGAGAGGTGTCGCGTCCACCATTTTTAATTTTTTTAAAGAGGAAGGAGTGCATAAACACTCGTGCGCTAAAGGTAAGCATTTTTTTAAAAAAATAATATAAATTCCTGTTCCTCCCACCCTACCCCCGATGGCCACAGTGCTCCTGGCTCCATGCGAGGAATAGCGCAGAGCTGGGTCAACCCACGGCAATGGGCCACATGTTCCACGGTCTCAGGCAGAAAAATCAGGGCCAAAGTGGAGGGCAAGATCCCAGTGCAAGGGAGGGATGATCCCTCCCAGATCCTGGGATCCCCTGTGCATCATGTGGACGTACAGGGACAATCCCAGGGTTCACTCCAGGATAAAGCCCTGTCTAGCTAAGGTCAGAGACATGTTCATAAATTTAACTGTGGGCTCATTTATTTATTTATTTATTTATTGTAATTTCTGGAACACGTAGGGTCAGCTGAAAATGCAGTATTCACCCTGATTCTAGAGAGCTTGTAGGATTATTTCTCATATTCCTGACGCTCTCTAACTCAAGGATAGAGTGCAATGAACACCACAAGGAAAGTCTTTTCAATGGAAAACTAAAATAAAATATGCAGAGCAGTTAAAGAAAGCTGCAGCCAAGAGTTAATGAATATGTAGATTGGAGTCTCTGGTGTGGCTAAATTTAATTATATGGTACATGCAAGCATTTCATTTTATGAAGGTGAAAATAGTATCTCTTGCAACAGAATCACCACCAAAGTGCAAAAATTTGCAGTGTTAATGTGCTTCAAAATAGGTTCTTTCCTTGGCCATTAAAGTGGAAAAAGGGACTGAATTATCAGATTCATGAAAGAATTATTATCTATCCCACAGTGAGACAACAAAAGTCTCCCTTGAATTTCAGAGCACTTAAAATACAGGTTTATCAGACCTATGTTCTTATATTTCTAGCAGTGGATGATATTTCTCTTTTCTGTGAAACCAGAGAGATTGAAGGGACATATCAGATCCAGAACTTTCAAAGGGCCTTAACTTCTCTGAATGTAATGCAAAGAAGAAACAGGAAGCTATTACAAAATGGGATCTACTTAAAAAGAGTAGTAGGGATGAAAAGGGGAAAAATCATTTGGTTTGCATTTTAACGTAAATTTAACTCTTTCAAACCAATATGTGAAACAGAATTCAGTTAGCCTTCACAATACACATGTTCCCCAGTTCTACAGGGGAGCCTTCAAGGTTTTTGTTTGTCTTGGTACAAAAATATTTCTCTTAGTGTACACAAAATGCTCGTATTAGTGAACACTGTGTTAAAATGCATTATATTAGGAAATATGCTTGCAAAAGAAATGTAAATTACATAACATTGTGTTCAAAAATGTATCTATTGGTAAAAAATGTGTTTGAATTTTCATGTGAATCATCTCAAACTTCAGGATGAACTGAATTCATGACTGAACAAATTGAAAAACACTGAAACTGACAGATTCATCCAGCTGTAAAGTGCACTGGTTCTAATTTCCCCGGCCCCCCAAAGTTTTACATTTTATTGTACCTTGATGTGCAGTATTCAAAACCCTATTCAGGCATAGGGATGTATGAGAGTTTCATTTCATTTCTCAAATCACCCAGAAATGCCCCATTTGCAAATCTGAATGTGAATAGTAGCACACTTTCTTTGAAAATGTTCACAAATTCAGAAACATGCATTCACGCTAAAAAAAAATGTGCACTGGAAAAATGTACAACATTCTAAAAATGTGCAACTTTCTCAGAATGTGCAACTTTTGGAAAATGTGTGACTTTTGGAAATTGTTCAGCTTTTACCATCCAAATGAACTGAAAAGGAGGTTATAAGCAAGACTAGAACAGAGCTTTGATGTAAAGTTCAGAGAATTTCAGTGAGTTTGAGCATCCCATGTCCCCCCCCAATCTCTAGACACTCTAAATGCCCTACACAATGGGGGAGAGTTGGCATAAGTGTGCTAACTCTACCCCTATCTTCCTGCATGAGTTGGATGGTTACATTCTGTAGTGAGGCACCAGCTCTATTCATGTGTTCCAGGGTTCTAAATCAGGAATCTACTCAATAAAAACATCTCACTTCTGTGGACTGCCACCTTCCAACTCATTATCATGATATGGCCCAGATTCCCTGATGGGGCAGAAAATTACACAAGGGTCTCCAGGAGACAGAGAGGAATATTCCCGAGGGCATTTTAATCAGTTAGAGCCAGACATAGATATCACGTCTCCCCCTGTGTCAGCTCAGGAACTTACAGAAGGGTAGTGGGGCAACTTAGCAGATGCATGTGCCAAGGCTAAGTGGGTGGAGCAAACAAAAGAATTAAGACGTTCTACCAGGTTAGCCTCTTACGGGAGATCATTAGGGGAAGACAGGACTGAGGGTAGTACTGAGGAACCCTTTCAAGTTCTTTATTGAAGGTGTCATGCTAGATTTGTAGCAACTTGCTTTGCCCAAGGCTTGAGATCTGTTGGAGGAACTCTCCTCCGTGTCCCATTGACACAAGTCGTATGCTATGATAGGACATGGGAGAGGGCTTTTCTCTGTTGTGGCACCCAGACTGTGCAATGCCCTCCCCTTGGAGACCCTACTGGCGCCAAGGCTAACTTTACATGGCTTGGGACCGCAATACCTGATGAAACGCCTCTCCTGACATGACCCTACCCGTACACTGGGCTCAACATCTAAGGTCCTCCTCCGAGTGCCTACTCCGAGGGAAGCTCGGAGAATGGCAACAAGGGAGAGGGCCTTTTCAGTGGTTGCCCCCCGACTGTGGAATGATCTCCCCAATGAGGCTCGCCTGGCGCCAACATTGTTATCTTTTCGGCGCCAGGTCAAGACTTTTCTCTTCTCCCAGGCATTTTAACAGCATTTAACAACGTTAACTTTGTTTTTAATGGACCCCAGAATTGTTGTTTTTTAAATGGATACTGTTGTTTTTATACTGTTTTTATGTTTTTGATGTTTTTTAAAAATTTTGTATACTTTTAATGTTTACTATTTTTAATTGTTGTAAACCGCCCAGAGAGCTTCGGCTGTGGGACGGTATATAAATGTAATAAAATAAATAAATAACTTTATTCCAGTGCCAAGTAAAAACATGGATTTTAAAGAAGCCTTCAATGGTTAAATTTGCCAAGCTTGCACATTGTTTTAACTGTTTTAATTTGTTTTACTGCTTTTAAATTCTATATTGGTTTTACCTTGATTAATGGTTTAATTTGTTTTTAGCCATGTATATTTATTGTTTTATTTTGTATAATTTTATCTGTATGCCATCCTGAGAACCTAGTGATATAGGGCGGGATACAAATGTTTTAATAAATAAATAAATAAACTTTCTATCCTAACATAGTAAGGGCCTTGCTAGACCTACCTCAAAATCCGGCGTGTGGAGGGGCCAGCCCGTGCTGCTCCTATCCACATGTGAGATCTGACGGGTTGCAGGGAAGCCCTATCACATCTGCCATTTTATTTTACTGCTTAAAGGGCGAGGTACACAGGAGCACACCAATGACCAAAGTAAGGGTTGTTGTGTTTTTTGTTTTTTGTTTTAAAAAAGGGTTCCCCACTCCCCCCGCCCATGATTTCCCCCCCTGCCCATGATTCCCCTCCCCCGCGATCTCCACTTTGCCCCCGCAATCTCCCTTCCCCCCCCACGATCTCCGGTTCCCCCCCAATCTCTGCTTTCCCCCACGATCTGAGCTTCCCCCCCTGCGATCTGAGCTTTCACCCCCGCGATCTGCCCACCCCCGATCTCTCCCATGCCTTGATGGGCCCAGCATCCCATCCACCACTTTTCCCGGCTACTCACAAGTAATTGCGGTAGCTGGGAAAAGCAGCGGACATGTCTACATGCCCATGGTCTTGGGCTCAGCCCGAGACCATGGGAAATACCGGGCCACAAGCAGTGCCAGTTATCCCGGGCCAAGGGAGTGTTACCTTTGCCTGAGCCCAGGATCCCCTGTGCATCATCTGGATGTACAGGGACGGGCCCAGGGCTCGCACTGGGCTAACCCATCATCTAGCAAGGCCCTTAGTCTCTCAAAGAGGTCTTCAAGTTAGCTAATCCAGGTCAGAGTAGCTTAGTTAAAGAACTAGAATCTCAATTGCTGAATTGTTTCCTGCATAATCAATCCTATTGATTTGGACCTCAAATCCTTGTTTGGTGACTACACATCAAGAAGGCTTGCTTCCTGACACTCATGGAGGCTGATGACGAAGGTGATGGAGTGGGGCAGAGCGTGTTTTCCCACAGCAGCTCTACCTTTAGTGAAGCAAAAGTAAGCAAGCTGGTTTTCTGCTAGTAAGAGGACCCCGTAAATATGTTTAGCATTATACTGGCATTCACATTGGTGGGACTACTCAGAAGCAAATCAACCATAGCCTGTACACTTTTGAGTATAATTCTTTCCTTTTTTATTTTCAGCATTGTTCCACTTCTTCATGTATTGCTTTGTATAGTTTAAAATCCTCTTGCCTCGTTTGGCCTTCCTTTCCCACAATTTGACCTCTGACACTTTCTCCCATTTACTGCTGCCTTTTATGAAGATTGCTCTTGCATCTCTGCACCAGGTTAAGTCCCCGCTTGCTCTTTGGCACTTGATCCTTCAGCCTCTGCTCAATTCACTTTTGGTCTCTTTGGCCTCTCACCTTTGCTTTTCTCATTCTTTCTTATAGTGTTTAACCATGGTCATGGCCAACATTTAAAAGCACTATGCATTTCCTATATAATTTATGTGACATGGGGAAAATTAGCTGGGTCTTTCTTTTCTTCCTATTGTCCAGAAGGAGAAGGGGAAGGGGAAGAAAAAGAGTTATTGTTCTTAATTCCCAGGGCCTTTTCATGCTATTACATATGGAATAATTTGCTGCTATCATGTTGTTAGTGTTGCTTTTATTTTTATTTTTATTTATTATTATTGCATTTATATCCCGCCTTTTTTCCTCCAAGGAACCCAAGGCGGTGTTGCCAAGACACAGGCTCTGAACACCAGGCCTGGCCGCGGCTACTCCCTGCTCAAGCCAAGCACCACCGCTTGATACCCCTGAGGCGAGGGACAAACGCCGCCTTTCTCCAAACTATGTGGAGAAAGGGGTTAAATGGAGAAGGATTTCAATAATAAAATAATGTGCTGTGAATTATATGTGCTGAGGTGAATTATTGTCAGAGTGGGTGTTAAATGAATAAACTTCAGATGATAAATGCCAAACAGAAACGTGGGATTTTTGTGGTTGTTAAAACAAAATAATTAAAATTTATTTTAAAAGTTCACAAGCTTTGTTTCAAAATAAAACAATTAAAAACCTTTTTGAAACCTCTCATCCAATCCTTTCACCCATTCACATACACGCTTTCCTGTCACACACACATTCACTCTTGAATTTTATTATCAATATTATTTTACACAAACTGTCTATCTCTACACCCCACTCAAAATACATCACTCTCTATACTGAACCTCAAACTCTCCAGAACCCAAGTACTCTACACGCAGAGAGCTAAAGCACTAAAGGCTAAAGATTCTAAGGGCCTTGCTAGACCTGTTAATCTTGTGGGGAGTAGGGGTGAGGCTGCGCTGCAGCTAGTGCAGGCCATCGCCGCGGTCTACACGTGAGTCGCGATGGGGTAAGGGAAAGCCCCGTCATGTCGGCCATTTTTTTTTAACATTTAAAGGGGCCATGTGCTCAGGAGCACACCAACGATAAGGTAAGTCTTTTTTTAAAAAAGGGTTCCCCGCTTCCCCTGCCCCCAATTCCCCCCCACAATGTCTGATGCCCCCCCCGCCCGCTCACTCACTTGTCTGCTTGGCCCCCACTCACCATGTCCACCCCCCGCTCACCATGTCCGCCCCCCACTCGCTAGCCTGCCTGCCCAGCCCCCCGCTTGCCATGTCTGCCCCCCAGTTGCTCATCTGCTCACCCGTCTGTCCCCCTGCTCACCATGTTCGCTCACCCGCCCACCCACCCGCTCACCATGTCCGATGCCCCCTCTGCCAGCCCCACCCGCGATACCACCCTGGCTCCATTCTTTCTCCCATCTCTCCTGCCAGGTCCACTCTCCCCCCCAGCCCTCATCTCTCCCCCCCTACAATTCCCCCTGGCCCGATGGGCACAGCGTGCCTATAGAGCACTGTGCCCAGTGTGTGGCTTTTCCCGGCTACTTGAGAGTAAGCCGAATAGTTGTGAAGAGCCACGGAACCAGCTAGACTTTCCGCAAGCTGTGGAAAAACCAGGCCACAAGCAGATCCGGTTATCCCGGGTCAAGGGACGGTTTAGCCCGGGCTGACCCCAAGATCCCCTGTGCATCATCTGCATGCACAGGGGTGAGCCCGGGTATCAGCCCGGGCTAAACCCTAATTTAGCAACAGCCTAATAGTGCCTAAAAGTCTCCCTCAATCCCCTAACTCATTCCCTTACATATCACTCCTCCCCCCTCCTAAGACATTCTAACTCCACTCACTCAGGTCAACATCCTAAACACACCAGACTTACCAATACAGACATACATTAGGGAATTGACTTGTGGGTGTAATGCCACAGGCATATATAATCGTCCTCCTCCTCTCCATTTTATCCTCACAACAACAACCTGTGAGGTGGGTTGGGCTGAGAGTCTGTGACTGGCCCAAAGTCACCAAGTGGGTTTCCATGGCTGAGTGGGGACTAGAACCCGGATCTCCTGGCTTTGTATTATAAAATACTGTATTTAAGTGTGTATTTTATTGTAAATCATCCTGGAAGTTCTTTGAACTGAAGGCTGTGGTATTAAAGTAGCAATCCAATACACACTTGCCTGGGAGTAAGTCCCCTTGTATTTAATGGAGACTTCTTCTGAGTAGATGTGCATAAGATTGCACTGTGAATCTTTTAAACAGTAAATGAATAAATATCTCATGACTGCACTTTGTTTACAATTTTCACATCTAATTAAAGCAGCGGGTAGATCTCTCTGATTAATTTCTACCCTGCTTTTGAATCCAGAAGGACCCCCCAAATGGCTTACATCAGATTACAGCATACAATTACATTTGTACAGCTTCCATCCTTTCTGATACATATTCAGATAGCCACTCCTTTCCCATGAGCCCCCAAACTTTTCATTAAGTCATTGGGGCTGTTCCCACCCTCTCTCCCTTGCCTGGCTCTGTCCTTTTGTTCTCCTCCCCTCCTGGATTGCAGGCATTTTACCATCCAAGGGCATATGATCACAATCCATGAACCCAATAAAAAGGCTAGTGCTGGAAAGTGCTCCTGGATCCACAGTGAACTATCAGGTTGGTGGATTAAAGGGGAAAAACCACAACACAACACACACACCAACTGGTGTCCATAGGGTAACGGCTTCAATTTATGAATGCTACAGTCACCTAACTAGTGATTTTAGATGGTGCTTACCATTAGCATGAAGTTTCATTCAGTCATCTCAACATAGCTTCAGGATAAAGAGGGGGAAAACATTTAAGTAATTAAAATGAAACCGGTGGAATTTTCTTCCAGCATTTTTATGATTGCCACAAGTCTTATTTATTTATTTATTTATTTATTTATTTATTTATTTATTTATTTACTTATTACATTTCTATACTGCCCAATAGCCGAAGCTCTTGCAGAAGTGGGGATAATCTTTGCTGGGTGGGGTGGAAAGCACTCCATTAAGGGATTTGTACAGTTTATCCTTTTCCAGAGGCCTTCCCAGAAGACTTTTGTCTGAGGCAATGCCTTCTTTTCTCTCAGTCCTCTAGAAAAAGAGTTACAAAGCTTTCTCCACGTGTTCTCCAACGTTGCTTGTAGTGGTTGACATCTTCTCCTCACAATGCCCAGGAATGACACTAGGACATTGTTGCAGATACAAAATGGTCCCCAAGTTGACAGAACAGTTGATGATGTCATTGGCTGTAGGAAAACAAACAGAAAACAAGCAAATCCCCTTGGGGGAGGGGGGAGCAGAAGAATTGCTACTGCCGTTGTTAATGGTGAATTCCACCCTTGAGAAACTGTTGGATAATTTATCCTTGCCCTGGAAAAATGTAGTGAAATCGTCCCTTCAATTTCTCCTCACACAAATACGGTGGAGAATGTTGAGAGGCCATTTGTGGTACTGCTATAAAAAATAGAGATATGGTCATTTGTTGACTGAAGTGGGAAAAGGATACTCCACTCCATACTATCAGTCCAGCCAACTCGGCTGTTTTAGGCCATGAAGCAAATTTCATGTATTGATTGAGAAAGTTAGGAAGGATAAGTCAGCATGTACTAATGTAGAAGGTTTGCCATATATTTATTACTTCAACAACCTGATTTACATCTCTCATTGCAGGCATGAACTATCTGAGCCTTGCATAGGTAACAAACTCTCTGTCCCTGTTGCAAGCAATTATATAAAGGGCATTTTTTTAGCAAGTGATTGGATATACTGGATTCTTTGCTCAGAGTCAATGGAAGCCCTTCCCGCATCAACTTCTTTCCTCTTGTGTAGTGGAGATGGAATTTCAATCCAAAACTGAGTTCAAAACTGAGCGACAGCAGGAAGGACTGAACCCCTCTCTAGGAAAACCATGGATGGATCTGAATCAGGAACTACACACAAAAGCCTTACAAACACACCCAGCACAGCTTGGGCGTGGTGAGGTAGTTGCGGGTGGGGGTGGTGCGATGAGGCGTGGAGGTCATCTATTGGATGGCCTCTCATCGTGCCACCAAGGAGGGGAGGGGTCCCCATGCTTATATAAGGGGGGAAAACTTACCCTCCCCTCCTCCTCTTTCAAAACGGCTCCCTCCCGCCCTTCCCTGTAGGTAGTGTGGTTTATCGGTTGTCACTAGGAGGCCAAGTAGGAATTTTTTACTTATTACCTACTGTTAAGGTCATAAGTTTTTTCACCTACTTCACACTGCAAGACAGGCCAGGGTGTAGTAAATAGGTTGATTGGCATTCTGTTTTGGTCACATTGGTTGGCAGGGAAGCGGACATCTCCATGTGGTTAGGGCTGGTGAGCATTCCACGGCACCTAGCAGTGATGGGTAAACACCTGATGCTCAACAGCTGCGAACCCTACGGTCCAGCTGGGGAGATAAGGGTTACTCTTGAGACCGACCCTTCTCACTCACCCGCACACTTACGTCACGGGGAGGGGTGACACCGGAAGGTCTCCCACCTCGAAAGGGGGAGCCAAAGGGTGGCGGAACGTTTCGCGCCACCCTCTGGACAGGAATGTTTCGCCCAAGAGAGTACGGATTCATTCCGTTATAGAGGAGATGCCCGCTTAGGTTACACTTCTGCAGTTATGTTCAATAAATGTGGCCCAGTTTTAACGCAAACTCTTGTGTCGCCTTGTTATTTCCACACTCCACTCACTGCAAAGACAGTAGAATCAGAAGGAGGAAAAAAAAACTAGCACACGTAACCCCACTATGCATGCTTTCCCAAATATTTAGTCTGGTCCTGAGATAGTGGCTGCCCTAAGGTCACTCAGTAATTTAGTTAATAGTTGCATAGCTGTGTAGAGATCTGAAATGTTTAATATTACTTAGGGACATATGAAGCTTTCTTATACTGAATCAGGCCATTTGTGCAAATTTGACTGCAATTATTGTACAAATGCAGCTGTATTTTTCACAAATTGCTCAAAGATTTGTAGAAATTGCTAACCCCTCAAAGGTACATATTTCCCAGCAACTGAAAAGGAACACAGAATAGTAACTAAAGAAGAGGGATAGTAGGAAGAGGGAAATGTTTACCAATTCTGGCCCGCTTGCATTGGCTGCCTATCTGTTTCCAAGCCCAATTCAAGGTGCTGGTCTTAACCTATAAAGCCCTACATGGCTTGGGACCACAATACCTGATGGAACGCTTCTCCCGACATGAACCTACCCGTACACTGCGCTCAACATCTAAGGTCCTCCTCCGAGTGCCTACTGCGAGGGAAGCTCGGAGGATGGCAACAAGGGAGAGGGCCTTCTCAGTGGTTGCCCCCCGACTGTGGAATGATCTTCCCGATGAGGCTCGCCTGGCGCCAACGTTGTTATCTTTTCGGTGCCAGGTCAAGACTTTTCTCTTCTCCCAGGCATTTTAACAGCATTTAACAACGTTAAGTTTGTTTTTAATGGACCCCAGAATTGTTGTTTTTAAATGGATACTGTTGTTTTTATATTGTTTTGATGATTTTTTTTAAAAAAATTGTATACTTTTAATATTTACTATTTTTAATTGTTGTAAACTGCCCAGAGAGCTTCGGCTGTGGGGCGGTATATAAATGTAATAAAATAAATAAATAAATAAAGAGTAGCTGGCTGTTTAGAAGGCCAGAGAATGGAAGCTGAGGAGTGGTTGCTGGGAAATAGAGCAGAGATCTGGCAGTGCAGTTGAGAACATGCCAGGGCATGTGGAGATGAACAGGAGAACAAAATAGTGATTGCTTACTGTTACTTCTCCACCTGTGTGTTTGTCCCTCATTACTTCCTCTTTTGAAAGAGGAAGTAAACAATGTGCATGTGGACTATTTAGTGGGCTGTTTTGATTGCGCTGCTTCTCCTCCACCCAGCAGGAGATAGCAGCAACTTCCATCTTTAAAATAAGTTGGACTCACTGTTTTGTTTTGTCTTTTGTTTTTTTGTGGTGCGAAGAAGGCTAGAAAGGGTGGGAGGCACATAGGAGGCAGACTGTGTTAGGGTGACCATATGGAAAGGAGGACAGGGCTCCTGTATCTTTAACAGTTGTATTGAAAAGGGAATTTCAACAGGTGTCATTTGTATATATGGAGAACCTGGTGAAATTTCTTCTTCATCACCACAGTTAAAGCTGCAGGTGCCCTGCCCTCTTTTAAATCTGGTCACTCTAGTATAGCTCCTGCAGCTTTAACTGTGGTGATGAAGAGGGAATTTCACCAGGTGCGACATGCATACAAATGACACCTGCTGAAATTCCCTTTTCAGTGCAACTGTTAAGGATACAGGAGCCCTGTCCTCCTTTCCATATGGTCACCCTAACACAGTCTGCCTCCTATGTGCCTCCCACCCTTTCTAGCCTTCTTCGCACCACAAAAAAACTAAAGACAAAACTATGACAAAACCTAGACTATGTTGTGAGAGGGCCCCATGAAATCTATGAGTGTCCAGTAACAAGCATGCAATAAAAACACTTGTCTGATGGAGCAATAAATGTGCTAATTCTACTGAAAGCTCAGTAATAGATAACTCTAGGTCTACAACTATTTATTTACATTCAGTATCATTACGTAGGAATTCTCTCTGTTTGTGTGGCTGCTTACCTTGATTGTTCTAATGCTGCAGCTACTTACTTGCATGGTGGGCCTTTATTCTGATCCTGATAATACTTATTCATATTACACTATAGGCACCCAATTTGAACCTAGAGATACTTGCTGTGCTGCATTGGCATTTATCCTGCAGATTGCTATTTGCTACCTATATTGCTCTGCGAGCATCTACCTTGGCCATGCACCTACTTATCTCACTCTGTGACCTTTTATCCTATGTCTGCACCCACTTAGAAGTATTGCTCTAGAGTTGTTCCACTCATACTGCAGCTATTTACTACCATTTCAATAAGTGAGGGCAAGAGCAGGAAGCAATGCTTTATTCCCTGACCCTGGCATCTTCTGGGGGAAATGTTGAAGAAAACAATGCTCAGCAGGAAAGCACAAGCATTACCACTACCAGGATCAAGCAATAATAACCTTGGCTCATCTATTAGATTGTAAGCCTATGCGGCAGGGTCTTGCTATTTACTGTTTTACTCTGTACAGCACCATGTACATTGATGGTGCTATATAAATAAATAATAATAATAATAATAATAATAATAATAATAATAATAATAATACTATATCCTCTCATAAGACATAGATAAATGAATAGAATATGTCATGTTTCTGAGACATCCGGCAATGGATGCTGCTGAAGGGAGGGAAGGAAAAAAGGAGGGAGGGACCAAGGATGTGGCCCAGAAATACTGATGTATTGGATAAATGGGGGGGGATATTGATGTTTTGGATAAATAGGGGAAGTACCAAGTAACATGGTGACATATCCCAACATTGGCAAATAGTCATTCTGTGACATAAAGTCCAAAACTGAATCCAGCTTCTAGTGGCCACCGAGTTCTCTCTCTCCTTGGAATACAATTAAAGACAGTGCTACACATCCAGAATTTCTGATTTCCAAGCAGCTCCAACTGTTCTTTATTGTTGAACAACTTGGCATCCTTTCCGTATAGACACGCATGCTTGCTCATTCCAATGCAGAGAACTCAAAAAAAATGTGTAAATGGATGTTCTCCACTCTGCTGTACCACTTTATTAAAAAATATAATTTCCTTGCAATTTAGTGATAATTGCTTCAAGCTAATTAGGAGAGTGGAGGTTTTTATGGATCAGAGAATGCTGTTAATTAACAACATAGCAAATTAATACGGTTCTGTCTATATGCTTTGATTTATAGTTTAAGTATATTGTATCAACACATGGTTTTAGTATGAGCTTTAATTCTGCTATTCACTAGAGAATATTTTTCAAAGACAGAGTGCTTCTATTGCAATGTGAGGGGTGGTACAACTGTGAATGTATAGTTGAGTTTGGGAAGCACTGTTGGGTAGAAACATTTTTAAGAAGAAGAACCTAGCTGTTCTAATTCCCAGTTCATAGAACCAATCAACAACCCAATTACATAGTAGTCAACTCATCTCACATAGTTGGCCCAGGGCACTTTCTCCTTTCTTTTGATTAAAACACTATGGGCTGGATCCAAAGGCTCCTTTCCTCCAATGGCTATTCATTTTATGTTTTGTATTGTACACTGCTGCCTCATCATAATAATTTCTTGCCTCTTTTCTTCTTTTTTATTTTCAAAGTTGTTGTTAAATCTTATTTAACAGACAAGGAAAAGTATAATTAATGAGGCACAAAGGCAATGAGAAAGATGTGGGAAGAAATAGAAGTCATAAGGGATAATGAACTGGTCTAGGGAATTAGGTTTGCAAATGAACACACACACACACACACACACACACACACACACACACTTTCCCCCTAGTTCCATGTTTTATAAATGGGCAATTGACAAATCAACCCCCAAAGTTCACTTCTTCTTTTAAAATAACTGAAATTGCTGTGGCAGTGTGGAGCTCTGCAGGACATTGATCGAGTTGCACTCGATTTTATCCACTACATATTTTATCTGCCAAGTTGCATGCTGAAATCTGTTGGCCTACAACTTCTGCCAACCTCTTATTTCATTATGTCGAGCAAGAGAGTTTTCATCAAGTCCCTCATTCTATTCTGCAATCAAAGTACACTTTAATCAAGGTTCTTAGGGCTTTCTGTCAACCCAAGACACCAACAAATCTTTTAATGCATGGTTTCTCCCCCTCCCTTTACAAACCCCCACAATGTTTTAACAATATTCTTAGGTCATTTTCTCAGTTAGATGAATTGATCTAAGACCATTTGTTCTATGCCATGCTTCCAGGGCATGGACCTCTAAGGCAAAAGGGAACATAACTGTTTTTTCAGTGGCAGCAATAGTTGGAGTACGGAGCGTCTGGCCTTTGGCTTTGCCAAGAGAGAACTTAGCTGCTTATGCAGATGAGTGTCTCACTGTGTGTGGAAGACATGCTCTCTGCTGTTGGGTGGGGAAGAACGTTAGAGCGATGCAGTTCCGACAAGAGACAATGTTCACAAACAGAAAAGTTTGTGGGCCATATGTGGGGAAAAGGAAGTGCATGGATTATATGGGGGAGATAAGGGGGACAGTTGCAACAGTTAGATATTAGAGGAGGGGTGTAGAATCTCTTTCAGGTCAAGGACCAAATTTAATTTCAGAGAAACTCTTAAGGGTCACATTGCAGTAGTGAGTGAAGCCTAAAGCAAGGGAGCGGGTCGAAGAGCAAATGGGACTTGTCCCAATATCTATCTCTATCTATCTATCTATCTATCTATCTATCTATCTATCTATCTATATCTATCTATCAAAACATACCTTCATATTTCAGTTTAAAGCTGTTACTGCCAAAGGCTAAGGCTTAGGAGAGGCAATTCAATGTTTTAGAAGGGGAAAAAGCTGGGAAGCCACAGAACTATCAGGGTGCAGGGGGAAAGTGATGTGGGGAAGGGTTATGACCATCTGAGGAATCACAGAAGGCCAGATTGGGACCACAGGAAGGTCAGTTCAACACCCTTGAGTCCAGAATGGGTCCCAGTTCCTCTTCCTTACTGTATGAAGTGTTTTGCCTTGAAACACCCAGTTGCTGGAATGGAAGTTTGGTGTTTGTGTCTGGAGTCCTGAGGCAGGCTACCTGCTAGGGTTCCAGGAGAAGAAGTCTCAGCAATGTGCTCAGGTGCCCATATGTTCGCAGGATGCAACAATTCTGCAAAGTGCCCCCCTTCTGGTACAAGTGGTCCATTTCTTCCTTTTCTCCCCATGACCAGAGTTTTCATGATGTAGTCTATGTATGCACAGGGGAGACATACAGTATAGCCTCATGCCACCCACTCTGTCAGCTGGTTTCTGGTTTCTGGGTGGGGGGTTATATACTGGTGGTGGTATGTTGTTATTGAGGGTTGAATTCACCATGCTCTGTTGTGGTGCTGGAAGCAGAGCAGTCATCAGTGTGGAGGAAGGCTATTTTAAACAATGACAACACCACATAATAGGAGGGACAGTTCCTGTAGCAGGTCTAGGCCTGATGTCAAGTTGTGCTGACCATGATTTGAAGGAGTATAGCAGGGATGGGGAACACTTTGGGCTGAGAGTCTAATAAGCACCCACCTGGCCTTTCATGGGCCAGCTGATGTCAGTGGGCATTGTCTCAGACCAACCGAGTCATCAGGAGTTCTTCAACCATGTACATTGATGGTGCTATATAAATAAATAATAATAATAATAATAAACCACCAGTTGTGTTGAGGCTATTTCACCTACACAATGTTCTCCTCAATGGCAGAAGATGCAGTCTGAGCAAAGCTACTCTAACCGAGGTAGTGGCTACAGCCATCATCCTGCCGCTTGGCTGGACTGCTTCTCAGTTGGATGATATGTCTTAGTTGGAATTTTGTATATCCCTCCCTTAATAAATGTTAAATAAATAAACTGACTCTGAGTCAAGAACAATGGGTGAACTTGGATCAGCTGTTCCCAAAGGACTGATTCCATCATTCCCAAAATTATAACTTAGCTATTCATAAGATGAAGAAAGGGGAAATACAGTAATGTCAACAGCTTTCAAGTATACACTCATTGTGATTCTTTTCACATGCTGACATGTATCTGTGTAAGTCACCCTTTATGTTTCTTCATGAATCATTCATGTAGTTTTCATCCAAAAAGGTCTTCAGGAAATGCACGTGTTGACTGTGCTGTTTTTCTTTTAATGAATTTGCCCCCTAAATTAACATTTGACTGATAGTTTTGTAGGCTAAAATACTTCTTTCCTGTCCAGGAAGGAAAAAACAACAACCAAACATTACTCTGAGAGTAGTCTATAATTTAAATTGGCACACGGATGAGTTTTATCGATGGATTTGGCACACAGTGAACAAGAATGGAATTGCATATACAAATACAACCTTATAGGAGGCATTTCCCAAGATAATATTTTGAATAAAAGCGATGGAAAATGATTTTGGTCCCCACCCTGGTTTTGTATTAATATTTTCCTTTTTAACTATTGAGAAGTCTAGTGCAGGTGGGGAACATAATTCCATTACCCTTTGAAATATTGCAATAAGCATTGCTAGCATAGTGCATAAGCATAGGATCTTTCTTTACTCTAGAAAGATGAAGATAGATCCCCTTACACACGTATTTCTGAGGATATTGTGGGACCACATGGGCTAGCTCTGCCCCCTCTATCATCCACACACTCAACAGCCACACATTCCATCCATGGTGTTTTTTCTTCTTCCCTACTATCTCCTTAATATCCTGATGTTCTCTATATAGTGAAGCATCACATCTAGCTTCTAATTTTGTATATTGTTTGACTTATAAGGTTAAAGTTCATTATTTGCTTAAACCAAAAGCTGCTACAAGAAAGAAAAATAACAGGAGAGTCGTTAAGAGGTCACATAGACATGAAGCCTGTAGAAGAGGGTTTCTTTACATAATAATAATAATAATAATAATAATAATAATAATAATAATAATAATAATAAATTTATTTCTTACCCGCCTCTCCCTTTGGATCGAGGCAGGGAACAACATTAGAACAGGAATCAATACATCTTAAAAAATCATGATTTAACATTGATCTGGATAGGCCTGCCGGAAAAGGCTAGTCTTTAAAGCTGCCTTAAAATCACACATAGTGTTAATTTTATGAATCTCCTCCGGCAGGCCATTCCACAATCTGGGGGCAACAGAAGAAAAGGTCCTCTGGGAAACTGATGTCAGCCTAGTTTTAGCTGACTGAAGTAAGTTCACCCCAGAGGACCTGAGTGTGCGGGGCGGACTATATGGTAGAAGGCGATCCCGCAGGTAACCTGGACCCAAACCATTTAGGGCTTTAAAGGTGATGACCAACACTTTGTACTTTGCCCGGAAACTAATTGGCAGCCAGTGGAGTGATTTTAATGTTGGTGTAATGTGGTCACCCCTAGGTGTACCGGTGACCAACCTGGCTGCCATATTTTGAACTAGTTGAAGTTTCCAAACTAAGTGCAATGGTAGCCCTATGTAGAGCGCATTGCAGAAGTCAAGCCTTGAGGTTACCAGCGCGTGCACTACTGTCTTTAGGTCTTCTGACTCTAAGAAGGGGCGCAGCTGGCGTATCAGCCGAAGCTGATAGTAGGCACTCCTGGCCGTCACATCTATCTGGGCTGTCATTTGGAGCATCGGATCCAGGAGCACCCCCAAACTGTGAACACAGTCTTTCAGGGGGAGTGTAGCCCCATCCAGAACTGGCTGACACACCTCCAAACCTAGGTCAGAGCCCTTGACAGCAAGCACCTCTGTTTTGTCTGGTTTCAGCTTCAGTTTGTTTTTCCTCATCCAGCCCATTACCGCCTCCAAGCATTCATTCAGAGGAGACACACTATCCTTAGCTGATGCTGTTATTGAAGGCATAGAGAAATATATTTGGGTGTCATCAGCATACTGGCATTATGATGCCAGGAAGTATGTAAATTGCATGAGGTAGCTTTGTTTC